>NC_043704.1:136923094-136927328 GCF_006229205.1 Suricata suricatta
ACCCTCGCCCCACCCCCACCGGGGTGGCAGACGGGCGTGTGCTCGGGACCCCCGCCCCAGCCCCTCAGCCTGAGCCGGGCGGCTGAGACACCGGCCTTCGGGGAGAGGCGTCGGGGCGCGGCGCCGGGGGGCCTCGGGCCTCGTCGTCCCAGCCCCCCCGCCGGCCTCTCCCTTCCCCCACCCGGGCACTCGCTCCCCGCCTCCGTCCCCCCGTTTCGGCTTCCTCTCTTACTCCTCTCCGGCCCTCCTCTCTTCCCGATCTCGCCGAACTCCACTCCTGGGCCCCACTGTCTCTCTCTGGTCACCCGCCCTCCGCGACCCCTCGAAAAGCCGACCGAAACAGCCCAGAGGCCGGCACACCGCCGGGACCTTCCCTTCTTGCCCCGCCGAGGCGCTCTGCGCCCCCGCCCTGCCCTTCTCCGGCTGCTCGGCATCTCCCCTCCCAGCCCCGAGGGGAGCCCCGGGGGGCGCGGGAGGGGCCGCTCGCCAAGCTCCGGATCGTTTTCCCACCGCGTGCCCCACTTGGGGCCAAAAATAAACGAGCCGCGTCTGATTTGCAAAAGCCTTAATGGGCCTGTGGACTTTGAAAAACGAGTGGAGGGCGGTGGGCGGCGGAGTGCACCCCGGGCCGAAGCCCTCCTGACAGCACCCGAGTTCCTTATTTATACTGACTGCGTGGTGTGTGTGTTTCTGTTTTGTTTCCCTCCCCCTGCAGGGGCTGTTTGCGGGGTGGGGTGGGGGGTTCGCTATGTCGGATGACGATTCGAGGGCCAGCACCAGCTCCTCCTCATCTTCGTCCTCTAACCAGCAAACCGAGAAAGAAACAAACACCCCCAAGAAGAAGGAGAGTAAAGTCAGCATGAGCAAGAACTCCAAACTGCTCTCTACCAGCGCCAAGAGGTATCGTACTCCACCCCCGTCCCCCTTCCTATTTTCCGAGCTGCCTCTTGCTGCATTTGGTCTGACTCCCAAAGAGGGGTAAGATTGAATGCTCCTCGTGGTCTGTGTGTTCTTAAAAATGAAAAAAGGGCCTTGGAAGTTTTAATTATTTTACTCTATTGCTTCGGGTTTTTTTCTTTTAATCGTTGTCCACGTGCAGCTGTTGTGGCTTGCCTCTCCCATTTCTTGCTGAAGTTTGTACGAATCCCCATTACTTTGATTAGTGCCCCCCAAACCCGGTTGCAAATTAGTTGTCCTGTTAATCACTAGCTTGTGACCCTTGTCAAGGCTGTCATCTTATTTAATTACTAATACCTGCCCGGACAATTCTATCAAAATGAATTCTGTTACCGTCTTGTCTCCTCACCTGTTGCACGTATGGTCTTTTTTGAGTAGAGCTTTCCTTACAGACTGCATAAGGAACAAATAACTCCTATTAATGGAGTAAAAAATTTAATAGGTGGAGACAGATGTTTTAAGATGGAATTTAAAGAGGTTCTTCTGATTGGGAGAGTTGAAGCAATAAATAATGTAAAACGGGCATTCTAGGTTATTTGGGGGATTCTTTTTTTTCTCTTCACCAACTCTGAATTTGCCAAATTTCAGGGAGACTCGGTTTTTTTCCATGCTATTTCCTCTCGTATGCTGCAAACATTTTTTGGTTCTTTTTCCAAGCTGAAGTCAAGCGGTACTCTTCTTTACTCTTTTCCTCTTATGTCTCTGGAAGAAGCGAGTTTTTTACGTTGAGCATCCTTCAATAATATTCTCTGAGCCACATGACCCTTAAAATAATCTGTAGCATGTTCCGGGGGCCCCCGTGCCCTTTCATAAATCCTGCTGCTCTCAGGTGGACAGTCATTAAACTTCAAAGTGGCAAACCAGAAAGATAGTAAGAAATACAAATGGTGGGTTAAATAGGGGGTCTTTCTTAAAGGAACATAAAATAAAATGGAACATGAGTCTTTAGATCTCTCCACTGAGTAGTGAGCCCGCAAAACTCAGAATTTGAAAGTTCTTTCTCCCAGAAATATGAAAAGTTTGTGAAGTGCTTTGGTGACCTAATCATGGGGGGATGAAAGTGACTTTAGCTTATTTTAAAGAATGCAGAGGTCTAGGGTTAAATGGCAAGATTGCCGTGGCAAGATTGTTCTTATTTTCAGAGTCGTGGTTTGATCACAGCTCAAGGTCCCGGGAGTCCTAACTGGCCCTCATTGATTAGCTTGTGCTGGTTCTCCCAGAACCTGTCATCTATGCTGCCTGCTTTGGATGGGGCTTTCCTCAGTCTCCCCAGATCCCTCCCTTTCCACCCCCACCTGCAGTAGCTGTGCCCCCTGATCCATGCTGGAGCAGCTTTTGACCTGACCTAAAGCAGGATATTTGCTTTAGGTCATTAGTATTTTTTGTGCACTAGGATGTTCCTGGCACACATGAATATATTTGGGGGTGAAAGCACAGGTGTCGAATATAAAATAGTCTCTTTTGTGTCAGCAAATTACTGAGGTGTACTAGACACAACTTGTCTGTTTATTCTGAGGAAGTTAACTTTTTTTGGAAATGCTTGGGAAAGAGAGTAGGAGTAAAAAAAAAAAAGTGGGGGGAGTGGTGGAAATCTACAAAGGGTAATTTTACCTGTAAAGTTAACATCAATTTTAGCTCCCTGGACATCTTGCTGAAAGAATGGCTATTAGTACTAAAGCAGAGCTAAGATTAATAGTAGAGGCAAAAAATGGAGAGGGACAGTGTATTCAGGAAAAAATAAGGGAGAAGTTAATGTTAGTAGGACCCTATAGAAGCGGCTCTGTGAAATGCATTGACTTGGAAGGCAAGTGTTGCCCGTATACTTGGAAGGGGCACTATACCAGGAGGTATCATAAAAAAGAAGCCTGAATTGGCAGACATAAAGTTACTTAACTACGTATTGGATGGAAAGTGGTTTCGTTTCTAGTCCACAGGTAGAGGAAATGCCCACTGACAGTGATTCTGACAAGAATTATTCTGTGGAACATACGTATGAGTTACTCTTAACAAATCTTTTGCCAGTATTCTGGTAATGGTGTAAATGTTTGTTGTGGAGGTGAAGTGGATAAAGTTGTCTGGTATTAACGCTTTTTTAGGTATTAAAGAAGTAACTATTCAGTAAATATTTTATGGTAGAGATGAGATTGGCAAGGAGAAGTGAAGTCAGTAGGTATTTTCATACAAGCTGTGTTCAGGTTGGAGGGTATTTTGTCCTATATACATAGGTCTTAACGTAACAGTCATTCCAATAGATGCAGATAAAGAATCAGGAAACTGGGATTCCAAACTTTTAGTTTAACGTACAATAATGAGTCAAACAGCAGGGGTGTTTGGGAATGTCTCAGAACTGAAATGCTTATTGGTAGCAAAAGAATTTAGCAGGACACAGATAAGTAGATGTCAGTAAAGAGAGCAAACGCCTTCCTAATGCTGACCAAATTTTTAGGGGACAGGAAATGTCCTCCAATAGGAAGGTTTAAAGAACTTCTCAGTCACCACCCTTAATTTCTCTTTACTTACACGTGGAAAAAACACTGCTTCTAAAACCTATTACCCATTGCATCTAGCTGGCTCAGAAAACCTTTGGAAAGAGAAAAGTTATCCATTGTGATTTTTTGATTGCCTTTAGAACGTGTGTTTAGTTTGTTACTACTGGGCTGCCTCCATGAGAAGATTCGTAAGTTGTAACATAGCTCTTTAGGGTTTTATGTGATAGGAGCAAGAAAGGTTATAAAAATAGAATGCACCATTTAGTTGATGGAAGACACTTAAAGGCCTCAAACTTTGTCGTATTAATTGATGCTCTGAGCACCTAGGTAAGCAGAAGACAAAGGCCAGGGCTTGGTGTGAACTGCCTGGTGGCGTCGGCCTAGGAGTGGGGGATGGGGCTCTTTGTGAAGTCGTGGGTTGGTGAGATAGAAAGGGGAGGCCGGGGACCGAGGGGTCTCTGGTTCTGTGTCCGTGGTGGGACCGAGAAGGGCGGGGGCAGACCCCAGGGAAATTAGAGGATGTCCCGGGAAAATGCAGGTCCGGAAAGGTGGAGCCGCGAGTACGAGCGGTGTTCGGGACGGAGGCCGGGTGCACCTGTGCGGCCCGGCTGCTGGTGTCTGGCCTCGCTGGAGAGGTCGGCGTCCTTGGGCTCCGCGCGCGGCGTCAGGGCTGGGGGTCCCGGGGCGCGGTGGAGGCGAGCCGTGGAGTCGCCCAGCGCCCCGCTGCGGTCTCTCCCCACCCCTTGGCCCGCAGCTTCACCCTCTGGGCGGGGGTGCGCCGCCCGAGT
>NC_043704.1:136927428-136947193 GCF_006229205.1 Suricata suricatta
GGGCAGGTCAGTCCGGGCCCGAGGGGCCTCGCGGGGAGCGGCCATGTTGGCTTCGTCACTGAGAACCCGGGGCGGCCTGGCGGGGGCGCCCTGCCGGGGCGGGCCGGAGGGCACCCGAGGCTCCTGGGTGACGCGGGGCGGGGGAAGGGGGGGCCCTTCCCACCCACGCGGCGGCTTGTGTCTGTGGGTCCAGGGGAGAAGCCGTGCGGCACAGAAGCGAATGTGTCCCGGCACATTGTAATGCAACGAGTCCGCAAGTGAGAAGTTTTACAATTATTTCCTAAGTGGAAAACCCCGAGAAAAATAACTGCCTTAGTGTGCGAGGCAAGACTGGAACCGAAACATTTTAGATCACAGGAGACCCCGGACCGCCAGCTCACGGCGGTGGAAAAGAAGTTGGTTTTGACTTGTTTTGTTTTGTTTTTTTAAACTAAACTTCGGACCTGAAGCTTTTGATGTGTACTTTCCTCCTCCCTCGGTAGAACCCGGTTATCGTGGCAGGCAGTTAGGTTTATCTGCCAGACCTGTGCGTTACCGGTGGGAGGCTACCAACGCCTTCACGTTTCTTGTGTTTCTCTCTCCCTTCCGCGACTCCAGGATTCAGAAGGAACTGGCAGACATCACTTTAGATCCTCCACCTAACTGCAGGTGAGCTTCCTTTCACATTTGTTTCTTTTTGAACTTCTGGTAATTTTTATCTTGGGTGTTTTCTTTTTGTTATTAAAAATTTCTGCTTTTATTTGTTTGGCTAATGCTTATTTTGGTGCTTACATCAAGTAACCGCTGAAATTGATTAACTTGAGAGTACTGTTTTGATGAGCCTCTGACCGTTTCAGGTGCTACGCTGAAGAGAAGTGTTGGGTTTATTTGGCGGGAACGCCTTTATATATATATATATATATATAAAACAGAATTGTGAAATGACTATAAAGATGTACATTTGCCTAATCGTGGAATTTGGATCTGTCATTAAGGGTGATGTAAAACCTTTTTAGATACTCACGTACGTTTTGTTTTAGGAAATTGCTTTGCTACCTCAATCTGTTATTCAAGCTCTCTGTTAAGCTAAAATAACAGTTAAGTCACACAGTGGATCCTCAAACTTATTTCATTGTATATATAAATTTTGCGTTGGACTTTGGCAGACCAATTCGGGAAATAATTTGTGGCTTTGATAAAAGTTTTTTTTTTTTAATTTTATAAATTTAAATTCTTTTGTAGGGGTGTTTTTCCTCAAAATTGCTTCAGACTGTATACATAATGTGTGTTTCAGTTTCAAAACAATTTGATATCAGCTTTTTGGAGCGTTTGTCAGTCACTTGATTTTATTTAGAATAGCCATTTTGCTACTGTTGATGTAGGGCGGAAGACTTGGAGTTTATTAAATCAACAGTGACATGAGGAAGGATTTGTGTGTTGTAAGAGAGTCGTTTATTTAAGGGGATTAATTCAATTCTGTTACTCCCATAGTTTAAAAAATTAAGTATAACATTTAATCTAATCCTCAGTTCTCAGGATTAGTACTGGAATAGGATGTGACATTTTGTTCTAAACCTAAAGGTGGAAATAGAAGAAGTCACCAACAAGAAAATATTCAGTGACCATACTGAGTTTAAAATGAGTATGTGGAGATCTTCAAGTTGAAAAACTAAATGGAATGTTTTGCTTATTAATGCTGAACTTTATAACGTATGGCTAATGGATTAAATGGAAACTTTAATATTGCCATTTTGGATGCATATATTCTTAATGTTGGTCAGGTGTGGGATATTCTTTAGTAAAATTTTGTCCTGTTTGTAAGGAAACTCATTGTGAGCTTGAAATTCTCTTAAACTGTAACTGAACCACTTAATTATATTCTTAAGACTTTCTCTTGTGGCTTTTAAGAATCTTTTCAGACTATTGAGAAATGGGTAAGCGTTAGGGTTGTGACATTTTGCTTTTTCTTTTAGTGGAATAATTTTTCAGGTTGAAAACTAAAGTTCCCCTTGGTTGGTTGTGTTGAATTCTTGGGCATTCCCCATGGTAGATGTGTTCTGTGTAGTCACTGCTCCCGTTTGGTATTGTGTCTCTTCCAGGTGTGTGTCTTTTGTGAGTTCAGACAACTTTAGCTGATGAAATTATAAAGTTTTTAAAGCATAATTTCAGAACTAACAACATTTATCAAAACATAATGGCTTTCTCAACAATTTGAAGGTTTTCATGGGATTAATAACTTTCAAAACAGGCTGGCAACACTTTATAGTTTCATACCATTTTAGACGAGTTCATGTGTGATTTGTGTTGCTGAACATGTAGAACTTTTATCCGTAGGAGACCCTCCTAATTACCCCATCAGGGTGAAACCTGTCAGTGTTGCGGGTACTCTGGTGAAGCACCAAACTGGATGGCTGTTGGGTGGTTGGTTGTGCGCAAACTTTGACATACTGAAACGTAATGAAAAGAAATGTATTGAATTTCAGAGAAAACATCAGGCAACTTTAATTTGTGAGAGAAAGTGTATTATGTTGACTTTTAAGAATAAAGATTGCTTTTTTTTCCTGAAAAACTTTTTTAGAATGGCAGCTTAGGTTATATGAGTTACAGTTTCTCCTTTGTCTTGGAGACAAAGGAGAGTTAACTAGAGTCACTGACTAAATGTTACACACAAGTCTCAATATTCACCTAACTGAAATAGATTTGTTTTTATGTTTTTGTGTTGGTACCTTATGAGATTGAATTATTTAATATTTTAATGTGCATTATTTGAGATGGACAATGATAATTTAGTTTGGGGACAGTTTTTGAAGTTAAAAATGCAGTGAATTAAATGACCTTGAATGCATGCGTGTTTAGTTTTAATAAATTTTTCCAATAATTAGTCTCAGCATGAGAGCGCAATAGCTTGGTTCTTCTGAAATTGTAATTTCATCAACTATAAATTATATTTTGAATGAGTTAAACAGTTGACTTTCAATTAATGTAGCGGTGAAGGGCAGAAGGAGAGGGGGCAGAGGATTCAAAGCAGGCTTTGTGCTGACAGCAGAGCCTGATGTGGGGCTGGAACTCACAAACCGTGAGATTATGATTTGAGCAGAAATCAAGAATCAGGTGCTTAACTGACCGAGCCACCCAGGCGCTCCTCAATTAATGTGTCTTATGTATTAATCCTTTGTAGGACTGCCTTTCTTCAATCAGTATCCAGCCTGTGGTTTTAAATTTAAACCATATTTATTTAAATATAGCAGTTGGCAGAAAGTAACCTCTCAATACACAGTTGGTTATTACAGGATCAGTGGAAGAATTGCTTCCCTTGAAGGTGCACTGCTTGCATTCCAGTAATTTTAACACTTTACTTGGCAAACTTTAAAGTTACTGAACTTAAACTTGTGTGAAATGCAATTGCTAAATATGTTGTAATGTGTGAGCACATAAAATTAAATCCTCAATGTTGTATATTGTGTCGAGTAGATTTTTTTTTTTAGAACACAGTGCAGATTATATTCAGTGACAGGGTCAGAAGTATTTTAACTGAATATTTTAAAATTTCTCTGAATTGCTATGTAAATCAAATTCTTTGGTATCTCTGAACTATTTGGTTATTTGTATATATACGGATGAAATAGTAGTCTCCCAGCTCATGTACTGCATATTTGGTTGGACTTTTTTCCCTGCATTTTGTCTGTTTGTTTAGTAAAAAATAGTGTCTTAACTACTGTAATAATTTCTTAAAGCATACCCTATCCTGGACTGTAAAATTATGCCTTTAATTTTTTTAAGTTTTTACTTAAAAGAAATCATGCCTGTCAGTTAGCTCTGGGCCACTAGTGTCAGTTTTGCACCTGCTGTTTATAGCTTAGGGCTCAAGCTTTGCAGAAGTCACCAGTTAGAGCCAAATAACTAATGTGTAGACATTAATGTCTGTAAACAATATGTCTATATATAGTAAATGAAAATTTGTCCAAGTCCTTTAAAATTAAGATTTTATATAAGGAAATGCTGGTATTTTGAGTAAACTATTCATACAGCGATTTGAAACTTAAAAATTCAGATTGTTTTGGAGCTGGTATGTTAGGATAAAATGTCTTCAAGCAGTCATTAAACATTTCAAGAATGGTGAAGAGTAAAACAATAAGTTTTTGTTTTATATGACTTTATTGCATTTTGATGATTATTTTTGTGTTTCTTAAATATGTAAACCCAACTAAGTAGATGCTTTTTATTTTTCTGAGAGAACAGTTGATTTTATTTTTTAATTTAATTTTTGTTAATGTTTATTTTTGAGACAGAGAGAGAGAGAGACAGAGAGACAGAGTGTTAAGTGCCAGTGGAGGAGGGGCAGAGAGAGAGGGAGACACAGAATGCAAAATGCAAAGCAGGCTCCAGGCTCAGAGCTGTCAGCACAGAGGGGTGGGGCTTGAACTCAGGAAAGGTGAGATCGGGACCCGAGCTGAAGATGGATGCTTAACTGACTGAGCCACCCAGGGATCCCCAGATACAGTTAATTTTAAAGTTTTACAACTAAGCCTTACCTTTTAAAAGATAATTTAAAGGCTAAAGTGAAGAGCATTTAAAAAATATAATGCAGTTGTTGGAAGAAGTTAACATTTTTTAACCTTTTTTCTCCTTTACTAAAACGGCCGGCTGACTTGCCTTAACTCCTAGTAAAGTTCAAATGAGATTAGAGTTTTCTGTATGTGTCAGTTCATGGTATTATTAGAGTTGCCCGTTTAGCTCCTTTTAATAGCTTCTGTTTTTCTTAGTACTAACATTGCCTCTTATTGCTTGTATTTTAAATACAATTTTAAGCCATTACACAAGAATATGAGTGAATGTGTTTGAAAAGTTGAGATATAGAAGTTGTGTAATAAAACATGAAAACTTCCCCTCATGGTCTTTTCTGCCCCTTTGCACACAGATACTCCTGACTTGGGGCTAGCTTGCACTTTGTGTGTGTTCTTCCAGATAGTTTCTGAGAATGTACGTTGTTGTTATTTTTCTGGTTTTACAAAATCTGGAATGAGTGGTAATAATAATGAGATGTTAATTTAGAAATCCCAGGCTGTTAGCCTTGGAATGAAAAGAGATCCTTTCCTTGCAATAGTAAAGGCCTCTATATCTTTTCCAAGTTCAGCATGTTTTAAATGGTTGTTTGTGTATAAGAAATGAGTTCCACAGAAGTCATCCTTTACAAAATCCTGTATCTCACCCAAAGAAATTCTTTTTATGTATCTTTCATTCATCTGATGTCACTAAATGCATAAATGTGACCAGCATCTGAACGATACTGAGTTTCATAAGTTTTCATTTGAAGAGTTACCAGTTAAGCGTGCTTGCCTTTATGTGCATCAAGGTAGTATTGAAAAATAGAGCCAGGAGACTGGAGTGTCAGGGCAGTCAAAATAGCCTCTGAACCAGGGTCAGGTTCCTGGAAATTAAATCATTAGCTGGGGCCTGAGAGGGTAGGTAGGAAGGAAATCTGTCCAGAAGTGAATCGCTTACTAAGCGAGTAGGCACTCTTGTGGCTGTTGTGTTTACCAGGAGACCCTGTGTCTGGGTTGTAAAACTGTACTGCTGGCGTTCCTCAGAAAGCCATCCAGGATTACCCTCTGACCCAGCAGTTACATGCGTAGGTATACCCCCGACCGAAACAGGATTGAAACTGAAAACGGAGTTATGCAGATTCTTGTCCGTGTCCACAGCTGTTCATAATAGCCCCAACGGGGAAACAACTCGAGTGCCCATCAACAGATGAGTAATTAAACAGAACGGGGTATTTACAATGGAATATTATTCAGCCATTGTATGTATTCAGAATGAAGTTCTGATGTGTGCTACAGTATGAATGAACCTCGAAAATGTTATATTAAGTAAAATAAGCCAGACACAAAACGACAAATACTGTGATTCCAGTTACATAAAATACTTAGGATAGATAACTTCATAGAGACAGAAGATGAGAGGTTTCCAGGGCTGGGGGTAGGGAGGAGAATGGGAAATTATTTCCTTATGGGCACATAATTTATGTTTGTGGTGTTGAAAATTTTGGAAATAGTGGTGATGATTGTACAACATTGTGAATGTAATTAATGGCCTCGAACTTTACGCTTTAAAAATGGTTAAAATGGCAAAAATTTTTAAAGTGTTTCTTTTTGAGAGAGTGATAGAGAGAATGCAAGCAGAGTAGGGGCAGAGAGGGGGAGATAAAGGACCTGAAGCAGGCTCCAGACTGATGGCAGAGAGCCCAGTGTGGACTGAGACTCATAAGCCATAAGATCATGACCTGAGCTGACGCTGGACGCTTAACCAACTGAGCCAGCCAGGTGCCCCTAGTATGGCAAATTTTACACATTTTATCACAAAAGAGTTAGGAAAACCCCTATGCCAGTGTTAAAACGTGTTTCCAGTGTTAAAAATTCTTATAGCTTCCAAGGCAACATTTCAGTTTTTAGGGATTCTTGTGAAGGATACTAGTATTAAATACTTGTCACAAACCTTGAGTCCCTGTCACACACGAAAACTGCCTTCAAGGAGTTCGTTGTCTAGTAAAGGTGGTGGGAAATGCATGAACGGATCTTTGGTAGCACTTGGAAACCTGAATATTATTTGCGAAGTAGTAAATGCACGCTGCATGTTAGGAAGGTTCAGAGCAGTGAGAGATTGCTTTGACCTGGGTGTGAGGAGGTTTTTTTTTCCTCACTTTTTTCTTTTATTGGGAAGATCACAGGGCGGGAAGCAGTGTGATGCTTCCTGGCGAGACCCAGGACAATGGTAGCCAGAGTCAGGGACAGCACGGTGGCCAGCCCTATGCCCACGATCACAGAGGTGTGAGGAGAGGTCGACCCCTCTGCACCACGATCGGCAGCCTTTCCCAGGAAGATCAGAGGCCCCACGGTGATACCCACTTCTTCGGTTACATGTCTGCGATTGCGACTTCGGGGAGCCAACTTGCACCTCGGTCTCTCTGGGTGGAACAGCCTCCTGGAGTGGCCTGGCAGGCCACAGCTACCTTTGTTACAACAGCAGGGCCTTCTACTGGGAACCACCTGTTAGAAGACTTGACAAAGGAGCAGGCTTTGTTTAGCTGGTCGGGGACTCAGTCAGCCAGAGTGACTTTCAGATGACAGGTGATGTAGATCGTGTTTCTGGGGTCATTTGCAAAGTGGAACATGTCCACTGTGAACCGAGAGTCTCTGAAGCACTTTGAGGTCTGGGACAGCTTCATGGAGGAAGTGAGAAGCAGCTAGAAGAGTGAGAGGCATCTGTAGTGGAGAAGAGGCCAAGAGGGCACTATTGGGCCATAGTGACACCTAGGGCTGGAGAGTAAGAGTGGGAAACAGGCAATAAGTGATAAAGTTTGTGTTCCTCAGTGTCAGGCTGATGCTTTGAATATCATTGAATCATTGAAATCCTTTTGGGCTGGAAGTATAATCCAGTTAGAGCTGAGCGTCTGGATAGAGACAGAACAAGGATTGAGTGGCGCTGGCCGGGAACCGGGAGACTTGGGAGAGCTGCGGTAGTGGGGGGGGCGGGGGGCCGGCAGCAGCAGCAGCGGGTGGAGAAGAGAGCGCTGGGAAGCAGTAGAATCTAGAGAACTCGGTCGCTGATTTAGAGATGTAGGACTCCAAACGAGCCAGAGCTTCTTAGGGTATTGGGGAAAATTGTGGTGCCACTAACAGCAGTCAGTAAGGCAGGAAGATGAACTAGTTTGAGAAAGCAGAGAGATTAGCTAGATCCTCCTTCCAAGGTTTAAATATTTGTCTTGTTGACCGAATACAATGCTTAGTGTATTGCTGCTACTTAGTAGGCTCAGTAAATATTTGCAGTTTGATCATATATTTTAAGTTTATTATTAGCCGGTTATTGAACTCTTGGTCGACCTGGTCTAAGATTAGATTAGACAAATGGATTATAAACTTCTTAAAAGGCAAGGAGCATGATTTTTCTCTTTGATTCTGATTTTACATGTCTTCCCCCCAACTTTTTTAGTTTGAAGAATTTCAAAGCTACAGAAAAGCTGAAAGAACAATACAGGAACGCCCACTGTTTTAACTCATCAGCTGTTAAAATTTCACATTTGCTTTGTCTCTCTTTTAAAAATGTCTATATATTTATTTTGCAGAACCTTTAGGAAGTGTGCTACAGGCATCATGACACATCCATGTGTTTAGGGAACATGCATTGAACCCGAGGGGCTGGCGGGGATGCTGAGGCTGGAACTGGCTTTGGGAGTATGTGTTAGATTTGAAAGTTTGGGGATGGTCAAAGTACGCCCGACTGCCGAGGGGAGAGGATTGAGAATGGCGCTCTGACGGATGTCTACAGAGGAAGGATGAGGGAAAAGAACAAGGACCTGGAGAAAAAAGAAGCAATGTAGGACGTGAGCTCCAAGTTCTAGGGGAGGTCAGGGCAATTTTTTCATTAGCCTTTAAAGTGTAGAGTTAAGAGTGTGCTCTATAGGCTGAGAAGAAGTGGGAAAAAGTGAAAATGGCAAGGAGGGCAGATGATTTTAAAACATGACTGTAGAGAAGGTGATAGAATATAGAACTGAGATCTTAAGTGGAGAGCGTATATTTAGAAAGATTGGAAGCTTGGCACATTATGATAGAGTGACAGTTTCTACAGGATTGGAAGCATTTTTTTGACCTTGAGTAACACGCTGGCTACTTGTGTAGAATAGAAAGAAGCAGTGTCTGTCCCCAGTGTTCTTTGGTTCTTTCTGGGTAGACTTTAAGTTCCTTGAGAACAGGAATTATGTCTTTGCCATCCCTACCTTGTCCAAGAAAGAGTCGATAAACAGTACATATTTGTTAAATTAAAACACAGACACAAAAACCTAATTTGAGTCTGAAGGCTTAATGGAATGTCTTCATTACCCTCTTCAGAAAATAATGGAAAGAGCTGTGGAAATTGCTGTCACATTTTACAGCTGTCTGTTGCTGGCAGTCTTTCTGAGTTGGCACCCAAGCAGTTTTGGCAATTTTCACCTTCTCCGAATCAGAGAGGAGCTCTGGACCACAGTGTTCTACAAAAGACAGCATCAGTGCTCTGGGCTAGACAATACCAGTACCTTTGATTACCATGTTTTGACTTGATAAGATTCGTGTTTGCCAACAAGTGAGCGTGGGTTTAGGGGTGCTAAAGTAAATTGGACTTCCTAGTGATGTTCCCCCAAATCCTAAAGCTATTCCAGATAGTCAGCTACGTTAGAGATGCTGGCACCCGCCTCAGACATCTGACACATTCCCCATCATCAGTGGAGTGAAACAGGGTTTCATAATAAGCCCATTCTTACTCAGCCTCTCTTAATGCAGCCATGCTGTAAAGTGAAACAAAAGACCTAGTAACTGGTGTCAGAATATGCCTCTAATCCTCTGGGAAACTTCCTTTCCTATGGGCTAAGAAGCTCATCAAAGCTCTTTGCTTGAAAATTGTAATCCAGGAATTGCTGTATGCTCGTGGTTTTTTTCTTGAAACATATATGCAAGTGATTATGGATTACTTTGTAGAGCCCAAGCTGCACTGCGTGTCTGATAAACCTGTGGCAGGCCACGGTGATGTCTCCGCCTGTCAGGAAAGGCTTAGGAAGCCAACAGTTTGCATGTGCAGAACGTAATTGAAAGTTGTCATTGGATTTTGTTACTCGGGGCAGTGTGCTATTCACTAACATGTCCATTTACAAAGTAGTCAAAAACAGTTGTCTTTTTTTCCTTCTTTTTTCTTTTCTTTCTTTCTTTTTTTTTTTTCCTGTCTGCTTTCTAAAGAACTTGAATAGGACAGAGGGAAATGCCAGGCAAAATAAAGGGACTGTATTATGAAGTTCTTAAATAGCATTGAACGTTGTATTTGCTACAGGTGTCACATCTAACTTATCTCTAGTACTGACTTGTGTCAGCATTAAATTTTATTTATTTTTTATTAAAAATTACTAAATGTTCATTTTTGAGTGAGAGACAGAGTATGAGCAGGGGAGGGGCAGAAAGAGGAGACATGGACTCCGAAGCGGGCTCCAGGCTCTAAGCCATCAGCACAGAGCCCAACTTGGAGCTCGAACTCAGGAACAGTGAGATCATGACCTGGGCTGAAGTTGGATGGTCAACCAACTGGGCAACCCATGTGCCCTTTTCATTTTTAAAAGTTTGTTTATTTTTGAGAAAGTGTGAGTGGGGGAGGGGCAGAATGAGAGAGAAAGGGAATTCCAAGCAGGCTCCTTACTGTCGGCACAGAGCCTGATGCCAGGCTCAAACCCATGAACCATGAGATCATGACCTGAGCCGAAGCTGGATGCTTAACTCACTGAGCCACTCAGGCGCCCCTAAATTTTAAATAATAATAATTAATGGAGGCTCAGTAGAGTCTACTAGTATTGAAATGATCATTATGTGTAATACCAGGACACTGGGTATTTGTATCTATTTTAATTGATAGATGGAAAATTGATATGGGATAGATCTTAATAAGTTCTGTAGGAAAAGACATAGGAGCACATTTTCAGATAGCACCTGAGCAGTTTAGAATGATTTTACTTAGAGAAAAGTTTTAGATAGGATGTAGGTCAAAAGGTCAGAATTGGGGTGCCTGGGTGGCTCAGTTGACTGAGAGTCTGACTCTGGATTTCACCTCAGGGTCATGATTCCAGGGTTGTGGGCTTGACCCCTGCATTGGGTTCCTCACTGAGTGTGGAGCCTGTTTAAGATTTCTCTTCCTCTGCCCCCTTCCCTGCCTACGCACTTGTTTTCTCCCTCAAATAAAAAAAGCAGTCAAGATTATAATCGGGAAGCAATGTTTTACAAGAGTGACAACAGCCTGAGTAAATCAAATCATATTTATTTGAAATTTTAGAGTCCTCTGTGCTATGCAGGTGACTAAAACAGACCTGGCCTCTGACTTGTGGAATTAGTTTTATTTTACTTACTTTTATTCTTATTTAATGTTTATTTTTGAGAGAGACAGAGCATGAATGGGGGAGGGGCAGAGGGAGGGAGATGCAGAATCTGAGGCAGGCCTGAGGCTCTGAGCTGATCAGCAGAAAGCCTGACGTGGGGCTCGAACCCATGAATTGTGAGATCATGACCTGAACTGAAGTCGGATGCTTGACCGAGACACCCAGGTGCCCTTACTTATTTATCTTTAAAATCATTTTCTATAATATACAAGAAACACGTAAGACTTGAAGAAAGCCCAAGAAAGTGCTCAGTCCCCGTCTTGGTAGTTCAGGGGGATATTCATGACGAGCCTTCCCAGTCTCCCAGGGAAAGAAGGGGTTGAAGACACAGTATCACTAGGCTCCTGGTGAACCCAGCGCTGGGGCCATGCATGGCCTGGGTCTCCACCGAGTTTGGGCAGTACTGATCGTCCTGGTCCTGCTCCTACTCCTATACCTGGCCTCCAGTTTCCAGAATAGCCTCTTCCTTTAGTTCCGTGGCGTTTTCACTCAGTGGTGAAGGCAGCTTACCCTGTTGTGGTGTCAGAGTTCTGGGGGAGTTGTCACCTTCTACGATGGTGAGGGGAGATCTCCTTAGTACCTTGCCATTTGCTTTCCGTCTCTGGTGCTTAGAGCCTCAAGATCTGGGCTCCTGGGGGGCTCAGTCGTTTGAGCATCCAGCTCTTTGATTTGGGCTCAGGTCATGAGCTCACGGTCCGTGAGGCATAACCCTTCATTGGGCTTCGTGCTGACCTGTGAAGTCTCCTTGGCATTCTTTCTTTCTCTCTCTCTGCCCCTGCCCTGCTTGTGGTCTCTCTAAAGAAACAAACATTAAAAAAATAACAACTCGAGGAGTCTCAGGGTCTCTCAAGGGCGTGTCTGAGCCCTGGCTGGCCATGGGGATTTCTGAGGGCTGTCCTGCTTCGTCCTTGGAGAACACCTCCTCTCCCTCAGGCTCTAGGGTGGCATCTCGTTCTCAAGGGGGAACTGGGTACCCAGAGGCATGTCCAATTCAGAAGACGAAATTCCCTCTAAGGGCAGAACAGGCTCTGAGGGAAGATTTGATTTGGGGGCTTCAGTCTCAAATACGTCACTCAGCTCTTTCAGCCCTGGACTTGGGGGCTCTCTGCTGCTTGTCTTCATAGGTGTCTGCAATGCTGAGGGTGGGAGAGCAGGGATCTGGGTCTTGAACCTGATTAGGACCTTCCAGTTGCTCCCCTTTGGGTAGGTTTGGCTGTGGAGAGCTCTCCGCCTGGATCGGAGTGTGTGTAGGATTCTGGCACTAGGTAAATGGGAATCTGCCACCAGGGCCAGAAGCGTGTGCGGTGGAGGTCGTGCTGTAGTGACTGGGGTGCTCTTCACAGAGCCCGGCCCAGGGCAAGGAAGGGTGCTGGGCCCCAACTCCTCTTCTGGGTGCACAGCAGCTGGAGCCTCATCTCCCCATGCTGAGTTTCACACCTCCCTGAAACTTGAATTTTAGTAGGCAGTACAGGTAGTAACCAGGTAGAAGTATAGGTAACTACAAGTTGAGTCAGCTTGTAAGAGAAATTAACAGTGCAGTGACGGGAAGTAAGTGGGGTAAGGGGGTTACTAGGAGAAGGCTTTAAAAACACATTTCGGCAAAGACCTAGAACATGAGAAGGAAGGAGGAGGAGTCCTTGTGAGAAGTACAGAAAGAACTACCCAGACTGAGGGAAGCACAAACACGGATGCCCTGAGGTGGGGAGAACCACGTGATGCAGGGTCATGTAGGCCAAGGTAGAGCGTTTGGATTTTTATTCTAAGAACAGTGGGAAGCCATTCAAGGTTGTGAAGCAAGGAAGTGACGTTATTTCAGTAGTGATTTAAGTCTTTTCCTGCCCTACTTGCTGTGTGGAAGGTAACTGGGGAGCAAGGCACAAGTGGAAAAAAGGAGACAAGAAAGGAGGGAATTGGTGTATTCTGGGCAACTGGTGATGGCAATAAGTATTAAGATGGTGGCAGTGAAGATGGGTTTAGAACACCTGGACCTGTTGATGGATCACATGTGGGAGATGAGAGAAAGGACCAAGAATGGCTCCAAATTTCTGTGGTCTTAGATGATGGCCACATTTTACTCATAGGAACAAGACTGGAATAGGATCTCTGTGCATGTGTTTTGGGATGAGGACAGCATAGAAAATGAGTCTTTGGGGCACCTGCGTGGTTCCATCAGTTGGATGTCTGACTCTTGGTCTCCACTCAGGTCATGATCTCCCGGTTTGTGGCCTCAAACCCCGTATTGGACTCTGCTGACCACACAGAGCCTGCCTGGGATTTGTCTCTCCCCCTCTGCCCCTCCCCCACTCAATTTCTCTCTGTCTCATTCTCTGAAAATAAACAAACTTAAAAAATGTGTTCTAACATTTCTGGAAAAAAAAATGAGTCCTCCTTTGTGGATATGTTAGGTTTCAGATAGGTAACAGTGAGGCATCCACGTGAAGGTATCGGATATCTATGTATGTATATATCTATTAACATATATAGATATGTTAGGTATAAATAATTGGAACTCAGGACTATTTTGAACTCAAGGTAGACACATAAGCTTGAGCTACATGTACATTTGGGAGACGTTCAATATATAGAAGCTCTTATCTGGGGAATGCCTCAAGCTCACCTGGAGAAGAAAGATGGAATGAGAAGAGGGCCCAGGATACCGACTTGAACCTGTAGCAGTTAGAGGTTGTATGGCCTGAAGGAGAGGCCAGCCAAAGGGGACTGAGAGCAGGAAAACCGAGAGTAGTTTCAGAAAGCAGCAGGTGGAAAGCATGTTGAGGTAGAGTGGCCATCAGCTCTGAAATAACCTTGTGAGGTACAGATGAGCAAGTAACTAGTGGATTTTACAACTTCAAATTTTTGGTGATTTTTACAAGACGGATATAATGTAAGAGAGGTGATGCAAAAGGAAATGATTTTCAAGAAGGAAAAGATGTTTATTTGTGTTGCTCTTTCCACTTAGGAGATTTCATGGTGTTTATTCAGGGGAGATAAATTCGTATAATCAGATTTTTATACTTGAGGGCAGAACTTTTTAACGTCATGCAATTATTTTTCTGGGGAGAGTGTCTCTCAAGTCTAGTGGATTCTCCAAGGAGCTTTGGGGGGTTTCCTCTCCCTACCCCACTAGAAAAAAGTTAACTTCTGTTTAGTAGATTCAAGTCCTTTGTGATCTTTATGGCTAACATTCTAGTATGAATATCATATGTAAATAGTGCTGGGTCTGAATATCACTTATTTTGAAAATGTTAAGGAATGGATTAATTGGAAAATCAGTAAATTGCTGCTGCCATCCTTAAATTTTTCTTACATACTTTGATTTGTGTCGACCTTTTGTATTCTTCACACTTGTGGATGCATGAGAATGAGTGGGTACATGTGTTTACTTTTAACACTAAATTATTCATCATAATTCAGTTTTTTCATCCTTTTAAGATTGGCTGTTTTGTTCAAGCTTTACATTGAAATTACCTGTAATTTTTAAAGCATCATCATATAAGCATCATCTTTCATTTACCACTCACATTTTATTTATTAATTTGTTTCAGATTATCCAGGGAGTCTTGCTCCTATGTAACATAATTAAAGTTGTCCCTTTTTCTGAGCATGGTCTTCTCAGCACACATACTTGTCTGTTACACATAGGCGGCCAGGGAGGAGCAGGACATTTAGAGCCGTTGTTGAATGGGTAGTAATAGTTTCCTATAAGAAAATGTCACATGATGGAAATACTTATCTTCGTACTTCTCATTAGAATAGTATGTGTACGTAGTAGCTTGTGTGTAAAAATTCAGATGCCAGGTTCCCATTCAAATGTGGGTGTGAGGGGTTTGGGGAAGTGTTAATGGCAGACATTCTAAGTGGTCTAGTTCTGATGTCTTTTTATTCATGTTACCACAAAAATGATTAGTCAAGTACTTTATTACATTTTTAGTCTTAAAAACATAGTATATCTCATTGACATTAGCTTTGTTTAAAAGTGGGCCTTTCGGGTTATGATAGATACTTTTCGCATTTTCTAACCATGAAAGGTTAGCTTCCACTCTGCCTTTACAGTCAGTGAGTATTTGGAGGAGAAATTATTTATGGTATGCCTTATTCAAATAACGTTGACAAATTTGTAAATTAAAATTGATGACATAGGGAGATGGTTTTAATTTGTAGAACATGAAGTTCCAGTCTCAGATTCTGGTACTGGAGGTCATTGGGCAAGAAGAAGGCAGCCAGGTTGTGCTGCTTGGTTAGGTCAGTGACTCAGACCATCTTATAAAGGGATACAGCGTTCTGGGAGCATTGAGAGTAGACTTGAGAAATTTTCAGATTAGGAGATACTCTTAACAGTTCAGATCATCAGTTGGGATCACAGAAGCGTTAGGCACTGCCCAGGGGAAGCACGTGAGAACATGTCCAGCCGCAAGTGTTCGGCTACATAGGAATGTTGTTCCCCAAAGAATTCAGATTTCTTCTACACGTAATCCTTCCTCCTCTATGGGGATACATCTCAGCTTCTCAAAGCAATTTATTGGAATTGGCTTTATAAAACTTTATTTCTTAGTGGACTTTGCTAGAGCACATTTATCCTAAAGAAAAAGAGGTGTTGAATTGGTATACATCAAAGACTATAAAAGAAAACATTTGTTTTATAACAAGCACCCAGGAGGATATTTTTATAAACAAAAAAGATAACTTTCCTCTAACCTAAGTAAATATTTCAAAACAAATGTATGTTAAGTGATTATAGTAATGTGTGAGCAGAGACTAGCAGTAAAGATAGCAGTATCATATATTACTTAATAGTATATGATACTTCTTTGGCTTTGGTCCTTTTTCTGAGTAACTGTTTCTGTGAAAGTCATCAGGATGCATAGGTTCATTTTTCAGCCTCTCCAGAAAATGTTTCTTCTCTGTAGTTTAGTATCCTGAGACATTTTCACATCTGAAATGTTTATTATATAGTAAACTTTGTCACGTGATATGAACCAGTCCTAAAGTTAATCATATGCTGAGGACACAATTGCTTTTAGAATGGAAATTTGAAATTGGTGTCTATTTTCTCTGGCCATACTGCTGGATTCTGTGTAGATGCAGGGGTTTCTACTATTACTTTTACTGTAGCAATTTTACATTCATACATTGTAGTACCTGCAAGTTAAAATACTATAATGGGGGGGGGGAGTAAAAAACTATGAAGATCTTAAGATCTTGGAGTCCAAATTGATGTTTGTGATGGAAATTTGGTAGTGAAATGGATTGGCTGCTCCCTTCTCTGTACTCATCTCTGTGTCCTAATTATTATGTGGTATGTATTGATAAACAAATTTTTATTTATTCTCCGTTGTGTTGCTAGATTACTGCTATGTTCTTCTTTTTCCAGAGCCATTCTTGAAACCTTTCTACGTGGGTGTTTGTTATGGTCCAACTTTCACGGCTTTTCAAAGACTTGAGAGTGCCCAGCCTTTTCAGTAGCCTCCTCCAAAACACTTGTCTTCAGTTGTGAGGCTTCTCTGATCTTTGGCAAGCCTCTATCTATTGTAGGGTGTGGTTTGAGGATGATAACATTTACAAATTGTCATTTGACCTATAGATTAATTTTTTTTAAAATGCTCTCTTGTTTAAGGGGGTAAGTCAAATCTCAGGATACCTAATGACATTACTGTGGGCTTCATTTGCATTTTCCTTTCTGGATAAAATCTATATCAGTTCACTGTTGCATTTCTGGCTTTCTTATACCCTGATGTGCTCTCTCCCCTTACTGTCCCTTCTAGAAAAAAAGGATTCGTCACTTGGGTGAAGTTCTCTCAGAAATTTCTTCTGGACATACTCACTTTGAGTCAGAAAACAGATAGTTTGGTAGACACCTGACATTTTGAGAGAGATACAATTGGGTGCATCCAGACTTTATCTGTGAATTATTACTGGCCTAACTTTGAAGGTATGATTCATTCCATAACAGGCATTTATGCTGAGTCTAGTAGACTAGTAATTATGTTCCTCGAATGGGTTTTTAAAATATATAACCTACTGAACACACATCATTTGCATCATGAGAATTGTCTATACTTAATAACAACAGTTTTTTGTTTGTTCCAGTTAAGTCTTAGTACTAGTTTGGCCAGTGTATTGGGGGCCTGGCAGGGTTAACTGACTCAGCTGCGGTGGGCGGGGCGGTCTCCTACCTGCTCCCTCCCTCTGTGTGTTCTGCCTGTTTTACTGGGAGTCCAGCTGAGTAGCACACATCATTGAGCACCCTGCCAGTGCTTCTGTCTCTGTCTGGCCTGCTCTGTTCCATTGGATAGCCCTTTGACTTAAATAGTTGTAACCAGCTGCTCCTCACCGTGTTCAGTTGTTCATTTTAACATTTACTGAGCACTTCCTGTTGTGCCCGGTCCTGAAGATAGAGCAGTAAAAAAGACCATGTCCCTTTCCTAATGGAGCTTACATTCATATGGGGGGAGGGACAATGTAAAAATGTACAAATGTTGGGGTGCCTGAGTGGCTCAGTTGGTTAAGCCTCTGACTTCGGCTTGGGTCATGATCTCGCAGTCTGTGAGTTCAAGCCCCAAGTCTGGCTCTGTGTTGACAGAGGCAGGAGCCTGCTTCGGATTCTGTGTATCCCTCTCTCTCTGCCCCGCTCACACTGTCTCTCTCTCTCTCTCAAAAATAAATATTAAAAAAAATGTATGAAAGTAATTTCAGATAACAATACTAAGGAATTAAAACAAGATAATGGCATAGTGAGTGAGTAGGCAGATTGGATTACTGTTCTCCATTTTAGGGAGATGGCCATAAATGATGACCAGGACCTAGGCATAAGAAAAGCATTTTAGGCAGAAAGACAAAATAGATGCTGCATGGGAAGGCCAGCGTGGCTGGACGTTGTAAGGATGAGAGTGGTAGCAGATGTGGTAGGCGGAGTCAGAGCGGAGTCAGATGTTAATTTCAGTAGCAAGTCATTGGAGAGTTAAGTAGAGGAATGATAGACTCCCACATTGAGCCTCTACTAGAATATTTTACATAAAACTTGAAGCTTTTAAAACGTTTTTGGAGATCTCCTTTGTAAACATCTTTTTTTAACAGACAGATTTACTGACATTTTCTTGTGTACAGTTTGTTTTATGTCTGGATATAATTGCTATGTCTTCATATCTATTTTGTCTAGATATCTGTATCTATTTTCTCTAGAAATTTTATAAAGACTAGAGATCTACTACCCAAAATTTGTGTCTAAATCTGCGAAGGGAAGTATAACAGTACATAGCTTGTCTTGACATAATGGTTGGGTGAAAGTATGAATGCTTTTAATGCATGCGTAGTGTTCAAAGCCAACAAAAGCAGCTTGTTAGTGTCATTGTCCACTTGAAGTGAAGATAGCCTGAGTCGGCCAGTGTGGAAGCATCAAGGGTTTGGCCTTGTATCTTTTTAAGAGCAGGAGCAGCAACTGAGAGCTTGAGGAAGCAATGAAGAACCCTCAGTAGTCTGGGAGGCAGCTTGCCAGATTTATTCTAGTCCCCACTTGATTATTTATCTGTGATACTGGAAAGATTTATCTCTGTATTGGGAAGCCCCAAATCTTTGTGAAATGACTATCGAGAGAGAACGTCTTCCAGTTTCTTTGATTTGGTAAGTGCTTTTATGGAATAATAATTTTGCCATAATTTTTAGTTATAGTAGCCGAGATATTTGGACTAAAGGGGACGTGTAGGCCAAACACAGGTGTTAAGGCTATAAAACAGATTGGTAGTGATATAAAAATTCTTAGATATGTATTTGAAATTTCAGTTGCAAAAAAAAAAACAAATTCAGTTACTGAAACTCTTTTGATTAGTTTTTCTATACAGTGACTGATAAATGAAACGTAATTCTAGGATATCTTAATAAACATTATTACAGGAGGTTTGGGGTTACATTGATAAGAAATTTAATCATTTCATAATGAAGGGTAATTTTTCTTACTGAAAGACCATTTTTTTTGTTAATTTTTTCCCCTGAGCTAATAATAAACAGCTACGAGAGTGGCCCCTAGGAAAATTGGTTTTTGCTTATCCTTTATAGAAAAGAATTACGCATGTCATTCAGAATTCGTAAGGGGACAAAATTTCAGTGCAAACATGACATGGGTGTTAACTTAAAGGGAAACAACACTAATAATACAAAATAATCAAAATGCAAAGAAACTTTAATTTGTATTAGACTTTGAAATTAATTTTGGTAATTTTGTTGTAAAATGATATGCATATGTTCAGTACTCTGGTATTCATTTTATACAAAATAATGAACAATGGAAAGCCTGATGTGTGGTATTTTGGACAACTCTTTAGACTTACAGTACAAATCTTAGCTGCTTCTTGCTTCATATTCTGTGCTGTGGAGATTCTAAAAATAGAATAAAACTTAATAAAAATGATAGCAGCTAATATGTGAATATGATTGTTGTTCTCATTTTACAGATCAGGAAAAGAGAAGCCCAGAATGGTTAAGCAGCTTGCCTAACGGCACTCTGGGGCTCCTCAGTGGTGGAGCTGGTATTTAGATCTTGGCCTTCAAAGCCTTTATGCCTAACCATGATGCTCCACTGCCTCTTACAGTAGCTTTGTAAATTGTAGGCCTCACATCAGGTTGTTTATTGGTTGTTAAATTTCATTCAGCAGAAGTGTATTTAAATTTTAAAAAGTAAGGGGCACCTAGGTGGCTCAACTGGCTGGTGAAGTGGACAACTTTTAATTTTGGCTCAGGTCATGATCTCAGGATTGTGAGATTGAGCCTTGTGTCAGGCTCCATGCTGAGCCTTCTTAAGACCCTCTCTCTCTCTCTCTTCCTCTCTCTCTCTCTCTCTCTCTCTCCCCC
>NC_043704.1:136947293-137002496 GCF_006229205.1 Suricata suricatta
AATTTCTTAACAACCTGTTTCTAGTCTACTGTATCCCTATCTTCTTGTTTCTCCTCCCATTATTTACTATACTCAGTCTGCTCCCTGGAATGTTCTGTCTCCCAGTTTCTATCCTTATTATTCTTCAAGACTCAGATAAAAGTGATTCATTCCACACTGTCTCATCTGTGTCCCATGGCATGTACGTCTTTACGTTTATCAAATTCATTTAGAGTCCTTTGTGTCTGTCACTGCAACAGATTAAGTTCTTTAAAATCTGATTGTTTTATTTTTATTTCTTTTGCCCGACATCAGGAGATAACCTAAAAAATTTTTGAAGGATTCCTGAAACAAATGACAGTATTTGATTAGTAGTACAGTACTTGTGTAAACGTTATTAGGGCATTTCTTTAGATGTTAACATCAGTTACTGAGAAGTTATAGTCAAGCTGAAGTCAGTTACTGAGAAGTTATAGTCAAGCTGAAGTGACCAAACCATAAAGTCAGTTTTAATTTTTTGTTGGTAGAAAAACCAAAACTATCTCTGTTATCTTATGTTAAATATAATATTTATCCTTGAGTTTAAGAGGTAAGAGATAGGTGTAACTTTTAAGAAAATATAGTAAGTATACCTAGTGATTTAAAATTTAAATCAGCTTTACAAAGCTGTTTGCTTATGTTGAAACATTTGCTAGTAAAGGCAACGGAATTGCTGCATTATAGATAGATGTAAATTACTTTTGTAATAAAATATTGGAGTAATAGCTACCATCAGAAAAAAAGATGGAAAATTTTTGACTAAAATTACAAGTTGAACATTTATGTATCTGTGCATAGTACTGAATTAGAATGTGTGGAGATACAAAAGTGTGATAGATGCTCTCAACATAGAATGACAAATAGTGAACAAGACACTGTACATTAGAGCTTATTAGTGACCTAAGATACAAATTTGTGTATGATTTTTTTATCTTCTTTCACGTAAACTCTGTTGTGTGACTGCAGTGACTTCCAGGCCCGTGCGCCTGTCCCAGCACTCCTGTGAGAGAGGGAAGCCCGCTTGTAACGGGCTTACTAGTGGTTGGAGGGAGGGGAAGAGAGAGGAGCAGATTTGCCTGGGAGGGGATGGGGTAGGCGAGTGAAAACCCTCCAGCCGCTGGTGCAAGCCTGGGAAACGGGTTGAGAGCAGTCCGTCCCTCCCTCTTTTCTTCTGGAGGTGAAATGTGGGAAGGAAATAAAATGGGAAGGTTTTTAGAGATTAAGAGAGCAAAAGGGAAAGGCTAGAGGCCTCTGGAAGATCTGAGCTGAGCTAATGAGAGAAGGCAAAGGAAAAAACTGAAGAGAGGAAAAGGGTCTAGAGAGAGATTAGATTACATGTTTGTTGAAGTTAGAAATGGGGTTTGAGTGTGTTTCTCCCCCCAGGCTTAATTTGGTACCTTGGATGGATAAGAAATATCTGAAAGAGAAACAGGGAAGAGGAATACCTCTCCCAGAGAGTTTGTGACCATTAACGTGGATTGATCAGCTCTGCTGGTCCTGGGTTCCTAAGACAGGACCCCCCCCCCCCCCGGAGTTTGCCATTATTTCACAATTTCTGTAGAGACGTCCTGGCGTTTGTTGGAATATTAACATGCTACCTGGTTTCCTCCTTCCTGGTTTCCTTTTTATTACTTAACTTGCTGCACACCTGGAATTTTGGCTCCAGAATAATTTAAAAGATAATTTTGCCAAGAAAATATCTTTGGAAAAAATCATGTCTATATAATTCTTGTAAAACTACTTTCTGCGCCTTTAGAACCCTCTTTTTTCTTTTTGTTAAAATGTTTTAATGTTACTTATTTTTGAGAGAGAGAAAACAAGAGGAGAAGGTGCAGAGAGAGATACAGAATCTGAAGCAAGCTTCGGGCTCTGAGCCGTCAGCACAGAGCCCAAATAGGGGCTTGAACTCACAAACCAGGAGATCATGACCTGAGCCAAAGTCAGATGCTCAACTGACTGAGCCACCCAGATGCCCTTCTTCTTTTTTTTAATGTTTCTTTTGAGAGAGAGGAGTGCACGTGCATGTGGGGGGTGGGCGTGGGCAGAGAGAGAGAGAGAGAGAGAGAGAGAGAGAGAGAGAGAGAGAGAGAGAGAGAATCCTAAGCAGGCTCAGTGCTGTCAGCACAGAGCGTGACTCAGGTCTGGATCTCACAAACTGTGAGATCGTGACCTGAGTCAAAATTAAGAGTTGGACACTCAACTGACTGAACCACCCAGGGATCCCTCTTTTTTTTCTTTAAATTGAGGTATAATTGGTATATTAGGTGAATCACATAGTGATTCAGTATTCATGCATTTGACCATTGAAAACACAGGTCTGAACTGTTGTGGGTCCACTTAAATGTGGATTTTTTTAATTGTACTGTAATTGTATTTTCTTTATGATACTTTTTAAAAATTTTTTCAATTTTATTTACTTATTTTGGGAGAGACAGAGTGAGCAGTGGAGGGGCAGAGAGAGAGGGAGAGTCCCAGGCTGGCTCAGTGCCCAGTAGAGAGTCTGATGTCAGGCTCATGAAGCACAAGATCATGACATGAGCCAAATCAAGAGACAGACACTCAACCGGCTGTGCTACCCAGGCGCCCCTGATTCTCTTTTCTTTTTATGTTTATATTTGAGAGAGAACCAAGTGGGAGTGGGGGAGGGGCAGAGAGAGGGAGACAGACTCTGAAGCAGGCTCCAGGCTCTGAGCTGTCAGCACAGAGCCCAACACAAGCCTTGAACCCGTCCATGAACAGTGAGATCATGACCTAAGCTGAAGTCAGACGCTTAACCAACTGAGCCACCCAGGCACTCCTTCCTTATGGTATTCTTAATAACCTGTTCTTTTCTCTAGGTTACTTTGTGAGAATACAGGATATAATACATAAATGTATGAAATAGGTGTTAACCAGCTGTTTTATGTTGTTGGTAAGGCTTCCAGTTAACAATAGGCTATTTGTAGTTAAGTTTTGGAAAAGTGAAAAGTTTTATGTGGATTTTCAAATGTGTGGGGTTGGAGAGGTAGACATCTGTCACCCTCATGTTCAAGGGTCATCTCTGTTAAATGATCACCACAGCAGGTATTTACCGTCTTCCCACCATTACAGAATTCATTACAGAATTTTGTTTTTCAGTTATCTCTTTGATGGTTAGGTTCTAAACTTGATCACCTACTATTTGTCAGTCTATCTGTTTAGTAGCAATAAAAATACCTACACTGACTACCCTGTTGGGAAGGCAGCAGAACCAAAAAAACCTCTTTGTTCCAGGGAGACATCATCTCTTCTTTATTCATGGTTTCCGTTACACCTAGTCCTGGGCTTGATACACCTCAAGCATATGTTGACAGTGCTTTTACTCTGTTCTGCAGTCTGCAGAGGTATGAGGTACACCTAAATCACTTTACATCTGATCCTCGAACTGCTCTTGCATCTTTCTTTACCCTTTCCTATTCTCAATTATCCTCTAAATTCATCTCAATTGCTATTTCATGAAAAGATGTTAAATGAGAACTTTCAAAAAGCATAAATGACATTGAAACATCCACTTGTAAGGGAATTAATAAATTATTGAATCTTCACACACTTATTTTAGAGGTGCGTGTGTGTGTTAGTATACTTGTGTATACTTTGATGCAGTGACTATTTTATGAAATTTTTATTTTTACAATATCTTTGTCTCTTGGTGTCATATCTTTAACCCTTTTAAGAACAGAACCCATAGAGACGAACATGTTTCCCAGTCCTCTTTGTAGTGGCTGTTGCCACATGACTAAGTTTGGGTTAAAAAGATGTGACGAGAAGCGATGCATGTAATTTTGAGGTCATCTCCTTCAGAGGGAAGCTCCGTACACCGAAATTTCCTGTCCCACTGTGGGAGTTTGTGACCGTGTGAACAGAGGTAGAGGCAATATGAGAATCGAGGGCCACCTTGGCAGAGCATCTCTGCGTGTCCTCCCTGTTGTGAGCCACCTGCCTTCCTGAAGATAGTCATAGATCTTTCTTGAGCAAGTGAATTTTTAGATTTTTATTAGAACATCTTAGCCCATTCCCTCAGGATATAACATGGTATCTATAATTTCTCGCAGAACAGAAAAATCATTAAATTAGCACTTACAAGAAATGCGTTTCCTTCAGTAATAAAAACAGCAATTAGTATTCCTCTCTGCCCCATGCCTGGCCCTAAGATAGGTGGTGGAGCTGCTCTGGAAGTGAGAAAAATTGCTCTCTTGAAGCTTCAGACATTTTTTTTTAATGAGATACAGTTGACATAACATTAGTTTCAGGCATATAGCATGATGATTCAATATTTGTATGTATTGTGAAGTGATCACAATAAATCTAGTAACATCCATCACCACATGGTTATAAATATTTTTGTGTGTGATTGGAACTCTTAAGATCTGCTTTTGTAGCAACTTTTGGTTACATAACAGTATTGTTAACTGAGTCATCATGCTGTATATTACCAGCGCTGACTTATTTTATAACTGAAGTTTGTTCAGAGCCACCTGCCTTCCTGAAGATAATCATAGATAGATCTCCTATCCCTGCCTCTGGCAACCACTAGTGAGTTCAACTATTTATTTATTTATTTATTTACTTATTTATTTATTTTTAAGAGTCCACATAAAAGTAAGATCAAATGGTATTTGTCTTTCTCTGACTTATTTCACTTAGTACATAATGTCCTGAAGGTCTACCCATTGTTGGTGCCCCTGGCAAGATTTCATTCCTTATGATAGTTGAATAATATTTCTTTTTTTTTTAAAGCTTTTATTTAATTTGAGAGAGAGAGAGAGAGCTTGCCAGAGAGGGACAGAGCGAGAATTCGAAGCAGGCTCTATGCTGTTAGTGCAGAGCCCGACATGGGGCTCACTCTCAGGAACTGTGAGATCATGACCTAAGCTGAAATCAGAAGTGGGACACTTAACCAACTGAGCCACCTGTGCCCCCCGAATAATATTTCACTGTATACATACGCATATACAGCATTTTCTTATCCTTGTGTCCTGTGATGGGCACTGTGTTTCTGTGCCTTGGCTGTTATAAAAAGCACTGCAATGAACATGGGGTACAGGTATCTTTTTGAGGTAGTGTTTTCATTTTTTTTTAAAATTATTTTTTATGTTTTTAATTCATTTTTGAGAGACAGAGACAGTGCAAACAGGGGAGGGTCAGAGAGAGAGGTAGACACAGAATCCGAAGCCGGCTCCAGGCTCTGAGCTGTCAGCACAGAGCCCAAAGCGGGGCTCGAACCCACGAACTGTGAGATCATGACCTGAGCCAAAGCCAGATGCTTAACTGACTGAGCCACCCAGGCGCCCCGTGTTTTCATTTTCTTTGGATAAATATTTCATGTGTTAGCTATTGTAAATAATGCTACAGTGAACAATATCTTTTTAAGTCAGTGTTTTCATTTTCTTTGGATAAATACCCAGAAATGGACTTTTAATATTTTGAGGAACCTCCATACTGTTTTCCATAGTGCCTGTACCAGTTTGCATTCCTACCAACAGTGTACAGGTAGAACCCTCTATTTCTCATATGCGTGTGCTTGATCTCTGGGCCACACTTGGTCCTGATTCAGTAATGAGACTTCCAGGATGATGTTCAGATTTACTCTAAATCCTTTATGTGAAGTCTTCTAATATCCCCTTGATAGGACCGTTGATGGGTATAGAGATCCTTGGTCGTTATCATATAAATAGATTCAGGGTTCACAAGTGTCAGTCGCCTTTGCCCAATCCCCATGATACACAAAAGTCAAAATCACAAATAATGAAGAAGTGTAATGTTTATACAGTAATTTTTTTTGGCAGACTGAAATCCATCGCATCTAAAAACTTGCAAAAACCTTGAGGTTTAGAAGAGCAGAGTAGTAGAGTAAGGAACACTGTGAGTGAGACCTGGGTGGAGTGGGGGCAGCTCTGGGGTTTGGGTCCTGAGCGAACAGTGTACTGCCGGGAGTGGCAGGTTAGCTGCTGTGCTTTCTCGTGCCCTTTCCTACCGCCTGTCTTCGTTCACCTCCGTGGGAGCCTCCCGCTGCCCTGGGTCCTGCAGCAGGGAGTGTGTGGAGCCGGAGGACTGCTCAGAGTTGAAGCACCTGCGTCCCAGTGTCAGATCCCCACGGAGGTGTTGGTCATGGAACAGAAGCAGGAATAGCTAACTCCAAGGCTCTTCCTGTGGGCCAGGCTTTGTTCTGAGGGCTTTAAATGTGGAAACTGACGTTAAATTTAAACCATTCCTGTTATTGGGTAGTGCTCTTGCCATTTTACAGGTGATGAAACCCAGTTGTAGGTGACACATAGGGCTGGTAAGTGGGAGAACTCGGAGAGGAACCCAGCCAGTCTTGCTCTCGGGCCTGCGCTCTCAACGACTTCGCTTTGGGGAGAGTTAGAGAGTTTATGGTCTGATACCACATTTGTTACTAAGTAAGGCTATTTTGCTGGTAACAGGAGTCTAATACTAAGTCATTTAAATAAGATATTTAAGGATATTTTAATTATAAGGATATCCAAGGATGTGACTGATAACTCAAGAAGTGAAATGTTCTGGGCCAGACCGAAACAGCAGAAGCTGGAGATTTCTCTCTCCCCTTTCTGTCTGCAAGCGTGTTTTACTGTTTCTCACAATGCAGACTGCTGCAGGCTGTGCCCCACAGCCTGCCTGGAGGAACAGGCAGCTACCGTGAGAGACAGGGACCAACCTTTTTTTCCGCCCACAGTTCTGAAACTTCTGGGTAAAGGGCCAGTTGGTAAGTTAGTACAGCTTGATGGACTTCTAGACCAACCCCAGTTAGTTTGGTAACTAAAGTAAGAGTCCAAATGACACTAGTGTAGATAATTACTTTAACAAAATAGAAATTGGTTTCTGATAGAAGAAACCTATTCACTTAGCTTTTAACTACTGGCCATTTGATTTTCTTCAGTACTTTAAGCTCTGTGAGAGTAGGGACCATGCCAGCCACCCTAGCACAGTGCTTGGAAAATGGCAGCTGCTCAAATGTTTACTGAATGCACGAAGGAATAAATGAATAATTTTCCTGAAGAAGGAATACTTATAAAAAATAGAATTCAGTTTTCTGGTCATTGTCCAAGGAATAGCATAGATACAAACAGTCTGTTGGAATAAACCCTACATTCTTAGCAGGGGAGAGGGACTGTATTTTTCCTGTGGCATGGAGATCTCTAAGGGAAAATATAAGATATTAAAGATGGGGCGCCTGGGTCGCTCAGTCGGTTAAGCATCCAATTGCAGCTCAGGTCAGGATCTCACAGTTCGTGGGTTTGAGTCCCACGTCGGGTTATGTGTTAACAGTTCAGAGCCTGGAGCCTGCTTCTGATTCTGTCTCCCTTTCTGTCTGTCACTCTTCCACTTCTACTCTGTCTCTCTCTGTCTCAAAAATAATATTTAAAAAACTTTAAAAAAAGAATAAAATATTAAAGTTAATTTTCACTATATAGTACCATGTCTCCTTTGGTTTCTTTTTTGCTCTTTTTTCTGCCCTTTTTCTTCAGTGTCTTACGTTTGTCTATCAGAACTTCCTTTATATGTAACTCCTTTATCTCTTTCAGCAGAGTATGAAATGGACATATTATTTTGTATTTTTTAAATGTAAGTTTTGTGTTGCTTGTTTTGTGCCTAACCTCAATGAATGAGTGGTATATAGTATGTATCTTCCTTGAATGTGAACCATTTGATAGTCGTATATAAGGAAGTAAGAATTTAATAGACTGTCCCACTGGGGAAGATTGGTTTCCTAGACACCTTTGGAAGCAGCTACATTAATGAATTTAATTTGGTTTATTATTTTAGATAATAAATTGTTTTCCCCCATTTTTAGAATATTAATACAGACTTCGGTTGGAAGATGCAAATAAACAGTGATTCAGAAAGCCACATGAGGTCTGAAAGCCATCCTGAAGCAGTACTTAAACAAAAGATTAACTTTAATGCGTTAGAGAGTATGTTGGAAAGCAGGGGCAACGTCAGCAAAGTAGGAGGGAGGGTAGTTTATTGTATTTTCAGCAAATTTTGTTGTCATACAAAGAAGACTATAGGCGTGCCTGTGAAGAAAGAAGTTATTTAAGATGCCAGAAGTTTCATATCCAAAATCTTCAACTTTTGATAGACGACTTAACAGATTAACTCTTGGTCCACATGCAGACATTTTTTGAAATGTCCTAGGGCAAGGCTTAGGGCTTCTTTATGAGCCCCACACAGCTTGATTATTATGGAGCTGTGCACTAATCTTTGCCGTAACGAAAGCTGGTTTTGAGTCTCAGAGATTTGAATTCAAATCAACTCTGATTCTTACTGCTGCTGCTGCCACCACTGCTGCTGTAACCTTGGGGTAGCTCTTAACCACTCGCTGTATTTTCTCCTCTGCTGATTAGGGATAATAACCCTCATCTGAGTCTTCCGGCAGTCCAGTATTTGTCACCGGTTAGGGCAGTTTTTCTAATAAAACACATTAAACTGTTGTCTGTCGCCCCCCTCCTTCCTGTCCACGCCGAGAACCTCTGTAGCAGGTCTCATCTTCCCGTAGCTCTTCTTGGTTTACCGCAGTGCCCTGTTCCCTTTAAGATTAAAAATGGGATCTTTTTTCCCCTTTAAGTTTACTCTGTAAATGCTTTTTAAATTAAAGGAGATTTCACTTTGGGGAAAATTTCTTTAAAGATGATAATAAACTCAGTTTGTGGGTGGGTAATGGTCAGATACAGTTATGGGTTGGTTTTAGGTTTCCTTATAAACTCATCTTTGATTGTTGCCCAGTCTCTTAAAGTCTTTAAAGAAGGAATGTACAGTGCCTTTTCCCTTCCCTTAAGTTAATGGAATTTCTTTTTAAAATTGAAAGGAATTTTTATTGAATTTTAAGACTTGTGGTATTCCCTGTAATGTATACAAATCAGCATGTGGGATCACTACACCAAATGATGATATTTAAAATTCAGAAAAAGAACAGAACACAGGACTAGTTGTACAGTGTTTTAACCTTTCTTAGGTTTTGCATAATGAGTTCGTTATTTAGTTGAAATAATCACATACAGCAGTCTTGGAGTAAGTTTTTTATGTTTAGTGCAGTGGTCCTATTCCTTAGTTGCTGTTTCAGGTATATGTAGTTTAAAAAAAACCAAACAAACAGATGTGAGAGCCCACCCCACTGAATGCCCTGCGGGGGAGGCTCAGGCATCTGCAGTAGAATACAGTGCAGAGGCCAGGAAAGTAATGCATGTTTCGCATACTGTATACCTCTGGTTAATTTCTGTTTTTTATATGACATAATCACAAATTATTAAAAAAGACAAAACAGTCATTCAATTAAGAAATTTTTTTATGTTTATATTTTTTGAGAGAGAGGCAAAGCATGAACAGGGGAGGGGCAGAGAGAGAGGGAGACACAGAATCCAAAGCAGGCTCCAGGCTCTGAGCCGTCAGCACGGAGCCTGACGTGGGGCTCGAACCCTCGAGCAAGATCATGATCTGAGCCAAATGAAGTTGGTTGCTTAACCGACTGAGCCATCCAGGGGCCCCCAGTCATTCAATTTTAGGAACTTTGAATTTTCCAGATTTTTAGAAGGAAAATTTCAGGATAAAAATAAGTACATCTTTGAAGAACCTTGGCAAATTGAAAGTGCATTAAATTTCAGTGTGTTCTATGCATAATCTTCAGAAATCCTCAAAATAAAAGGTTCATTTCAACATGTAATAGCTTTGTACTTAAAGGCATTAGGAAGAAAGGAAGGGAAGGGTTCAGCATCTGTTTCTTCTGAGTGTTAAGCTATTTCTAATACCTCTTACGGCTGCTGCTTTTATGACTTAGTTGTATAGGAAATACAAGGGAGATACCTCAGAAAAAAGTTTTGAGCTTTTACTGTAGATGCCAAGATTACTGTTCATGTTACATGGGCCTTCTGGAATCAGAGCTGTTGAGGATATAGGTGAAGTACATGCAAACAGCCAAGAACTAAAGCATTTCAAAGTATTGTGAATTCACAAGTGTTTAAAGCACAGTTTTTGTAACGAAAGGAAATAGGAATATCCAGAATGAATATTCAGGTAATAAAATTAGCCATTCATTCATGGAATTTAGGCAACAAGTGATTTTGAGTACTACATAAAAAATTGGTTCTCGTTTCACTTATTGCTTCCAAGTTTTTAGCTATAATGCGTTCACTTGTTTAAAATCAGATATCTTCCACATGTCAGGAACTGTACTGGGGGATATGTGTAAAGAAGATAGAAGAGCCACCTGGATGGCTCGGGCGGTTAAGTGTCCGACTTCAGCTCAGGTCATGATCTCAGGGTTTATGGGTTCAAGCCCGATGTTGAGCCTGGAGCCTGCTCCGGATTCTGTCTCCCTCTCTCTCTGCCTCACCCCCACTTGTGCACGTGCATTCTCCCTCTCAAAAATGAATAAACATTAAAGACCAAAAAAAACAAAACAAAACAGAAAACAAGACAAAGTCCAGCCCTTGTTGGAGCGCTTAGTCTGGGAGAGCAAGAGGTTTTTAAACAAGTAAGGGGGCTCTAAATGTTACTCTGAAAACTACAAAGTGCTTCTGTTCTGGTCAAAGGCAGTTCTCTGGTTCTTTCTCAAAAAGAGCAATATTGGCTTTTCTTGGGACTTTTAGAACTGAAAGGGAACTTAGATCTAGTTCACTTCTTTATTTTATAAATGAGAACACTCAGATCTAGGGAGGTGATGTGACTTTCGTAAAATGGTACAGCTGAGGACTGGTATGGTTGGGGACAGAACCCCAGTCTTCTGTTACTACCCATGCATGAGTAAGTGACATGTGACAAAGATCATGCACAGGATCTATTTATTCGGCCAACTTTCATTGATCTGCTTTATGCTGTCTTTGTGCTAGATTGCTGGGATTACTCAAAATGAAGAAGATAAAGCTTTTATAATTAAGTAGTTCACATTCTAGAGTGAAAGGCAGTTTGGGAAAGAAAAAAAAATCTGAGGGAGTTATTTGTTTTAGTGTATTGATTAAGATGACAGGTCCTGGGGACACCTGGGTGGGTCGGTCAGTTGAGCATCTGACTTGAGATCATGATCTCCTGGTTTGTGAGTTTGAGCTACACGTTGGGCTTGTTGTTGTCAATGCAGAGCCCGCTTCAGATCCTCTGTCCCTCTCTGCCCTTCCACAGCTCATGCTCGCTCACTCTCTCTCAAAAATAAAGCATAAAAAAATTACTGTAAAATTGGGGTAAGAATGATTACCGGGGGTGTCTGAGTGGTTCAGTTTGTTAAGCCTCTGACTCTTGATTTCAGCCCAGGTCATTATCTCACAGTTCGTGGGTTCAAGCCTCACTTTGGGCTCCATGCTGACAATGCAGAGTCTGCTTGGGATTCTCTCTCTCCCCTCCACCCCTTTTCCACTTGTGTGTGTGCTCTCTCAGATACATAGTTTTTTTTTTTAAGTACCATTATAAAATACATATGTGTGTACACATATATATAAATAAAATAGCATTATGAGGACCCAATACCTAATAGCTGTTATTACTACAAAAAGCATTCTTCAGAACATTACACTATTATTTTCTCTTTCTGTTTTACATATGAGGAAGTTGAAGCATACAGAAGTAACTTGTCCATTATCAGACAGCTAGAAAGTTTGGGAGCCAGGATTTAAAAGCAAGGAATCTAAACAGGTGCTCTGTTTAGATTAAGGAGGCTGAGCCAGAGAGCACGTTTCAGACCTACTACTGCCAGTTCTAGGAAAGCTCTCAAAATTTTAAGCATCCCAGGATATTGGTGTCAGACAGATAGTAATATGTTAATTGTAAAATATTTATTGGTATATTGCTTTCTTCTAAGAAAGGAGGGATTGCATTTTGGAAATGTTGCCCACTACATCCAAGGCCAACCTGCTCTGTGTTTATATTTTTAGCATTGACTGATCCCACTTGAATTTTTTTTTTTTTTTATGAAGGAAAGAGTGAGTGAGAGTGAGCAAGCAGGGGAGGGGCAGAGGGAAAGACAATCTTAAGCAGGCTCCAGTGTGGGACTTGATTGCAGGACCGTGGGATCAGTACCTGAGCTGACATCAGGAATTGAATGCTTGACCAGCTGAGCCACCCAGGCAACCCAGAGTATATACTTTCAATAGAAGATAGACTCTGGTAATTTGGAGAATTGAAAATCTTTATGATTCTGTTGCACATTTCCCCTTCTGGGGCACCTGGGTGGTTCAGTCAGTTAAGTGTCTGACTTCAGCTCAGGTCATGATCTCCTGGATCGTGAGTTCAAGCTTCTTGTTGGGCTCTCTACTGACTGCTCAGAGCCTGGAAACTGCTTTGGATACTGTGTCTCCCTCTCTCTCTCTGCCCATCCCCTGCTCATTTGTTTTCTCTCTCTCTCTCTCTCTGTCTCTCAGTCTCTCAGAAATAAACATTGAACTTTTTTTTTTTTTAAGAAAATTTTCTTTCCTTGGTACTGCTTTATTCTACAAGTTGATAGTTTTTGTTTTGTTTTTACAGTGTTTTTAAGTTTTATTTATTTATTTTGAGACAGAAAAATAGCACGAGCAGGGAGGAGGCCGAGAACGGAGACTCCCAAGCAGGCTCTATACCATCAGTGCAGAGCCCAACACGGGGCTCGAACCCATGAACCGTAAGATCATGCCCTGAGCTGAAACTAGGAGTTGGATGATTAACCCTGAGCAACCCAGGTGCCCTCAGGTTGATAGTTTTAAGTCCCTGTGGGAGAAGCTTATTATATTGATTAGTGATGTGTTAAGTGGTAGCTGATACATGGCTTTTTAAATATTTAATATGGGTTGTTTTTTTTAGCAGCATATAGTTGGGACTTGTTCTTTTCTGGTCTGACAGTCTGTCTTTAAATTGGAATGTTTCAGTCAGTTACTGTTGATAGGACCGATTAGGTTTAAATCTTACTGTTAGTTTTCTGTTTGTTCCATTTATTCTTTATATCCATTTCCTTTTTTCACACTTTACTTGGGGTTCAGGTTTGTTTTTATGGTCCGATATGCTTTATTGGGTTAGTAACTATAACTTGTTGTTTTTAGCAGTCGGCATAGAGTTTATAGAATACATCATTAGTGTCTCACACCTTCAGGTGATAACTCTCAGCCAAGGTGCTTTTGTTGTCATAAATCTAACTTCTGTGTTACAAACTCAACAATACTTTGTTACTGTTTTTGTTGTAAGCACTTATCCTTTCTTTTTCTTAAGTTTTATTTATTTAAAAGAGTGAGTGAGCATGAGTGGGGCAGGGGCAGAGGGAGAGAGAAAGAGAGAATCCTAAACAGGCTCCATGCAGAGCCAATGCAGGGCTCGATCTTACCAACCATCTTAACGACCAGGAGACCATGGCCTGAGCCTAAATCGAGACTCTGATGCTTCCCACCCCTTAAACACTTATGTTTTAAAGAGATTTAAGAAATAAAAATTTATGTTTCTATAAGTTTAATACTACTCCTGGTGTTCTTTATTCCTTTGTGTAGTTCCATAGATATACCTCAGTTTCATCCAGGTGAGAGACTGCCTTGGACATTTTCTATAAGCAGGTCTGCTGGTGTGAAATCTTTCAGTTTTTGTATGCCTGAAAAAAATTTTTATTTTGACTCTGCTTTTTGAAACATTTTTGCTGGGTATAAAATTCTAGGATGATAATTTTTTTCTTTCAGTACTTAAGGATGTTGCTTAACTGTCCTCTGGCTTAGATTGTTTGCTATGAGAAGGCTGCCATCATCTTTTTTTTTTTTTTAAAGAGAGAAAGAGAGGCAGAGAAGGTACAAGTGAGTGAAGGGCGGAGAGGGAGAGAGGGAGGGAGAATCAGGGCTTGTGTTTTACTTGTGTTCACCTGTTGTGGGACTTGAACTCACAAACTGTGTGTGTGTGTGTGTGTGTGTGTGTGTGTGTGAGAGAGAGAGAGAGAGAGAGAGAGAGCGCGCGCGCGAGCGAAGCGGGGCTCATGTTTTACTCTTGCTCACCTGATGTGTGATATGAACTCAAACTGAGGTCATGATCTGAGCAGAACTCAGACGCTTAGCCAACTGAGCCACCCAGGCGCCCCCATTCACATGTTTTTTCTGTCCCTTCTCCCTTTGTATATTAGGCTGTTTGAAGTTGTTCCACAGCTCACTGATGCTCAGTTCCAACATCTTTTTTTTTGTTTTGTTTTATTTTGAGTAATTTCAGTTGCTGTTTTTCATGTTTATTCATCTTTTGCAATGTCTAACATATCGTTAATCCCATCCAGTGTATATTTCACCTCAGATGTTGTATTTTTCATCTAAACGTTTGATTTAGAAATGTTTATAATTTCCATGACTGTACCCAACACATTCAAGCATTTGTCTATCATTTTGAATTTTGCATATAGGTAGAACAGAAGTTTATGGTCCTTGTTATTTCTGGATCTTTTTATGTTGATTGGTTTTTCTCCTCACATTTTTAAACTCCTTTCTGTATCTGGGAATTTTTTATTGAATACCATATGTTTTGAATCTTGGTGTAGCTATATTTTTGAATTTTATTTTATGGTTTTTTTTTTTAAGAGAAATTTAGCTGATTTAAAAAAAGTATTCTGAAAGAGAGAGTGAACAGGGGCGGAGCAGAGAGAGAGAAGAGGAGACAGAGAATCCCAAGCAGGGCCTGAACCCACAAACCATGAAACCATGACCTGAGCTAAAACCCAGAGTCAGACACTTAAGCAGCTGAGCCGCCCAAGTGCCCCTGTATTTTAAATATATTCTTGAGCTTTGCAGGTAAGTTCAGATGCATTTAAATTACTTGGAAATAGTCGGATTATTTTGAGACCTGGCTTTTAAGCTTGTTGGGAGTGATCAGAACAGTAATGAAAGCTAACTTTTAACTTCTATTGAGGCAGTACCAATCTGAGTATTTTACCCACTGCCCTGGGCATGACGAGGTTTTACTTCTCTAACTAGTAGGAATACAAACTATTCTTAACCCTGAGGCAGCCCTGGAAATTGTTCTCCCTATTCCTACTGGGCACTCTGCCTGCCATTGGGTGGTGTTGTGTCCTGTCGTGCATGTACTGATCAGTACTTAGCCAGATACTTTAGGGGGGACCCTTTAAGGTCTGGAGTCCTCTTGCTGTGCAGCCTTTTTTTTTTTTTTTTTTTTAAGTAGGCTTCATCGCCATAGTAGAGCCAGACAGCGGCTTTGATCTCATGGCCCTTGAGCTCAAGCAAGAGTTGGACCAGCTGCACAACGGACTGCGCCCCCTGGCGCCCGTATGCAGCTCTTTCTTTCCCAGTACTTGCGGGCTGTAGGCACGGGGCTGCCCTCCCTGTACTGCAGGGGCAGTCGTTGGTCTCCCTAGGTTTGTTTTTCTTCCTCAGAGGTCACTGCCCTGAGCTGAGCTGCTTCATGGCCACTGTCTACAAACTCTTGTGTCCTATATTTGGGGTTTTTATAAGTTTTCTTTTATTTTCTTTTTTTTTAGTTGTTGAAGGTAGTGGGGTGTATTTGGTCCCTGTTATTCCATCTTGTCCAGAAGCTCAAATGACTAAAAGACCTGTTTTTTTTTTGGTAAAGAAAAGAAAACAGTACTTTTATGTTATTCTAGCTTTTATACATTTATACTGATAATATTTACTTTTAGAAATGTTGGCAAACTGAAAAGATTGAAAGGATATAAGGAGTTACTGGGTTCTTGTTATAATGAGTGTGTGGGGGGAAATTAAACTCAAATGTTTATGTTTAAAATTTTATGTGCTTGAATGAGTAAGATTTTATTTAAAATTCATGTTGACATTTGGAGACTGATAACTATTTCTGGCCATATCAACTGTACTTTGTAATTAGAATTTTTTACTGTTTTAGACTTGAGGTTTTTTTTTTAACCCCTCTACTCATACTGGTTTAGGATTAGGTGTGTGTTGAATACATAGTAATTCTAATAGGATACAGGTCAAGCCACACTGGAAGAGTATACTGTATGTGTTGACTGTAGTAGGGTTTAAATGGCTACATTGTTATAGGACATTTCTACTTCAGTATTTCTGTTGGATTTGCAAATCTATTTTAAATCTAAAAAGGAGAAACTGTAAATGTCATGTATTCATCTCTTACATTTTTTTCATTTTTAAGAATTGCCTTTTCTAAACCATTGCTGTTCAGTTCTGGGATTCTGGAGCCACACTTGTAGTCACCATTAACCAGAAAAGCCACATGGCTACTGCTTTTGAACATAGTGTTTCACTGTACTATTCTGATACAAATTTGAAATCTTACGGGTTGATGAGTGAAAATACCACATGCAGCTGCAAGTCCCAGTTTTATATCATCGTTCTAGATCTTTCTGGTTTGTGGAAGTGTGTTTGGGTGATAGTGGTTTGGAGTTCTGGTAGGAGAGGAGCAGATGAGTGGTGAGGTGGGGGGGTGGTAACTGCTGTCAGAAGGTCAAAACGAAGAGTCTCTTTTTAAAGACTTTAGGCACACAGTTTAGTACTTTGATTATTCTAGTGATTGCTACACTGATGATTATTCTAGTGATTGTTAATTTACCTTAAAACATTTATTGTAACTAGAAGAAAGTAAATATGGTGTAACTTTTAGTTTGATTTTGTTAAATGGGTGGTAAATCTCACATTTAATAGGCTTTATGTTAGGGTCAGGTAAGCAGGTAGATTTGAACTGTTTCATGGCCCACTGAGGTTTTTTGGACTTGTAGTGTTTTTTTAGGATAGATCTTTTTATTTCAATTATCTTATATTTGCTTTAAATATACCCAAATTCTTTTATAACTTAGACTCTTCTGGAATAGAGATTCACATGATCAGTTTTTTCTTAGTTGATACCTAACTTTGAACTCTGAGGAGAGCAGTGGCTTATTTAAGTAGAGAACACCCTATAAAGTATAGTTATGGCATAACTACCTTGAAGTTTACTGTGTACTATTGTTTACATACTATTCATATAAAAGTATGTACAATACTATTTACCACCTTAATATACCACAGTATACACACTGTATATTCTATATAAATGAATATTTAAAAATATATGTCCTAGTAGGATATAGTAGGATATAAAGCTGTTTTTCTGGCATAGCATAATTTGAAGACAACTTAAGATTTCTAAGATTAAAATTGACTTTTGGAAGCCATCTATTGCCTCAGACTAAATTTGGTGGGGGTTGGAGAGTCAGTCAGGGGAGGCTGTTAGGTTGATGTGGTCTGTGTAATCGTGAAGTTGATACCAGTCTTGTTAACTACAGGGTATGCGATTCTGCTAAATATTTATTTATGGACATTCTGAACCATGCACAGCATTGTGCCGTTAATAAAAATGAGAGGGCCTCTAGATTGCACAGCTCTCTGGAGCACCATTCACGACACTCTAGGTTTTAAAGTTCTGTTGTTTTACTTGTTTTGAGAGAAAGAGAGTGAGTGGGGGCGGGACAGAGAGAGGGAGAGAGAATCCCAAGCAGATTCTGCACTCTCAGCACAGAGCCCAATGCAGGTCTTGAACTCATGAACCGTGAGATCATGACTTGAGCTGAAGTTGGATGCTTAACTGACTGAACCACCCAGGCGCCCCAACACATAGTCTACTGTCAGTAAAGGAGAGACTTACTCCCCACCTTCTTCACTCTCCCCTTCCACACTCATTTTTACCTCTGCTTATTAGTTTACTTGGTCTTAAGTCAGCATCTTTCCGCTTTCCCTAGAGCATTTGTGCCATTAGCACCATGTACGTCTTCCATGCCACAGTCACCTTCAATAAATATGTGGCATTTACAACAGTGGACAATCTGGATGACTCTCCTGTCTCCAGCCATCCTCGACTGCTCTCTGGAGCAGGAGTTTTCAGCCAAACACTGGAACTTAACAAAAAAGCATGTCTAAAGCCTAGTTCCTTACCCAAATGCTTTTCTTGTGTTCCTTCATCTCTTTAATGGTGTTATAATGCCATCTTTATGATGTACTCTGGTTGTACCAATCAATTCAAGATGTCTTCTTGGTGTTTCTTCTACCATTTATAATTTTTTTATGCTTAGGGCTCTTCTAATGTTCCATGTAAAACTGTAGAATGTAAAAATAATCAGTGGTAGAGCCGTGTGTGTGTGGGGGGAAAGGAGGGGGTCTCCAAGGCTACAGAAGCTACCTTGGTGTTTGTTAGTGGTCCCTCTAACAAATAAAAATTGAAACTGTGAAAACCAAGTTCCTTTTTCTCATTTTTTCTACTACTTTTATTCCATTTTATCCTCACTTTCCACTCCCAGTTAACCCCCAAACTACTGATTCTGATGTGTTTCTATACATTATTTATATGTGTCCTTGCCAGTGCATTTAGTGTATTTGTATTTTTAACTTACATAAATGACGTTATCTCATTTTGTTTCCCACTTTTGTACTCCACACCGTATTTTAAGCTCTCCCTGTTGCCCTGCAGAAGTCCACTTCATGGCTGTGAGCCGCTACACAATATCCATGAGGTGTGTGTCCATTCTGTCTGAAGAAGTCTGGGTAGCTTCCAGCTCCGCCTCACCGCTGGCAGAGCAGCGGGGAGGGTTCTAGCATATATCCTCTTATGGACCGCTGTAAGAATTTGGCCAGATTACAGGGAGCCATAGAGTTCGCTTACGTTTGATTTTACTTAAGTCATGCCACATACTTCTCCTGAATGCTTGTATTCTTCTCTCTGCCTACTAGCGCAGGGCATGAGAGTTCTTGTCTCCCATCTCCTTAGCATGACCTGATTTCCAGCTTTGCAGCATTCTGTAGGGTGGTATCTTATCATTTGATTTGCATTTCTTGGATTATACCACGTCTCTTATACTTGTTAGATTTTTGTGTATCCTGTTCTGTATATTGCCTAATCGGATCATTTGCTTACTATTTCTACCAAAGTTCTGTTTGGCTATGTTAGCTATTCTAGGTTTTGCATATATCTTCTCCCTTTCTGACTACTATTCGTTAAGCCTATAGTGTATAGGTAGGTGGTATTAATTCTGTTACAAATTTAATGCATTTCTGTCGTATCCCGCAGGGCGATTGGCGGTACCTGTTTCGTCTGCCCCGACCGGCAGGGCGGAGAATCGTCGCGGGTCCTTCTGAGGGAGGGAGAGAAAAAGGGGGCAGGAGAGGGAGACGCAGAGTAAAAACAGAACTCACGGTTCTCCAATCAGGCGAAAGAGAGCGTTTATTCAAAGAACTGTTCTTTATATAGTCTTCAGGGGGGAAAAAACAAGGCAAGCTGACCTAGGCAGGCTACAGAGTCGAATGCATATCAAAGAAGCGCCCCGACCTTTGCCTCAGCAATCTTGGGGGATGGAGAACTAACACTGAATACGGTTTTGATCTTTTGTGTGCCTTGGCCACTCGCGTCTAGCTCAGCAAGACAGTCGCCAAAGTTATTTTGGCAATCTCCAGCCTCCAGATGCAAATCTTGTTTACTGGCTCACTCAACGGAGTGATAATCCTTGCCTGAGGCAGACAGAAAACTTGGCGGCCCTCGACACATTTCCAATCTAAATTCCAGTTGGATTTCATTTTTTGAGGCAGCTGTATAAACCATTTCCAAATTTAGGTATGGAGAATGTGGTCGGGAACAGCTAGGTCAGTCTTAGGAAAAGAAGAGTACGTTGGGAGGGATTGATGCATTACCGGATATGAAGACGCGCCCCAGTGGTACTGTTTTTATTGCCCTGGCCTTGTAGTAAGGTAAACAAATGAAGTCGACTTCAAGTGCTCAGAGGTAGACACATGTTAATTTGGATTTTAATATATGATTACCATGGTACCAAAAAAACAGTGGGGCAAAGGATAGATTATTTAATAGATGGTGTAGGGAAACTGACTCACTAATATGGAGGTATTTCTGCCTTATATGGAGGATTCCTATTCTAATAACCATATGTGAAGAAAGTTCTAGATAGATTAAAGGTCTCCATGTGAAAGGTAAACTACAAAGATCAAAAAGAAAACATGGTAGTGTCTTTTTGGCAGGGGAGGTGATGGTAAAAAAGAAAATGTGACCCATAGGCTAGGAAGGACTTTTGGGGGGGGGAGAAAATTATATTTTTAATTTATTTTTTTAAGTAGGGTTCACACCCTGAGGTCAAGACCTGAGCTGGGATCAAGAGTTGATGCTTAACTGACTGAGCCACCCAAGCGACACTATATGTAATTTTGTTGTTGTTGTTGTTTGTTTTTTTTAAATAGTTTATTGTCAAATTGGTTTACATACAACACCCAGTGCTCTTCCCCACAAGTGCCCTCCTCCATCATCACCACCTCTTTCTCCCCCTCCCCCTTCCCCTTCAACCCTCAGTTCATTTTCAGCATTCAATAGTCTCTCAAGTTTTGCGTCCCTCTCTCTCCCCAACTCTGTTTCCCTCTTCCCCTCCCCCTGGTCCTCCATTAGGTTTCTCCTGTTTTAAAAAGGAAGGACTTTTTAAGCATATCTTCAAAAGCACAAATCTTAAGGCAAAATGAAATTAATTTATTACATGAAATTAAAATGTTCTGGGGCACCTGGGTGATTCAGTCAGTTAAGCATCAGACTTGGGCTCAGGTCGTGATCTCGCGTCGGGCTCTGTGCTGACAGCGCGGAGCCTGAGCCTGCTTCGGATTCTGTGTCTTCCTCTCTCTCTCTGCCCCTCCCCTGCTCATGCTCTGTCTCTTTCTCTCAAAAATAAACATTAAAAAAATTAAAAACTTAAAAATGTTCTGCTTAATGATCTTTTTATCACGGGATTTATTTTTATTTACCTTATCGATACCGCAGGGTTTAAACGTCCGGCAGTGTGTAGGGAGGGGAGGCTGGGTTGGCTGTGCCTGTATGTACTGTGTGGGAAGAAGGAGGGAGTCCTCTCTGTTCTCCGAAATCGCTCGCTTCTGACTCAGCCGTGAAATTAGAAGTCTCCACATGGCAATTTCCCCCTTTTATGAGCATCTGTAGAGGAATAATCTAGATCAGTTTTCTCTAAGTATGTTGTCCATGACAGAATTATACCAGGTGATTATTAAGAATAGTAATTCCTCTTTTCTCTCTCTCTCCCTCCCCCGTTGTTTCAGTATATGGAGCGAAGAAGGATCTGCCTTTTTCTGAAAGCCTCTAGAGTAGGGGTTGGCAGACTTTTTCAGTACAGGTCCACATGGTAAAATGTTAGGTTTTGCAGGCCACGTGGTCTCTGTTTAACTCTACCGATAGTACAAAAGCAGCCGTAGACCATATGTAAATGAAGGGCCATGGAGGTGTTCCAATACAACTTTACTTATAGACACTGGTATTAGTGTCAGAAGATATTTTTGGGCTCTTGGGTGGCCCAGTTGGGTAAGCTGACTTCGGCTCATGATCTTGCTGTTCATGAGTTTGAGCTCCTCACTGGGCTCTGTGCTGACAGCTCAGAGCCTGGGGCCTGCCTCAGATTCTGTGTCTCCCTCGCTCTCAGCCCTTCCCCTGCTCATGCTCTGTCTCTCTCTTTCTCTCTCAAAAATAAACCTCAAAACAAAAAAAAGAAAATATTTCCTTTCAGTTGTTTTCAGTTACTTAAGAGATGTAAACTTGGCCAGTCGTAGCTTGCGGACTGAACAGAACGGTCAGCGGGCCTGACTGGCCGCCTGTGTCACAGATCGCCGTCCCTGCTCCAGAGCGGCCCTTAGCAGTTTGAAAACCAGCGCTCCAGACTCTCCAGTATAATTGTGTGATTTTGGGAAGTTCCTTGATTTATAATAAAAAACTTCCAGTACTTAAAAGAGAAAGTAGTTCTGAATGGTCAAAAAGGAATGATGAAATAAATGTCTTGTGGTCTGATGTAACATTTGATTTTTTAATTGCTTCTTAAACATGTTCAGGAATGGACAATGCAAAGGAAAGGTGGAGTATTTAGGCAGTATTTACTATATCCTGAAAACTTCCATTTAAGATGGAATTGTTAGAGTTGAACAATAGAAATGGCCTTATTTTTTCTATTTAAGGTAACAGTAGTGCTCTGTCTAGTTGTTGTTGCTGTTGGTTTGGTTTTTTCTTTTAAATTGATTTATCAGGATGAACAAGTAACTACCAACTTGAAATACTCTAAGGGCAAGAACCAGGTATGCTATGTGAGGTCAAAATGTTAGTCCTGTTTTACACACTTCTTTGTACTTCCAAAAGAGGAATTTGCTTTAAAAAATTGTCATAATTTCTTCCCTAGGTTGATGGGGTGGTTCTCCTGACTGATGCTACAAGCAGAATAAAGTTCTTTTCCCTCTGGTCCATTAGTAGGGGGCCATGTAATTGTCATTGGTAATTATGCCGGGGCAGTAGGCATAAAGCCGGATCATCCTGGGCAGACCAGGATGTGCGGTGACTTTGTTCGCCAAGCACATACAGTGCTAATTAACATAAAGAATGGGTGAGTCTTTTCATTTCCTACATGAAAAGAAGACATCCAGTAAATTAATGTCCTGTTTCAATAGAACATGATGTCAAAATAAACACTTTCAAAGAAAGTAAGGTTGGTGATAAATATTAGTAGAATAACTATAACTGAAATGAAGTTTGTTTTTACCTTAACATTAATGTTTTAAGACTGTATTTCATATACTTGTATATGCGTGGGTATGTATACGTTAAAATTTTATTTTGGGGGTACCCAGGTGGCTCAGTCAGTTGAGCTTCCAACTCTTGATTTTGTCTCTGGTCATGGGCCCATGTCAGCCTACTTGCTGAGCGTGGAGCCTGTGTAAGAGTCTCCCCTCTGCCCCCTCCCCTGCTCGCATGCTCCCTCTCCCTAAAATAAAAATTAAACGGGCTCTTGGGTGGCTCAGTTGGTTAAGCAGCTGACTTCCTCTTGGGTCATGATCTTGCGGTTGGTGAGTTTGAGCCCCGCGTCAGGCTCAGTGCTGACAGCTCGGAGCCTGGACCTTACTTGGGGTTCTCTGTGTCTCCTCCTCTCTCTGCCCATTCCTAGCTTGTGCACACTCTCATGCACTCGCTTTCTGTCTCTCTCAAAAATAAATAAACACTAAAAAAATTGAAGTAAAAATTAAGAAAAAAAAAATTTTATTTTAGAGATAGCGATGCCACATGATAGACCATTCAAACAGTAGAAAAGGGTAAAGAGAAAAAGTAATAAGTTTTCCCATTTCCAGCCTGAAAGGCAATTGCTATTGTCAGTTTGCTGTGTGAGTTACTCTAGGTATATTTCATCTGTCGAAACGCACACACACACCCCCCCCCACACTCCCCTACCTCCATGTTTTATAAACACAATTTGTAATATGTTAGAGACACTGTTGCACACCTTGCTTTTTTAACTTAAGGTATCTTGGACTTTTCCCACTGTTTTTACAATAGGCCTTTGTAGTTGTATCGTGATTTATACATGAAGAAACTCAGGCTCAGACTTTAAAACTGGTTTTAAGATCATGTATATTGAGCTTTTACCTAAGCAGGTACTTTAAAAATGTTAGGTCTCCTCGGGTTCTCTTGCCCACGTATATCCTTATTCTTTTTTTTTTTTTTTTTTTTTTTTTTGAGAGACAGAGACCATGCGAGCAGGGGAGGGTCAGAGAGAGAGGGAAACACAGAATCGAAGCAGGCTCCAGGCTCTGAGCTAGCTGTCAGCACAGAGCCTGACGTGGGGCTCGAACTCACGAACATGAGATCATGACCTGAGCTGAAGCCAGAAGGTGGATGCCACCCAGGCGCCCCATCGCTATTCTTAAGGAGCTTAGAAGCGGATAATCGCAGCCCATCTTCAAGAAATATAATAGGACAATTAATTAAATGCCCAGATATGTGATAAGATCACTAACTGCCCTGGCAGGTCACACATGGGAGAAATAAAAGTGAGGTCAGGGAAAATTTTACAGACCTGTAGGGAGATTGGGGAAGGATTTAAACAAGACCAAAAGGGGATGACTGTATTAACAATTCGAGGAATTGCAAGACTTTTCCGTAGTGGGTACACTATTTTACATTTCCAGCTAGCCAACACTTGTTATTATCTGTGTTTTATTTTAGCCAGCTAGTGGGTGCAAAGTGGTATATCATTGTAGCTTTGTGTTTTTCTAATAGCTGTGATGTAAGCATCTTTTTATGTGCTTATTAGCCACTGTATATCTTCTTGGGCGAAATGTCTATATCCTTAGCCCATTTGGAAATTTGCTTTGTCTTTTTATGACTAAGATTGAAAAATTCTTTATATTCCATATAAAAGTCCCTTTCAGATACATGATTTGCAAATATTTTCTGCCATTCTGTGGGTTTGTCCTCATTTTTTTTATGGTATTGTTTGCAGCCCAAAAGTTTGATATTTTAATGAAGTCCCAGTTTATCTATTTTTTCTTCTGTTCCATATGCTTTTTTGGAGTTGTAGCTGAGACACCATTATCTGACCCCACAAATATCACAAATATTTGCTCCTGTTTTCTTCTAAGAGTTTTATAGTTTTCGTTCTTACATTTAAGTTAGTGATCTTTTTTGAGTGCGTTTTTGTGTAGTATGCGGAAGGGATCCAGCTTCCCTTCATTCTTTAGCATGTGGCTGTCTTACTGTGCCTGCACCGTTTGGTATAAAGACTGTTCTTTCCCCACTGAGTTGCCTTGGCAGACTCCTCGAAAATCAGTTTACCCTAAATGTGAGGGTTTGTTTCTGATCTCAGTTCTCTCCCATTGATCTGTGTGTATGGCCTTAGGCTAGTACCACACTGCCTTAATGTCTGTAGCTTTGTGGTTAGTTTTGAAATTGAGACATGTGAGTCTTCAAGCTTACTCTTTTTTGAGATCGTTTTGGCAATTCTGGGTCCCTTGCATTTTCATATAAATTTTAGCATCTGCTCATCAATTTCTGTTAAAAAAAAAAATCCAGCTGGTATTTTTATAGGGATTGCATTGAATCTGTGGAACAATTTGGGAGATGCCTCTATTTTAATATTAAAGTTTGATCTGAGAACCTGAGATGTCATTTTAGTTTTATTTAGGTCTTGTTTAATTTCTTTCAATGATGTTTTGTAGTTTCCAGAGTACACATTTTGTAACTTAATTCTTTGTGATGGTATTATAAATGGAATTAAAAAGTTTTTACTTTGCCATTATTAATTGGTAAAATGTATAGAAATTCAGTCAACCTTTTTCTTTTTCTTTCTTTTAACATTTATTTTTGAGAGAGAAAGAGTGCAAGTGGGTGAGGGGCAGAGAGGGAGACCAGTAATCCCAAGAAGGCTCCATGCTGTTAGCACAGAGTCCAGTGCAAGGCCTGAACTCGTGAATTCAAGAGATCATAACCTAGCTGAAACCAAGAGTCAGAGGCTTAACCAACTGAACCATCGAGGCTCCCCTAGAATCAACTTTTGTGTACTGATTTTGTACCCTAAAACCTTTCTCAGCTCGTTATTAGTCTAATAGTTTTTTAGTGTATCACTTAGGGTTTTATTTATACAAGATCATGTTATCTATAAATAGAGATGGCTATATTTCTTTTCTGATCTGAATGCTTTTTAACTTCATTTTCTTGCCTAGTTGCACTGGCTAGATCTTCCAGTACAGTATTGGGTAGAAGTAGCAGGAGTGGACATGTTCGTCTTGTTCTTGATCTTGGGGGGAAAGACTCCGTGTCTGACCATAACATATGATGTTAGATGTGGATTTTTCAATAGTGTCTTTTTAAGAGCTAATCTTTAAAAATTTTTTAATGTTTATTCATTTTTTGAGAGAGAGACATTTTTTGTGAACAGAGGAGGGGCAGAGAGAGAGGGAGACACAGAATATGAAGCAGGCTCCAGGCCCTGAACTATCAGCCCAGAGCCTGACACCGGGCTTGAATTTACAAACTTGAGATCATGGCCTGAGCCAAAATTGGCCACTTAACCTACTGAGCCATCCAGGCACCCCTAAACATTAAATTTTTAATTTATTTTTTTAAATCACAAGATTTCATTCTTTTTGATTGCCAAGTAATATTCCCATGTGTGTATGTATATGTACACACAAACACACACGCACATGCACGCACCTTCTTTATCCATTCATTCATCAGTAGGCTCTTTTCATACTTCAGCTATTGTTGACAGTGCTGCTATAAACGTTGGGGTGCATGTGCCCCTTTGAAATAGCATACCTGTATCCCTTGGATAAAATCCCTACTAGTGCAATTGTTGGGTCATAGGGTAGATAAAATTTTAATTTTTTTGCGAAACCTTCATACTGTTCCAGAGTGCCTGCACAAGTTTACATTCCCCATCAGCAGTGCAAGAGATCCTCTTTCTCTGCATCCTCGCCAACATTTATCGCTGCCTGAGTTGTTAATGTTAGCCATTCTGACAGGTGTGAGGTGGTATCTCATTGTGGTTTTCATTTGTATTTTCCTGTTGCTGAGTGATGTTGAGGATTTTTTCATGTGTCAGTTGGCCATCTGGAAGGTTTCTTTGGAAGACCTATTCATGTCTTTTGCCCATTTCTTCACTGGATTATTTGTTTTTTGGGTGTTGAGTTTTATAAGTTCTTTATAGATTTTGGATACTAACCCTTTATCTGATATGTCATTTGCAAATATCTTCTTCCATTCTGTCGGTTGCCTTTTCATTTTGCTGATCATTTCCTTTGCTGTGCAGAAGCTTTTTATTTTTGATGAGGTTCCAGCAGTTCATAATTGCTTTTGTTTCCCTTGCCTCTGGAGATGTGTTGAGTAAGAAATTGCTGCGGTCAAGGTCAGTCAAAGAGGTTGTTGCTTGCTTTCTTTTCTAGGATTTTGATGGCCTCCTATCTTACATTTAGGTCTTTCGTCCATTTTGAGTTTATTTTTGTGTATGGTATAAGAAAATGGTTCAGGTTCATTTTTCTGCATGCTGCTGTCCAGTTTTCCCAGCACCACTTGCTGAAGAGACTGTGTTTATTTCATTGGGTATTCTTTCCTGCTTTGTCAAAGATTAGTTGGCCATATGTTTGTGGGTCCATTTCTGAGTTCTCTATTCTATTCCATTGATCTGAATGTCTGTTTTTGTGCCACAAACTTTAAAATTTTTATGATCCAGTTTCTTGGGTTTTGTTTTTTTTTGTATAGTTCATACTTTTTGTGTTCTGGTGATTCTTTGCCTACCCCATGATTATAAAGATTTTCTCCTATGCTTTCTTCTTGAAGTTTTACAGTGTTAACTATTAAATTTCATTCTTACACATTTGTGTTCATGATTCAGCTTTTAAGAGTGAATGCACATAGGAGAGTTGGCAGGGGAAAGGAAGCATTTGTCAGTGTAACTACTTGTTTCTTGATAAGGAGTTAAGTTGATGAGAATAACTACATGTAAACCTGTAGTCCTGCTTTGTATAATTTTTGCATTTGATAGTCTGTGAGTCCTCTCCAAAAAACCCTGCTGGTATTTTTTGAGAAACACTACTCCATGACCAACATAGATGTTATTTGTTCACCTGACATCCCCTTAGGCTACCAACACCCCTCATTTTGTAACAACTCTTTTCATTCCATCAAGAGTCTCCCCTGGGGCTCCTGGGTGGCTCAGTCAGTTAAGTGTTCAACTCTTGATTTCAGCTCAAGTCATCCTAGGCATCGTGGGTTCTAGCCCCGTGTCAGGCCCTGCACCAAATGTGGAGCCCGCTTGAGATTCTCTCTCTTTTCCCCTCTGTCTCTCTCCACCCTCCACTTGCCCCCCCCCCCCCCCCCCCACTCAGTCTGCCTCTGTTTAAAAAAAAAAAAATAGAGTGTCTCCTGACCCCTCAGGAGTGGTACATGGTTCAAGCCTAGCCCACCAGAGCTCCTTCTAACAACAGTGATCGTTTCCAGGCAGTGTGTTGAACCTAATGGCAGCAGTCTTGAGGAGGGCTCTTTCAAAAGAAAAGGAAAAGCCACCTTTTTCCTGAGGTAGCTGAGTTGGAAAGGAGTCTTTAACTTCCGATGTCTCTTTTCTAAGCCATCTTGTATGGATAGCCTGTCTCAAAACGACACCAACCCATAGTTGAGGTGATGAGTTTGTAATAATGCTGTTTATACTTTGGACCCTCCCTTGGTGTGAGCCAATAAATTCTTCTCTTGGCTCAGGCTCCCTTAAGGTAGGTATCTGTGCTTCTAACCGAAAAGATCCTAACTAATAAGTTATTAATCTTCTCAATTAAAGGTCTGTATGTAGGAATTTCAAGTACATTAGTACCTGTTTCATTAATAGCTAGTAAAGGAGTAATAACTTTTATGTGTGTGCTGTGGAAGCAGGCAGCACCTTGTGGCCTCTACAGAAGCTAGGAAATTTTGTTAACTACCTAGAATCATGATACTGCTTTTAAATGAGAATGATTAAGAAGTATATCTTTAAATGCCTGCTTTTAGTATATGGATTAATTACTCATCTGACTAACTTCTTGAGGGTATTTTATGAGAGAGTTAAATGATAGAGGCTTCACATTTGTGAAAGCAGATTGTTCTCTGAACAGGTTAGGATTTTTAAGTGTTATTTTTATTACTTTAGAGTAATTATTTGTGACACTATAGCATGTAGAATTCACTGTGTAGTGGTGAAATTAAAGCCTTCTTAAAACAATCTTTGGACTTAAAAAAGGTAGCTCTCTAAAACATATCTTCTTATTAAGGGTTATAAATTTGCAGTCTTCTGTAGGAAGCACTTCCATCATCCTTACAAATATATGTTTTTAATTTTAAATTTTATTAAATCATTACATACCTTAATTGATATGATGTTAATGTTTGTATTATTTGATTTCAGCATAATACTTTCGTTAGCTTTGTAGAATTTTGCCATATTAACTTTGATCTTTAAAATGAAAAGATTAACTTGATTATTTAGAAAGCCAAAATGTAGCTTTAGATTTCTGTGATAGCTGTTATTAATACTCAAATAAGCCATCATTACATCTATGGAAATTTTAGCACCTAATTGCTTTAAAAATAATTGTGTGAGTTTAAATAGTGCTGTAGGGTTCAAAGCCACTTTATATAGTACTTCCTTTACTTTTTTCACAGTACTGTTCAGTGAAGTGGGGTGAGGATATTATTGACTACACTTTCCAGATGAGAAAACTGAGCGTTGAATTGGAATATGTATGCTGTTCTTATTTTCATGTTCCTTGTGTGTTTATATCATACTATTAAGTGTACTTTTAAAGGTTTCAAAAGCACTGTGACCCTTTCTTAAGACAGATTTCAGGGAAATGAAGCATTTAAAATATCATAGCCGTCTTCCTCCATCTGGAGTATGGTTTGAAAATCACTGCTTTGTAGCAGACATTATTTTTTCTCCTGCATTGTCAAGGCCCAGTAACTGTTTAGACGGTAAGCCAGGATTACCTACTACATTTGTATCAGATTCCGACTTTGCCTTCTCCCTTTCTTCTTCCTTTAATAACCATTAAGGCTGCTCTGGACCTCACATATATCCAGACCCTCCCATGAAATGCATCTCTTTCTTAATTTACTAAAAGAAAAAACATTTTTTTGAGAGAGAGAATGTGAGAAGGAGAGGCAGAGTGAGAGATGGAGAGAAAGAATCCCAAACAGGCTCTGTGCCGTCAATGCAGAGCCCAGCGCGGGACTCGATCCCACAAACCCTGAGATCATGACCTGAGCCGAAATCAAGAGTCAGGTGCTTAACCTACTGAGCCATCCAGGTGCCCCACATCTCTCTCCTACTTATATCATTGCAAGGGGAGGTCCTTTGGGCTTTATCCCTGTGCTTTGACAGATTAATAGGGAGAGGCTTTATTTTTTTTAATATAGTTTATTTTCAAATTGGTTTCCATACAACACCCAGTGCTCATCCCAACAAGTGCCTTCCTCAATGACCATCACCCATTTCCCCCCTCGCTCATCCCCTATCGACCCTCAGTTTGTTCTCAGTATATATGAGTCTCTTGTGGTTTACCTCCCTCCCTTTATAACTTCCCCTCCCCCGTGGTCCTCTGTTAAGTTTCTCCTGATCCACCTAGGAGTGAAAAGGAGAGAGGAAAGTTCAGAGGTACAAGGGGAATTAAGTTGAGAATCAGAAAATTAATGTCATGATTGGCAAGTTTCAGGAAGTGTTCTCAATAAAAGTCTGGCGAAGGAAGTCAGAAATGCCTTTTGATTTTGAGATTGGAAGGTCATTGGTACCTTTAAGAGCATGGTGTGATTGGAATATTGAGGTAAAGCAGGATCGAATCTCAAGTGGAAGGGTATGTATGTAGGGAGAAGCAGAACGTTGCCCCTGAAAGGCAGGAGAGGGCTGGACTGGCAGTTTGAAGGGGAAGAGGTATTCAGGAGGAGGCTTTATTTAGTTGTGTTTCTCTTTTTGTATAGCAAAGTTGGAACTTTTTATAACCAAGTGTTAGATTCATTGATAAAGTGAGAGAGGAATTTGGTGGACCACATTTTGTCTTGGTAAAATGTACGTAAACTTCTAAAATTAAGGGGGGAAAGAAGGAAAAAGGAATTGAACATAGAAATTTTCATGGGGGAGGGGCTAAGCGGCCGACTTCGGCTCAGGCGATGATCTCAGGGTTTGTGAGTTCCAGCCCCAGGTTGGGCTCTGTGCTGACCACTCAAGCCTGGACCCTGCTTCTGATTCTGTGTCTGCCTCTTTCTTTGACTCTCCTCCACTCATGTTCTGTGTCTCTCTCTCTTTCAAAAATAAATAAATGTTAAAATATTTTTTGAAGAAATTTTTATGTGGGAGAATTGAAGTTTGAGGGAGCAAGGGATGCCAAGGTGAGTAAAATAACACATTCTGTGTTTTTAAAGACGTTCTTTCCAAAACCTGTACCTTGTTGGTTGCCTATCAGACTGAAGATGTGTACCGGCCAAGACAAAGTTTACACCGGATTTATTTAGGAAATCGTTCGGCACCAAGAGGTTTCACTTCACCTGCCGCTTGTGAGGAACTTGTCTCTCTCATCAGTGTGGTGTCTGGTGAGAGAGAGAGGACCTGCTTGTGGTTTGGAAGCTGTTTGTGCCCCTGCGCGCACTTCCCTCAGGGAGGGCTCTGCGTGACAGCGGAGGCTGGCGGTGGCCTTGCCGGGCTCTCCGGAGAGAGGCTGGGAGCCGAGCCGGCCTTGGGACCACCCCTTTCCTCTGGGAATGGCTGCCGCAGGTACCGCCCGGGGCTGCAGGGCTGCCAACAAAAGCTGTCAGAACGGTAGTAAGTGTGGAGTCTCAACCCACAGGGGCCCAATCCAAGGTCGCTAACTTTATTTTGTCTTGCAAGGACAATGAAAACAAAATCACCATCTACTGTCATCAGCAGTTCCCGAAAGGAAGGATAATTTTATCACAAAATAGGATGAAGTTAATAATCAGAATAGACAGAACTTTATATTAAATAAATTAAAATTTATGAAAAGCAAATACTGTATCCTTTCCCCCTTACTCTTTACATCTTGGGGGAAACTTGGTCTTGGACTTGTAAGAGTCACTGACCTACTTCACTGAGGCCGTTCGTTTTGGGAAATTTGTTCTAAATACTTGCCCTCTTTTTTTCCCACGTCACCTCACGAGTGGAAGAAAGGGAGCTCTTGTGGTTGCAGGCTGGCGCGTGCGCGTGCGCGAGCGCAAGGGGCGGGGAGAAAGGCTCGCCCGTGTGTTCCTGTCCACACTGTCGAGCCCATTTGGAAGCCACCCTCCCTTGAGTTCACACCTGTTCCGCTTCCCTCTTATCCTTCTAACAACCTACCTTTTATTTCAGTCATTTGTTGTTCACCTTCGTCTTAGTGGGGAGTTTTAGGAGAATTGGTACTGTACCATTTTTGTGAATCTTAAGAATTTTCTACATACCATAATATTGAGCAGATACTGAAGTGTAAATGGATGTTTTTAATTTATCGTATTATCATAAAACACATTAAGATTTATTTTCTATTCTACTTTCACTCTTCCACGTCCGTCAGCCACAACTGCCAGAGCCACAGAAATTTTCCTTTACTTTCTTTCCTTTGAGGAGGCGATTCTTCTCCAGAACCACGTTCTGTGCGTACATTTTGCACAAAGTAGATGTGTAAGTGTCTCTTGAATTGAAGGATGGCTCTGATTAACATTATTCTTGCTGAAGGACAAAGGCATTTTGCTGTACCAGAGGGGGACTCGGGCGCATTCCCCTGTCAGCCTGCCTGTTCGGGCAGCGGTCTGCTCCCTGGCTTCCGGGTGCTCTCACCTTGGCCGAGCGCAGAAGAACGTTCCGTCCTCCGATCAGGTTTCCGGAGGGTTTCCGGAGGGTTGGGCCCCGTGCGGCGGCTCCTCTGTGCTGCACCTCATGGAGCCTCTCGTGCTAAACAAATCTTGACCGCTCTGATTCGGTTTTCGCACGATAGCACTGTCTTAGTTAAGACGCCTCCTCGTGGTTTTGTGTGGTGCACCTTAACAAAACACTAAAATGGCTAAATCTTGACAATGCTTTTAGTTAACTAAATTCTGGCAGAAGTATAATTAGTGGTTAAAAGTCCACTGGATTTTATGTTGGAATTCATTTTCCCTCCTGCTTATGTGTTGTTGAGTGTGCTTGTTTGTGAATCTTTATAAACTGTGAGCCCTGGTTCTTAAAAGGAGCACAACCCCAGGGGACCTGGGTCGCTCAGGAAGTTAATCGTCTGACTTCAGCTTAGGTCATGATCCCTTGGTTTGTGGGTTTGAGCGATTTGTGGGCTTGAGCCCTGCTTCAGATTCCATTTTCCTCTCTCTCTGTCCCTCCCCCGCTCGTGCTCAGATTGTGTGCTCGCTTGCTCGCTCGCTCTCTGTCAAAAATAAACCAACAAAAGCAGCACAACCCAACCAAGCTGCCAGATGATCGATTAGGAGATATGTTTCTTTCCAGAATCTTCCATCTTTATTTGCTGTAAGGCCTAAATCCGTTTAAATGGTGTTTTTAAAAGAATATTAAGCATTATATTTTTAACTTCTTGAAAGAAACCTAGACAGTACCTAAAATAGCATGTACATTATACTTTTTAACTACTGCATATAACAAGAAATAGCAGTTAAACATATAACTAATGGTAAATATTTTCTGAACTAAAATCAGGGTACACAGTTTGATAGTTTTCTGAAATGTTCACACTGTATTAAACATGCAAGATTATATACATAAACTCACATTTGTTTATTTAGCAAGTGACAAATAAGTGCTGTATATCCGGTGGTGTTTGGGCTATCTGGTTACGCTGCTGCTGGGAGGCTGGGCGGGGAGAGACCCTGCTGGTTTCTTTCTGCTCCCTGAGAATTGGCTGTAGGCATCTTATCTGTGTATGTGTTGATGTATCCAGAGGAGCTGTGGTTTATTGCTAACTCTGAAGATTGTTCAGTGAAGTACTTAACGATTTCGTCCTAGATAATTTTGTTCCTGCTGCCCCGCTCCAGTCCAGGTTCTTGGATTTCTAAAGTACCCTATTCTAGGCGCTCTGCCTCAGTCATTGAAGATTGAATTTGTAGTTTCCTGTTCTGGATAGGTTGATGTTTTCCGTGTTTAGAGTTGTCTACTTTTTTTTTTAATGTTTATTTATTTTTGAGAGAGAGAGAGAGTGAGCAGGGGAGGCGCAGAGAGGGGGAGATACAGAATCAGAAGCAGGCTCCAGCCTCAGAGCTGTCAGCACGGAGCCCGACACAGAGCTCAAACCCATGTACTCCCATGTACTGTGAGACCGTGACCTGAGCTGGTCAGACGCTTAACGGACTCAGCCATCCAGGCGCCCCTAGAGTTATCTACTTCTTCAAACAGTTACAGTTTTTTCACTTCACTCCTGGAGGTGCAAAGCTGTTAAAATCTAAATGGTTTGGTAGGCATTTAAGGCCCTTTGTGACTTATTCCCATTTAGTCTTTCCAGTTCCATTTTCAGCTACATTCCTGCAGAAGACACCCATCTCTGTAACAGAAAAATTCCATATTTTCTCTTTTTTTAAACCCTTTTCCTACTTTTTGGAGGGAGATTTCAACTTTACACTTCATTATATTTTTGAAAATTTTTTTGTTCATGGTGTGTGTTTAATTGAAGTATCATTGACACAGTATTAATTGCAGAACTAGAAGATTAGTGATTCCATTTCTATACATTATGTAGTGCCTACCATAAATGTAGTTACCATACAAGGCTATTAAAATATTACTGAATATATTCCCTTTACTGCAGTTCTTCTCTCTGTACTCATTTGTCTTTTAACTGGAAGTTCGTACCTCTTAGTCCCCTTTGCCTATTTTGCCCATCCTCTGCTCCCCTCCCTTCTGGCAACTGCCAGTTTTTTGTTTCTGTTTTTTTTAGTCTGAGTCTGTTTTTTCTGTTGGTTCATTCATTTGCTTTGGTTTTTAAGATTTCACATGTAAGTAAAATCCTACAGTAATTGTCTTTCTCAGTCTGACTTATTTCACTTAGTGTAATACCCCAGAGATACATCTGTGTTGCCACGTATGGAAAGATTTCATTCCTTTTTTTTTTTTTTGGCTGAGTAATAGTCCATTGTGTTTATATATACACTACCTCTTTATGTGCTCATCTACCACTGGACACTTAGGTTGTTTCTTTGTCTTGGCTGTTGTAGTCATGCTTCAGAAAACATTGGGGTACGTGTATCTTTTCAGATTAATGCTTTCTTTTTCTTTGGTAAATACCCACCAGTGGAATTACTGGATCATTGAGTATTTCTGTTTTTAATTTTTGAGGAACCTTGCTACTGTTTTCCACAGTGGTCACACCAGGGGACATTCCCACTCACAGTGTACAAGGGTTTCTTTTCTTTACATCCTTGCCAACACTTGTTATTTCTTGTCTTTTTGGTGATAGACATTTGACTAGTGTGAGGTTATATCTCATTGTGGTTTTGATTTGCATTTCCCTGATGATGAGTGATGTTGAGCATCATCTCACTCAGCATCATGTCTGTTAGCCATCTCTGTCGTCTTTAGAGAAATATCTATTCAGGTCCTCTACCCATTTTTAAATTAGATTATTAAGATTTATGGTATTAATAGGTGTGCATCCATAAGTGTTTTGGGTATTAACCCCTTTGGATAATCTTTTGTAAATGCCTCCTCATTTGCCTCCTTGGTTTGCCTTTTCATTTGGTTGATAGTTTTCCTTCGCTGTGTAGAAGCTTTGTATTCTGGTGTAGTCTCAGTGGTTTATTTTTGCTTTTGTTTTCTTTGCCTGAGGAGACATATCAGGAAAAACATTGCTAAGGCTGACATCCAAGAGATTAGTGCCTATGTTTTCTTTAAGGAGCTTTATGGCTTATTTCTGCTCTTACAGTTATGTGTTTAGTCCATTTTGAGTTTATTTTTGTGTGTGGTGTAAGAAAGTGGTCCAGTTTCATTCTTTTGCAAGTAGCTGTCCAGTTTACTGAACACCCTTTGTTGCAGAGACCGTCTCCCCCGTTGTAGATGCTTGCCTCCTTTTTTGTAGATTAATTCACCTGTGGGTTTATTTCTGGGCTCTCTATTCTGTTCCATGGATCTGTGTGTATTATTTCTGTCTTAGTACCATACTGTTTTTATTATGACAGCTTTGGAATATAGTTTGAAATCTGGGACCTTCAGCTTTGTCCTTCTTTCTCAAGATTGCATTGGCTATCCACGGTCTTTTGTGGTTCCATACAAATTTTAGGATTATTTGTTCAGCTCTGTGAAAAATACTCTTGATATTTTGATAGGGATTGCATTGAATCTGTAGATTGCTTTGGGTAGTGTGGGCATTTTGGCAGTAATCTTCCAGTCCAGGGACATGGTGTGTCTTTCTATATATGTCATCTTCAATTTCTTTCATTAGTATCTCCTAGTTTTCAGAGTGTAGGTCTTTCACTCCTCGGTTAAATTTATTCCTGATATTTTATTATTTTTGGTGCATTTATAGAAATTGTTTTCTTAAGTTCTTTTTCTGCTACTTCATTATTCGTGTATAGACATGCAACAGATTTCTATATATTAATTTACTAATTTTGAATCCTGCAATTTTACTAAATTCATTTATTCTGTGATAGTTTTCTGGCAGAGTCCATAGGATTTTCTATATATAGTATTATGCCATCTTGAGTAGTCCCAGTTTTACTTCTTTCTTACCAGTTGGATTCTTTTTATTTCTTTTTCTTGTCTAATTTTTGTGGCTAGGACTTTTAGTACTATGTTGAATAAAAATGGTGAGAGTGGATATCCGAGTCTCATTCCTGATCTTCGAGAAAAAGCTAAGTTGTTCCCCATTGAGTGATGTTTGCTGTGGGTTTGTCACACATGGCTTTTATTTTGTTGAAATGTTTGTTTGCTTTTATTTTTCGTTCTTAAAAGCTCCTTCCCCCCATTCTATTGAGATATAGTTATAACATTGTATTCGTTTAAGGTATAGGAAATAATGATTTGATATATGTATATATTGCATAATGACTTTACCACAGTAAATTTAGTTAACCTCTGTCACCAGACATTGTTGAATTTTTGTGTGTGTGATGAGAACTTTAAGATCTACTCTCATAGCAACTTTGAAATGTATGATAACGGTGTTAAGTATGGTCACTATGCTATGTGTTACATCCCAGAACTTAATTTATCTTATAACTGGAAGTTTGTACCTTTTGGCCACCTTGACCCCACCCAACCCCACCTCCTTTTTCTTTTCTGAATACTGTTTTGTTTTAGCCGTATTTCTGTTTCATTAGTGCGGTATCTTCTGTCTCTCTGGATATTAGTAATTCAGTTTATTTTGAAATTTTCTTTGTAATTTCTGTTTTCTCTAATTGACTATCTTGTAGTTTGTTTTGATCTTTGCCATTTTAGAGGAGAACCGTGTTTCTTGGTTATCTGTTACTTAGGGGGCCTTTGATGGAAGCTTATTGAGGTCTTTCCTCTGAGCTGTTAACATTCCCCAAAGGAGACTGGCCTGGAGGGTGAAGGCCAAGCTTTGTTCCGGAGCGGAGGAGGAAAACTGGGGATCTTATTGTCAGGCGCGCCTAAGCTCATTGTCAGTTCAGCACCTCTGCCCTCATCCATATTCATGTCCCCTGGTTCAGAGACCCTCAGTTTTAAACCTCTCCAGAAAATAAAGCCCAGTCTGGCAGGATTTCTATTGCTGTGTAACAAACTACCACAGCTTTCGCAGTTCAAAACAGTACGCACATTTAGAATGTACAGTTCACGTGGGTCAGGAGTTGGGGCACAGCTCAGGCCTCTGTTGAGTGTTTTTTCAGGGCTGCAGTGAAGGGACCAGCTAGCCTTTGTGCTCCTCTGTCGCTCAGGGTTGTAGCTGTGACGTAGCTGTGACGTAGCTGTGACAGTAGAGTTCATTTCCTTGCAGCTGTAGGACTGAAGTCAGTTGCCCTTAGAGGCCCGAGCAGTTCTCTAGCCCTTTCCACGGGCAGTTCACATCATAGCTGCTCCCCCCCCCCCGTCTGCTAAGACTGAGGCTCCTATAACAACATTTCACAGAGGACATGACCTGATTGAGGGAGTGGTATCCTACCAACTTTGCCCTTTTCTGTTGGTGAGAAGCAAGTTGCAGCTTCTGCCCATGCTCATGTGGAGATGATTTAGGGCAAGATCATCATGCTGCCCATCCTGAAATTTGCCTGCCACACGGGGTCTTGGCATGGGACCGCTTTTACCAGTCCTTACTTTAGAACCTTCCCCTTCCTCATTCTCCACCTCCTCAGGCACCACAAATTCCTAAGTCTCTGCGAGGGTTATATGGCATATCTGGGCTTGATTTTGGCTTTTTTCACAGTTTATGATTCAGTGTCTCGGATATGTGGAGTCCTTTACCGTTTGCTCATTTGCCTCCTAGCCTCCCAGCTCCTTTTCTTCCCATCTATGTAGGCTTAAGCCTTTAAAAAAACCTTCACCGTCATGTTGTTGGGGTTTGGGGAAGGACTGAAAAAAGTTGGTCCATGTACTCAATCTATCATCTTTATGTATATGTTTGGAGACAGTTGTCTTTCCTCTCTGGTCCAGTCTTAATTGCGGTTGGGTTTATTTTTTTCTCTTAAGAAGGGGAAAAAAATAAAAGATTAAAGTTTCCCCACTTGATTTTTCATATCCTTCTCTTTTTTAACCTTCTTTTCCAATCACATATGTGGGCTCTTAGTCTCATTTCGTACCTCTCAGCCAAACTCCTCCCCTGAGGCTCGGAACAACTGCTTCCTCCTCTCGGTCAGAACTTTTCTTGCCTTCTGGCTTTTTCCATCAAACTTATCCTGAAGAGGTGTATACCTTAGCTGCCCTTTGCCAGTGTTTTCATATTTTACAAGCCAGATCGGTTAGCCAGGCAGTGGCCACTGGTGAAGGTCGTGGATGTCTGCTCACCAGTGTAGGAGGAGACTCCTTAGACTTGGGCAGCCATGAAGTGTCACAGGTGAGTGCTCCGCCTTGGGCCTCTTGAGCAGCTGCTGCAGCACCTCGCTGTGTGACGACCGTTGTCACGACTCCTCAACTCGAAGGGTGTGTGTGGACAGCAGGACAGAGGTTTGGTGATGAGCGTGACAATGACCAAGGAGCCAGAGCAGACCCTCCCCGCCAAGCTTAGTCCTGTATGTGACATACAGGGCAGAGCCCCCCTCATTCACACACTCAGCCCTTTGCGAATATAAACAGCCTTCTCTTTTCCCTGCTGGCCAGCTGGGGCCCAGAGAGAAGGCAGTGACTCTCCGAGAGAGCGGTAAATAGCTCTCCTCACCTCCTGACCCTGTGATTTCCTGGCGGGTCTGAGCTGCAGATCCCGCAGTGGAGAGGGAGGGAACAAAGAGGCTGCAGAGGCCGCGGCTTCACAGAGCGCTGAGCGGCTTCACAGAGCGCTGAGCGGTGGGTGACGGTGTATCCTCAGCAAGGCTTGACCTCCATTTCAGCGCAGGGCATTCCAGTGACTGCTGGACCTCCCAGTGCCCTTGTGGACTAGAGTGGAGTGGACCAGACTGGCTTCTCAGCTGGGGAAGTAGGTGTCACGCTTTGTACCTCCTTTTTGGCCTTTTTCTCTTTCTCTCATAGCAAATAGTTGGTATTTGGTGGATAGCTCTGCTGAGTAGGCTATCAGGTCCCTTTGCCTTCTTTTGAAAAATATTTGTATGCTGTTGCTGCAGTGAACTTGAGCCTCCTTTTTTAAAAAGTTTTTTTTCCTAGTTCCTCAGTCGGTTAGGTGTCCGGCTTTGGCTCAGGTCATGATCTCACGGTTCATGGGTTCGAGCCCCACATCGGGCTCTGTGCTGGCAGCTAGCTCAGAGCCTGGAGCCTGCTTCGGATTCTGTGTCTCCCTTTCTCTCTGACCCTCCCTTGCTCACACTGTCTCTCTGTCTCTCAAAAATAAATAAAAGACATTAAAAAAAAAAAAGACTTATTTTAAAAAAGCTTTTTTTTTTTTTTAATTGTGTTTCTTGTTCTTTTTGCAATTTAAGAACATAACATTTGGGCTGTTGTTCAGTTGAACTGATGCTTGTTTCCCAAAACCCATCTTTGGTTTTCATTAAGCTTGGGGTTCTCATCATTTTTGGAGTTGTCACATTATAATTAAAATCCCCTCTCTTCCACACTAAGTCGTACTCTGTATGATATGTATTTTCAGTTAATTCACTTCTACAGAAAATACTGAATCAATTTTTAAGAGGTTTTAATAACACCTCTTAGGTCACAAGATTTTCTTTTTCCTGTTTAATCCCAGCTTTCATCCAAATGTAAAAGAGAATTGAAATAGTAAGGGGGGAAAGGCAGAATAGTAAATGTGACTAAGCAAAATTGGTGGGGAGTCCAAAGGCAGATAATATTATTGGCAACTCTGTGGATGTATTGGACAAAGTCTCAGTGTAGGAAGCCTGGATTGTATTGGCTAGAAGTGAGGCCTGCTTGCTTTAGGACTTGATACAAACACATCACTTACCCTCCTGAATGTTTCCTCATCTTTAAAACGGGAATAATGTTACCTCTCCTGATATAAAAGATTTGGTAAAGTTAAAAATTCATTTATGAAACAACTATTAAAAATGATTTATTTCTCTGAGGCACCTGTGTGGCTCAGTCGGTTAAGCATCTGACCTCAGTTCAGGTCATGATCTTAAACCCCATGTAGTAACTAGCGGCTTTCACAGGGTTGTAAGTCGGGATGGAAGCAGGATTATTCATTTCCTATGAATGACCATTTTAGATCTTCACCCAAAGATGCCCAGTGAGTCACTATTGAAAATATATTTGGGCCCTGAGAAGCAGGAATGAACTTGTCAACTAACTCCTCCAAGATCCTTAGCAACTCTCTTGTAAATCACGGTCTATGGAAACTGGTCTTCAATTGTCTAGATTGAGTATCGTGCATCCCCATAAGCCCAAAGCACTGGCTTTCTAGTCAGAAACCTTCCTTACCCCACAGTATAACCAGAGTTTACTAGTTTACTTTTATTACTAGGTGAATTTGACTCCATTTCTTCTACTTCTTTTTTTATATTCTTAAGGGTGGAAATATATTGTTACTGTAAAATAAATCCCCTGCATCTCGTCCTGCAGGCATTACCGTGATTAACAGTGTGGTTATATGCCGTGTCTTACAAGAAAAATGAGGTGGTTTTGCGTACTGTTATGGAACCTGCCTTTTCACCGTACATCATTGATTGTTTAAAACCTTGTCGAGGGGCTCCTGGGTGGCTCAGTCGGTTAGGCATCTGGCTTTGGCTCAGGTTATGATCTCACGGTTCGTGGATTTGAGCCCCGCGTCGGGCTCTGTGCTGACAGCTCAGAGCCTGGAGCCTGCTTCAGATTCTGTGTCTCCCTCTCTCTCTGACCCTCCCCTGCTCACTCTCTGTCTTTCAAAAATAAATAAACATTAAAAAACTTTTTTTAATAAAAAAAATAATAAAACCTTGTCGAGTATGTATACCTTATGTTATTTATTGCACTGTGGCTCTCAGTTGGTTAAGGGTCCAGCTCCTGGTTTTAGCTCTTGTAGTTCGTCAGTTTTGAGCCCTGGGTCAGGCTCCGCACTGATGGTGCAGAAATTGCTTGGGATTCTCTTTCTCAAAAGCAAACGTTTAAAGAAGCTGCGCTGTGTACTATTGTATGATTATACCACAGTTTAGCCCATCTCTTGTTGATAATTTAGCTCATTCTGAAGATTTTTCATCATACATGAGGTTCTTATAAATATCCTGTTAGCCTTGCACATGTGTCCACTTACTTCCTTAGAGTAAATTTTGAGAAGCAGAATTTCTGTCAAAGGGTATTTATAGTTACATAAAATTTACATTTATATTTGAACATATGACACCTCGTCATGATCTAGGATTACTAATTCATTCTCCCACCAGCAGTGGAAGAGAATGCCTGTTTCATTACACAGCCAGACACTGAAGATTTTCAGTCTTTTAAATTTTTGCCAGCCTAATAGGTAAATGTGCCTGTGTGTTTAATTTGCATTTCTTTGAGTCTGAGTAAGATTGAGATTTATTAACTGGCCATACAAGTTTCTTTTGAGAAATGTAGTCCTTTATCCATTATTGTTAGTCTGTTTAAAGGTTTTCCAGAGTCAGGATATTAACCTTTAATCATGTGCTGCAATTGTCTTTCCTCTATCCTTTTATAATCTCTTTGTCTTCCTGTTACAGACTTTCATTTTTATGAATCATATCTGTTCATGTTTTCCTTTGTGTGTGTTTAGCTTCAGTGGTGTCTCAGCTTTGCTTTCCCCAGAAGGAAACCCTTACGATGAGAATTCTAATAGAAGTAGATTTTTAGTGGTAGAGATGGTAAGGTAGGAAGGACTGGCAGTAAAGGTCCCCACAGTGAAAGCTGCCTAAGAGCTCTGGGGACTGGATGAAGCCCTGGCCTCGGAACTGGCCCGCCCCGCCCCCTGCTCTCGGTGGAGGCCTGTGCTTGGAGAGTGTTCGCATCATTCATTGCTGCCTTACTAACGGCACCCTAAACTGTAAATGGCGTAAAGTAGCAACCATCATTTATCAGAACCTCTGGTATATTTGAAGGCTGACTAGGGCTCAGCTCTCATGCATTTACAGAGGCTGGGGCTGGAATTATCAGAAGGCTTCTTGACTCACTTAACATGGCTAAGGGCTAGACCACCTGAGGCTTCTCATTCATCTCTCACTTTGCACTTGGTCTTTCCCATCAGTAGTCTTCAGGGTAGTCCAACTTCTTGGATGGTATTTAGGGTTTCCAAGGTGTGGGGACTTGGGATGGGGTGATGAACAGCTTCTAGTTACTGTTTAAAACTTGTGTTTTTAATGGGATCCTGATGGGAGTAAGAGTAGAACACTTTTTAAAATCATTGGCTAGTTATGCTAATTCTGTTGTAAAATAACCTGCCTAGCCATTCTCGAACCTTTTTTGTTTCAGGACTCCATTGGGCACTCTTAAAAATTATGGGCCCCTAAGAGCTTTTGTTGATATTGTTAATTATTATGGATTTTTATTCTATTCAAAGTTAAAGCTGAAACATTAAAAGTATTTATAATTTGGGGCAGCACCTGGATAGCTCAGTTGGTTGAGTGTCCGATTCTTGATTTTGGCTCTGGTCATGATCTCACGGTGCGGGTTCCAGCTCTGCAAAAAGAGCCCCAAGCCAGCCCCGGAATCTCTCTCTGCCTCTCTCTGCCCCTTCCCCTTGCACACGCACTCGCTGGCTCTCTCAGAATAAACTTAAAAAAAAATAACAAAAACATGTTAACGTATTTTTAATGAAAATAGCTTGTTTTCCAAAACTAAAACACTTAGAAGAGCGGCACTATTTTACGTATATGCAAATTGCTCTGGTGTCCGACTTAAGCCGGCAGCTGGAGTTTTCTTACCTGTTTCTGCCGTCACGTCCTATGGTCTCAGGCCAACTTCACAGTACAGATGTGAGGGGAGGAGAGTTAAAAAGGCAAATGCTATTTAGAATTATGAAAGTAGTTTTGACTTACGGGCTTGCTGAACGGGTCTCAGAATTGCTGATCTAGCCTTTCCTGGATGTGAATACCAGCTCTGGCACGTCTTTTGCTCCAAATCCATGTGAGTTCTGAACTGAGGAAAGTTGTAGGGAGCTGGACCTAGGATGAGAGACACTTGCTGGGGTGTCTACTCAAGTCCTTGGAAGGACGATGCAGCGTGAGGACCAAGAATCTGTAAAATTGCTAGAACGAAGAGACCGGCAGGGCGGTTCCAACCTGATAGGGCGGTGCAGGAAGGTGTTCTGAGGTGCCCGCATAAATAGGTTAACCATGTAACATCCAAATTGGAACGCTTTTAGGAGCAAAATAGGGCAGTAAAAGATTTAAATTTTTGCTTAAATAAAAGCTTCATCAAATAACAAAATAGAGTTCATACCACACGTTACATGACCCACAAAATCACCCCAACAAGGTAGCGCAAGCAGTGTTGTGTGGCAGGACATAGCGCCTGTGTGTCTTGTGCGCTTACACCTGTCACTTCCCACGTTTCGCCCTCAGCGCGCCCCCCCGCTGCTCGCCACGCCCGCAGTCCAGGATGGGGGCAGCTGCGGTGTGGGGGCCGTGCAGGCGAATGTGAGTGATTGGGAAACCGTTGGTGGTCATTTCGTGGTCACAGATCAGTTCTAGGATCATCTTAGAATGGCGTTAAACCTGGTAAAGTTTTGAGAATTTTGGTATCCCTTAAATAGCTTTCCTGGTGACACGTTGCTTTAGAGAACCAGCACTAAATGTGTGCAGTATGTAAGTGTCACCGCCTGTACGTACTCCCTCCACGAGTCTGCACAAGAGCTCTGTTCCCATTACTCGCTTGCCCACAGTGCAGTTACCCTTCCAGTGGAAGAGTTGGTTGTGCCTCACAGGGCCTGCGAACTAATGACTGTAAGAACCGGAGACTAATGGTTGATTGCTCACTTAGGTAGCAGTTTTATGTTCACTAATAGAAGCATTGCGCTAAAAAATCAGGACTCCACTACTTGACTCAGGCAGACACCCTGCTCTGGATTATTTTAGTGGCAGCAGAGGAGTAGTCACCGCAGCCTTAGAACGTGATTCTATTCTGACTCTGTTTTTCTAACTTCTCTGGGGAAAGAGCAAATTAGAATTGTTCTTAGGGGATGCCTGGGTGGCTCAGTTGGTTAAGCATCCAACTCTTGATCTCAGCTCAGGTCTTGATCTCAGGGTCATGAGTTCAAGTGTCATATTGGGCTTTGTGCTGGATGTGAAGCCTACTTTAAAAAAAAAAAGGAATTGTTCTTAAGTCAAGCTTGTGTAGCTTCCATATAACCTAATACAAAAAAGATGGTTTTTGAGACAAGAAGAGATGCTGATCTCTTATTTAATTCCCTCTAATCATTTCCATGTGCCGTTCTCGACCCTTCTCCGCGCCCCCCCCACCCCCGTTTCTTTTAGGCCCTTGACATGTAACTAGTTTGCATTTCACTTGCTTGGTACCTTACCCCCCCCTTGTATATTAATAGTCTGGAAGGTTTTTTTCTTAAAGTAGTTTATTGTTAAATTAGTTTCCATACAACACCCAGTGCTCTTCCCCACAAGTGCCCTCCTCCATCACCACCACCTCTTTTCCCCCCTCCCCCCATAACCCTCAGTTCAATAGTCCAGAAGTTAAAGTGGGACTCTTAGCTTAGTTACCAAACACTCATTACTTAGCCATCCCTCCTTACTGGTAAGGACCCATTGATGTCCACAGTTTTTTAGGCCTGCTGTTGTTTCACTATCCTTACTGATGTCTCTTGAAAGTAGTTTTCGTTTTAAAATTGTGTCCTTACTCTGTGTGCATCTAATTCTTTTTTTTTTTTTTTTTAATTTATTTTGGAGAGATATATTTTGGAGAGATAGAGAAAGAGCGCATGAGCAGGGGAGGGGCAGAGAGAGAGGGAGACACAGAATCCGAAGCAGGCTCCAGGCTCTGAGCTGTCAGCACAGAGCCCGACGCGGGGCTCAAACCCAGGAACCATGAGATCATGCCCTGAGGCAAAGCCGGAGGCTTAACCAACTGAGCCACCCAGGCGCCCCTCTAATTCTTTTTAAAGATTATAGATTTCCAGAAGGGCTGGATTGTTTTCTACAGCAACAACATATAAAGTAAGACTACAACTGAATGGCTAGCTAAGATAGAGCTTTTGTGGGGTTTTATTATTTCACCTAATTTGGAAACACTGTCATGTAATTCTAAACAGTGGTACATAATTTGGCCAGGTAATTAAATAATGTTAATTATTATGCTGAGTCCTATAGTATATGTGGAAAATTACTGTTCTCTAGAGACTTAAAACCTGATGTAAGAGAGATGATGTATCCACATGGCTGTACAGTTTGCATCAATACCTACAAATCTGTTCTGTCTGGTTTGGAACAAATTTTTAAAATGAATTCTCCATCTTCCATAGGCCTAAAATCAGCCTTGTGTTTCGTAAAAAGTTGTATCAAATCCCTTTGAAGGTTTATCCCTTCTGCTGGAGGAAGACCGCACGAACCATTTCCTCAATGGTGATTTAGTACCATCTTTGGGGGGCTTTGTGGGAATGCCATTCTTGAATATGGTTCATGTTATTTTTAGGTGTCTTGAGTGTCTGAGCCAGTTTTCCTCCCATTTGTCGGAAAATGTAACTTCCTAATTTGGGCCCACTCTGTTCCAATATAATGGTGTAGATACACTGGCTGCCACTGGTGTGAATTCTTAGATGGACCAGCTGTTTTGGGGAGTTCTTTAGGTTGGCCCTTGAACCCTAAGTCCTCTCCAGAGAATGGTGACCTGAATGGCACATCCCTAGCAGCGCCACCTTGTAGGAGGCGGCCTCTCTCTGTTAGTAGAGAGGGACACCTCACCACGCCGTCTAACTAATCTGGTAGTCACCTCACTGAGGTGTTCTGACTTTTCAGGTTCCTTCTGCCTCTCACTTCTAGGTTACAGATGGCTACTGTCTTATGAAGGGATGGTGAAGACAAGAAGCTTTTTACTTTTTATAAAATTCCTCTGTGTGTGCTGTGTAGATGGCATGGAGAAGACAGCTGTCATTCCCTGGAGAGAGTCTGCTGGGAGATGACTGTGGGAGAGGAGGCTTCCCTCTGGTGGATTGCTGCATTCATACTATTTTTCATATTATCTTTGAATTTATTAGCGAAATAAGAGTAAATTAATGGACTTTGAATAGCATATTGTAGGGAATATAGATTTGATTGTGGATCTCTTCCTGTAAGCATTTTCTAAGTTCTCTGTCTGGTTATTTATTGATTTTATAGTCTTAACACAACTAAGCATTACCAGGATTGGTATTTGTTTCTTATTGCAAAGAATTAGAGGCAGCACGGAGAGAGCTAGATCATATAAATGGTAATTTAAATCTAGAAGTTTAAAAGGTAGAGTTGTTCATTTGCCACTTAATGTCCTCTATAGCTAGCCTCTTAAACTTAATTTGCAAATTCTGATGCATTAGGGGTGGGGGAGAGTCTGTCTGCTTTTCTAACAAACTCCCAGGTGATGCCGATGTTATCTTGCCCAGGGACCATATTTTGAGTAAGGAGTATAGAACAGTTAGGGCATATGCAAATCTAACTTTTAATGACAGTAAGCCCGTATATGGAATGTTTTTTGAGGACGGGCACTAGAGCCTGACAACAGGGATTCAAACTGTGAAGCTCTCACCTTTACTCACTCCTTGGAATTAATGACATTTTGGGGTGGAGGGAATTCTTTGGTGCAGGAGGCTGTCTGGTACATCTTAGCAGGACCCCTGGCTTCTACCCATTTGGTGCCAGGAGCACACTTCCGCAGAGTTGTGATATCTAAAAATACCTCAGGACATTGCCAGATGTCTCCCTGGGGGATAAAACCATCCTCTGTTGAGAACTACTCTAAGGCTACAATTGAAAGGTGTGAATTGCGGTGATTTTAAGCTATAATACACCTTGTATAAGCAACTGGTTTGCTTTATTGTGAAGCTTCTACAAAGAAGAGAAAAGACTTCAACTAGCCAGTCAACAGTATTTGCCAGAACTTTATTTTTATGAAGCATTAGTCATTGTACTGTGGGAAACTAGCAGAGATTGCTTGGGATTCTTAGGTGGGTAGAAGGAGTTTCTTTCTTTCTTTTTTTTTTTTTAATGTTTTATTTATTTTTGATACAGAGAGAGACAGAGCATGAGAGGGGGAGGGGCAGAGAGAGGGAGACACAGAACTGGAAGCAGGCTCCAGGCTCTGAGCTAGCAGTCAGCACAGAGCCCGACGCGGGGCTCGAACCCACGAACGTGAGATCTGACCTGAGCCAAAGCCAGAGGCTTAACCGACTGAGCCACCCAGGCACCCCTAGAAGGAGTTTCTAACCGAATTCATCATGAGCTTCTGCTCTTTTGAAATATGTTAGCACATTTGCTAACTTGCCCCATTTTCCACTTCATGATGTTGCTATTGAGATGTTTGTAGTATACTTCTTACCTTTCCATCTTCCCAACCTTTTACCCTCAACTTTTTCCCCTAGGATTTGAGAGCAGATAACCAAGCTTTTTAGAATTAAGCCTAAAGTAAGACCTAAATTAGGATTTCTATGTTTGTAAGCAAGGGTCATCTCTCCCCATAAACATGATCTGCTAGTAATAGAATCTTAAATTTTTTGTTTATTTTTATTTTTTGAGAGAGATAGCACGAGCAGGGGAGGGGCAGAGAGGGAGGGAGATACAGAATCTGTTGGGCACCAGGCTCTGAGCTAGCTGTCAGCATAGAGCCCGATGCGGGGCTCGAACCCACGAACCATGCAAGATCGTGACCTGAGATGAAGCCGGACGCTTAACCGACTGAGCTACCCAGGCGCCCCAGAAATAGAATCTTTAAAAGCACTGACTATAATTTCACCTTGCTTCCAGGATGTGCTTTAAAAAGAGAAATGCATCTTTGATTGCTATTGAAATGGAAGACCAGTAGTCTATATAGTAAGTTAGTATTTTTTACAAAAACATGATTTTAAAATAAAACGAGACCTTGGGTGGCTCAGCACAGGTAGGCATCTCAGGTCATAATCTCGTGGTTGTGAGATCGAGTTCTGCCGTCGGGCTTTGCCTTGACTGTGGAGCCTGCTTGGGATTCTCTCTTTGCCCCTTACCTACTCTCTTAAGATAAATACACATCCAAAAAAATGAAGTTTCAACATTAGCTCATGTAATTGTCTTAAGTCGATCCAGAGAGCACATCAAATTCTACAGGAAGACTGATTTAATGACAGTTTTTCTAATTGGATTTATATTTAAGATTGTACCTTAAATTACTTGTATTGATTACATTTTATGCTGTTCAAATTCTGTTAAATTGCCATTCTAGTGTTTATAAGGCACAAGAACTGTGACCTGTAGCTGCCTTGTCGCATGGTCACTGGAGGGAACATGGGTTTCAAGGATTAAGGGAAAGGCTGGTAGGTGTGAGAGTCCTTGTCATTGAGTCACTTACGGGGTTTGGTGCCCCTCAGCAGGCGCCTGTGCGGTCAGAGAGTGCCGTGATTCACGACCGTCCCTGCCGCTGCTGCTAGCATATCTGACCAGGAGCTGTTACAGAAATAAGAAAGTTCTGTGTCAAAGTAGAAGTGACTGTTTTTCTTCTTTTAAAGTGAGCTCTGTACCCGCTATGGAGCTTGAACTCACAACCCTGAGATCAAGAGTGGTAAACTCTACCGACTCGACTGAGCCAGTCAGGTGCCCCTATTATGTTTCTTAAAATGTTTGGCACAGCTCTGTCTGACTAGAAGGGAAAAAGACTGAATTAAGGGCAGAATTTTTCTTTTTTCCTCATATAAGAGTTCTGTGTATTATACATTTATTTTGAAAAGTTTTTGCTAAAAATAAACATGAGTTTTCTAACCATCTCAAAGGCAAAGGCCTGGTCTCCTTTCACCTTCTCAGTCTCAGCCTCGTGCCAAGCTTCTAATCACACTCACAGTGCAACATCTTCAAACAGGGACCTGTATTTTTTGTTCCCATCTCGCCTTGATTTCAACTGCCCCCATGTCCCATACTTTCTAATTACCTAAAACTGATTAATAATTTAGATCACATGCCATTCTCAAGTGCAGTTCAACCATTCTCAAGTGCAGTTCAACCAGTGTTAGAAATGAAAGTCCTATTTCTTAATTGTGGAACTAAAAAGTACCTTAAAGGGTGGGGACAGAAGGCTGATAAGAGGATATGCTGACCTGAGGGCAAACCTAGTCAGTCATTTTACTGAGACACGGGCGGGGTGCTGGCACAGACCTTCCCCTTACAGGTGTCTCCCGGAAGCCTTCCCTTGCTTCTCTCTTTCCCCCTCAGGGGCCCTCTGAGGACGGTCAGCCACTCCCCCATCGGGCTCTCTACCCACCTTCCAGACCAGTAGATGTAACTTTTACAGTGACAACGTAGAAGGGGGGGAAAAAGGGCAAAAAGATTTGCAGGCTCCTGTAATTTTTGTTTCATTTTATGGCTAATAAAATGCATATGACAAAAGTTTCCATGAATTCCTCCACTAACAGCTTTAAAGTAAGTTTTCTAAAGTTTTACTTAAGTTTAAATCTGTGGCACAATCATTGTAAACATGGGGTTTGTCTGTGTTTCTCTAAATTGATTTTTGCCTTCTAATCTGTAATTACTGGAAAACTCCTATTCCCATTTTTACCAAACTTAATTTCTGGTTTTTGGTTTATCCAAATTTTAATGCCAACAAAATTGGTTGTAATCAAATTTTAATAATACAATTTGCGCCACCCCTTAAAAAAATAAAGTTTTTACTTAGCCAGCAAAGCTCGTTCCTTCCAGTGGATTCTCAGATCCTTCACTATAACTACCAAGTCCCCTGGTTGAGGATCTACAGGTTAGAGATCCATACTGTTTTTAGTCTTCTCCTGGGCTCCTGGTGCATGCTTTAGGACTTCAACTAATTTGATACTATTCCACTTTGTATTCTTTTTATTATAACCCACTGTATTCTCCAGTTTTAAAGCTTAACAGGAGTGTGGTACAGTTTTTTTGTTACATTTATGTTTATGTTGTATAATTGATTCCTTACCGCCCCTTCTCTATACTTGTTTCTGAACTTGCAGAGAAGTTTACACCCAAACTGAATACTGGATACAAACAAGTAGCCATCTTGATTTGCATTTCCAGTTGTATCACAGGTGATACGCTAGGTTCTAAAGTGGTGGTCTTGCTTCCGGTCGCCTGAACCAGTGGTTCCCCAATGCAACCAGTACCTGTTCAAAGATATCCAGAAGGGGCTGAAGAATCTATGGTTATTTTAAATTCAGTAGGCCTGGGAGGAGGGGCCAGGAATCATAAAATTTGAAAGTTCCATAGGTTATGTTGATGAACTGTGAAAACTGGAAATCACTACTTTTTTGTACAATCCATAAAAGCTGCTTATAATGCTATATTGTTAAATCTTTGTTTTTTTCTCTTTTTTCTGTGCTAAGGGGCCAGCAGAACTGAGCCCATGTCAACAAGACTCTTCTAGGGTTAAACTGACTCTACTCTTATTTTTTTTGGTGTCTCTTTCGTAGTATCACCAAGCTGACTGAGGAAAACAGTCTGGAGTGCTGCCATTACTGAGCTTTAGATGGCCTAGCTTCTCCTTGGGGCTTTGGTTCCTCATTTGTTTTTTAAAAAAGTTTACAGCAGATGATTGTCTTTTTAAGTCTTAGATAGCACTAACTAGATTAAATAGGATAGATAGTTCATCTGTTACCCACAACCTGTAGGTAATTCACCTCTTGAACCCACTTTTCATTTAACTTTAGTTTGGTAAACAGGTGTCCTAGCAGTGTTGGCCACTGTCTCTAGACTTTGCCCAAGTATATATGCTGGGTACAAACATGGAGGCAGACCAGATGACCAAGGTCATGGTCTCACAGTCATGAGACACGGGCAGGGTGCTCCGCTGTCCTATGGAGCCTGCTTAGAAGTCTCTGTGCCCTTCCCCTAGGGACCCCCCACCCTCCAATTAGGACCTAAATCCATTTCCCAAACTAGTCTTTTCTTCTCTCCTTAATACCAGAGTCCTACGTACACTTACTTGTTTGGGCAGGTATGTTAAGCTCTTCATTGGAGTTGGAGGGTAAATATTTTTCTGTTTGTTTCTAGTTTATTAATCATTAGTGTACTTGTGTGCAGAGCAAGCACCCTGCAAACCAGCAACGCCGTGCTTTATGGTATATAACCAAATATAAATGACAGTTATTTAACAGGGAAAGGGATAAATTAATGTCCCAAGTGTAATATTTAGAGAACCTAATTATAGAACTTTACATATTGAAACGCAAATTCAGTAACTTGTCATTGGGTACATGGTCATTCTTGTGCTCCTTCCCCCCCACATGGTTTATAAGGTAAAAAGCACTGCAATCCATTGGACTCTTTTATGGAAATGGAGCAAGGAACAAGAACCCCGTCAGTGGGTCAGAAATTAAACTTTGTGCTTAAAATGGTCATCAGAAATGACACCAAAAATACTGTGATTTTTCACTAATTTTCTGTAATTCTGCTGAGAAGTGTTTCTTTTTAAAGTCATTTACATGTTTTATGATGTATTAAGGAGAGGTTTCGAGCATTGAGGAATTTCTTGCGTATTCACAACCTAAGTAGGCTTAGAATGGTTTACACGTTCTCTGTCATTCCATTTACTTGTCCTAAGGCTGACGGGTTTGTTGCAGTCCAGAATCCGACTGTCTGGAAGACACTTCGGTTTTGTGGAGGGAATCCACACATTAAGACACAAAGGAAGAGAAGACGTCATCTTTTTTCCCCCCCATGTTAAATATCCTCTAAAAATGTGGATGGTGCCATACTATCTGCTTACCTTTTGATGTATTATTTCACAGTGCTGGTCCCAAAGGCGATAACATCTATGAATGGAGATCAACCATTCTAGGGCCTCCAGGATCCGTGTATGAGGGGGGTGTGTTCTTCCTTGATATCACTTTTACACCTGAATACCCCTTCAAGCCTCCAAAGGTAAGAGTTTCCTGATTTATATTCAAACGTACCTATATCCATGAGAGACCACTGAAGCGTTTAAAATTGAATTTTAATCACAAAAGGTAGATTTCTGTTCTCCCTTAATGAATCTCTAAGTACATTAGAATGGACACAAAACCCTGCATGCAGGGGCACCTTGCCTCTTGGCAGAGACCCTTTCTTTCTAGGAGCGTGCGCTCTGCTTTGATGGTGCTTAAAATCTTGCTAGTTATAGTGACATAGCAACTCAGAATTAATTCCATTTTCCACTCAGCAGAAAAACGGTTACTGAAAAGTTAAAAACTGTCAAAATATTTATGTTCCTGATCATCTTTTGGTCTCATTCAAATTCTTAACCTCCAGGCTTCAGTGTTCTCATCTAGTATCTTATCTCCTGTGAGAGTTTATAATCTGTGATTCTCATTTACTAAATGATAAGTTTTACTTTGGAATGATTCCGTGTATCTCACAAATAAAACTTAGGCAACCGAAAACAGCAACCCAGGCTCCTAGGGCTTGTGTTAATTTGCCTCCTGCTGTGATCCTTACCCATTTCTGGCCTGTTGAGACTCCATTATAGTGATTTCTGTGACCTAGGTAGAAAGGATCTCTGCAGGCTCTAACGTAAAAGTCAGAAAAAGCAGAAATAAATCTCATGTTCAGTTTTCTTAACAGCTTTTACAGCTAAGCATTTTGCTAATCTTTATGTTCCCACTACATTGTCCCTCAATTTGAATTTATTATAAAAAGCTTACTTTAAGGCCATGTAGTACTTCAAGCTAACACAAGAGGTCAGCAGTTAGCTATTTCAAACTTGAAAAGTTAGGAAAATACTTAAACACTGAACCTGCTAATGATGAATTTGAGAAATACTGAAATTACCTTGCTTTTTGGTGATATAATTTTTGACATGACTGTGATTGTATCAGTGAACACTCTCTAATCTCAGATTTATTAGTCTTTTAGTGTATCTTCTCAGCTTTAAACTCTTTATTCATCTTTTTAAAAACTAAACGTCTGCTTCTTTAAAGATTTTTAATTTAGGGCCACTCGGTTGAAAAGGCAGTTAGTAAATATTCTCATCCTTCGCTGTTTAAATTTTAACACGATCTTATTTTTTAGGTCACATTTCGGACAAGAATCTATCACTGTAATATTAACAGCCAAGGAGTTATTTGCTTGGACATATTAAAAGATAATTGGAGTCCAGCACTAACCATTTCTAAAGTTCTCCTTTCTATCTGCTCCCTTCTTACAGACTGCAACCCTGGTAAGGTTAATAATTATTTATTTCTCTTCCTGAACTGAAAACTACTTGTTTTTGATAAAGTTCAAAGAGCTTTCAAGGGATAAAAACTGATTTTTTTTTTCTTTCAAAAAAAATTTTTATGAGAGAGCGCGCGAGCGAGCATGAGCTAGGGGAGGGGCAGAGAGACACACAGAGAATCCAAACCAGGCTGCACACTCCGTGCTATCAGCATATAACCCCATGCGGGGCTGGAACTCACAAACTGTGGGAGCCTAAGCTGAAGTCGGAAGCTTAACAGACTGAGCCACTCAGGTGCCCCTGATTTTTTTTCCCTCCAAAGAAAGTTTTAATCAAGAAAAGTTCAGTCTCTACTAGTTGAAAAAGGCAGCACTTCTATGCTGTAGGAATGAGGTGTTTTAAAATTAAGGCTTACATAAGTGTGCCGTAGGTTTTCACATTTTTCATACAGTTCTCTTAAACTACGTACTTCTAAGTGTTGAGTCACTGAGTTCACTTGCTCCATAGCTGGTGTTCAGTTTTGAAAGTGATACTTCTTTGCTTAAATAGTTCTTATCAGACTGATTTAGGCAGGTAGGGGAGGGGTTAATTTCCTATTATTAAAGATTCTATTTAGCTTTCAGAGCAACTTTACACTTAATTGTTGAGGTCCAGGTTTTGACCTGGCAACCTGGCTTTTTCTAGCTAACTAGTGTTACGTTGCAGTAGCCCAGAGGACTATGGGATTGCTGCCCTGAAGGAACGGTCAGGTGAACACAGCCGGATGTTCATCTTAGCCTTGAACTTAACAGTTTTTATTGAACTTCCCCTAACACCTAAGAGCAAAAACACTCCCAGTTAGGTGGGGGTAGTTGGGAGAAATACAGAATGAACTAAGGAGATAAAGCCACATAGGTACTAAAAGCCTGAGCATTGTTTTGTTAAGAAGACCCCCCCTCCCCGCCACATGACAAAAGTATCCGGGATGATGGAATGGCATTGCAAAACTGTACTTCTTTCCGAGCAGTCGCTAACTTACTTGCTAAACTTTAAAACTTTCTTTGCTTTTCTCCAAAGTAATCTACATTCTTTTCTTCCAGCTGACCCTTTGGTGGGAAGTATTGCCACTCAGTATATGACCAACAGAGCAGAACATGACAGAATGGCCAGACAGTGGACCAAGAGATACGCTACATAAACTGGGTCTCCACATTCTTACATTATTTGTCTGTCACAGAGAGAGCTGCTTATGGTTTTGAAGGGGTGGGGGAGGGTGGGAGTTGGTAAAGAGTAGGGTATTTCTATAACAGATATTATTCAGTCTTATTTCCTAAGATTTTGTTGTAACTTAAGGTATCTTGCTACAGTAGACAGAATTGGTAATAGCACCTTTTAAAACTGTCATTAGTTCCGCAATATTAGCTGAAATGTAGTACAGAGAGTAGACATTTGGGTTCAGTTGCTTGTAGTCTGTAAATTTAAAATAGCTTAATTTTGTACAGGTTATACACATGGCCATTTATGTAAAGTCCTTCCAAGACTACACATTTTTTTGTTAAGAAAAATTGGAGTTTGTTTTTCCTTCTTGGGAGGGAACATCGATATTTAACAGTTTTTAGAGACTGTCATCTCATATATATAAAATGGATATGTGGCTATAAGACACCATATAGGAAATATGAGTAGTTATGTATTTTATTTTATATACCAATCTATTGTGACAAGATGAGAGGTTGGAATCACGACTTGTGAAAACCTGTAGTAAAATACCTTAAGCTGTTGTAAGGTGTGGCCTAGGAGTTGCTCAGTGGATTGGTTATATGTTGTGGACTGCTTAAGTCTGCATTTGTTACTGTGCTAATAAACAATATTAAAACAACCACCTAACACTGCTGTATTCACTTACTTTGTCTTGCCTATATTTGTGGTTTCCAGACTTTTTAAGTTTGTTTACTTTGAGAGAGTGGGGGGTGGGGAACCCAAGCAGGCTCTGTGCTGTCAGAGCAGAGCCCGAAGGGGGGGCGATCTCACGGGGCTGTGAGATCATGACTTGAGCCGAGACGAGAGTGGGGCGCTTAACCGACTGAGCCACTCAGGGGCCCACACAGATTCTTCCAACCTTGACCGAGCTTGGCATGCAGCCTGCATAATGCCCAGGG
>NC_043704.1:137002596-137027444 GCF_006229205.1 Suricata suricatta
TCGATCAGAGTGCGGCGGTCCGTCACCGTTACCTCCCACAGGCGCACCTTCTCACTTCTTGCCCACTGTTGTGCCACCTCAGCATCTACTTGTCTCTGCTCAGAAAGGTCGATTTTGTTTCCGAGTACAACAATTGCTACCTGAAAGGAAAATTAAAAAAGATTACACTTTGTCAACCTGCGTTCCTAGGCAAAAAAGAGAAATCAAGAAAACTCCCGCTGAACAGAATGCTTCTTTAAAACTGATCCTCAGATGTGACTTGAATCATCAAGTTAGTAGGGTATTAAAGCTCACTCTTCCTTAATGGATTTTTGTTATAAATGCAGATGCTCCACAGCCTGCCAGCAAGGAAACCGTTTACATGAAAAGTGGGTGGAGTTACTCAAGTCAGGTACAAATGGAAGCTAGACTTGGGGATGCTACTGTCAAAATACAGGGGCACCCTGGTGGAGCCGTCTGTGGAGTGTCTGACTTCAGCTCAGGTCATGATCTCACATTTGGGGAGTTCGAGCCCCTCACTGGACCCTCTGCTGGCCATGTAGAGCCCACTTCGGATCCTCTGTTTCCCTGTCTCCCTCCCTCTCTCAAAAATAAACATTAAAAATAAATTTTAAAAATACAGGTTATAGTTTGAAATGTGTCTGCATTTCAGTGTAGTTATACCGGTTTAGGAAATCAGCATATTAAAAAAAAAATACGACTCTTGGAGCTGTGAGAGTTCACTCCTCAAACCTAAATTCCATGAGAACAGGAATTGTTACTCTGTTCACATTATTCCTGATCATAGACAAGTGCCTGATGCAAGCACTAAATACTCTGTTGAATATATGGACCAATGGGCACATTTTACACTAAATGTAAGGCAATCAATCATTCACTTAAGCTTTAAATGCTTACTGCACACCATGCAGTTTCAGGCCACTAGTCCACAGCAGTCCAGAGGCAGTTAAAGTGCAAGGGGGAGGGGAAGGGAGAGAAGCTCCAATTTTCAGCCCCTTGACTGTAAAGAAGATAAGATAATGGACAGCAGAAGATGGGTAGTAAAAACTGTCAGAGCAGCCACCTAAGGAGCAGCCTTTAACTCTTAAGCCACTGCTGTGTGTCTGCCTCAAAGCTGAGCTCCACGTGCTCCAGTTAGACGCCGCCTTCCTGGCCAGGCGGAGCAGCGGGCCCTAGGGCTCTGGGGCTCTGGCAAGTCTCCTACTCCTTCATTTCTCGACAAGACCTGTCCCTCCGGGCCCTCCTGCCATGCTTCATCACCCAGACTTTGATGATCACATACGTCTAGTCTGATCTCCATCTCCTGTCCAGGTGCAGAATCCGTCCCATGTTGCCCCTGGACTTCAACAAAATCCCCTTCCGACATTGCCATTCCCTACTTTGAGTGTTCTGTCACCTTGCCTAGTGGAAACCGTACTCTCACTACCACAGGAGACACGGGATGTGAAGGGTGTCCTCTCTGTCCTGCAGTGCTGTCTCCAATAATGTCCTTCCCCGAGGACCCTGAAACTGTACTATCGACTGCCTGTTTCCCTCCCCACCTTGTTGCTGCTCATTACAGCCCTGCCTCCTGGTCACCCCCGCTCTATCATAATTCCTAGTGACTCACTAGCCACATGGGTGACCCTTCCAGTGACCTTTCCTCTCCATTCCTAGACTTCTCCAAATAGTCTATAACCATCCTCCTCACTTTGGCCATTCACTCCTCTGAACACAGCTCTTGCCATTATAAGCACTCCCTTCCATGGTCTCAGTTCCAGTCCCACTCTACATTTCTAGTTCGTGCCTCACACGCTGACTGCAACGATCCTGAACACCAGAAGGACCAACAGTCCTCTGGCTCTCCTACCTTTATCCTTGTTCTTCAACCCCTCTCCTCAGTTCTTGGTCAGCTTAGATTCTTTTAATTTACTACCTTGCCATCATCATCCATTGTATTCTCTTGGTCACCACCCCCTATCCTAAATGTAACTTTTAAAGTCTTTTATAAAAATGTTTTATTTTTAAGAGAAACAGAGTGAGAGTGGGGGAGGGGTAGAGAGAAAGGGAGACACAAAATCCCAAGCAGGCTCCAGGCTCTGAGCTGTCAGCACAGAGCCCAATGCGGGGCTTGAACTCACAAGCCATGAGATAATGACCTGAGTCGAAGTCGGACATTCAACCAACCAAGCCTCCCAGGTGCCCCTAAATATGTTTTAGTTGGACTGTGCCTACACCACTTACTGAACATGGAGGGAAAAAGCAGCTCTGCTGACTGGTCCCAATTCACAATCACTGACTTTAGGTGAGCTGGTGTTCTCTAGCAAACATTAATATTCCATCCATATACTCTCTAACTAGACTACAGTTCCTATTTGGCTCTCCTCTAACCTCCATCATATCTACCTTCCCACACCTTACTCTCAGCTGATGTCCATACTATTTCAGTAAGAAAACAAAAGCAATTAAAAGAACTTTCACATGCATCCACCAACACATCTAACAACCTACCATCTTCTAGAATCCGTCCTCTGTACCGGGGACAAAGATGTCACCACAGCAATTACCCCCCTCTCCCGTATCAGCAATTTTCTCTATTGAGTCATTCCATTAGCGTACGAACACTAGCTCTCATCTGGGGAGGGGAAAAGCCCTCTTTTACACACCCTTCTCTAGCTCCCCTGTTCCCCTTTATAGGCTAATACATTTACCCTTTGACTAAAAACTCTCCAAGAGCTATCTTGGCTGTGTCCCGTCCTTATATGCAGTCTGTTTTGCTGTAACTTTTCTTTAAGACGTCCCAAGTTAACTAAAGGTTGGCCACTTCTTTGTCTTCAGCTTTTCTGACCTATCTGCACCATGCCATAGTTTGATCACTCCCTACTTTTTATTTTATTTGGTTTACTACGTGAGAGATGGAGAGTGTGAGCGGGGGAGGGGCAGAGAATAAGAGACAGCATCCCAAGCAGGCTCTGTGCTGTCAGTGCAGAGCCTGAAGTGGGGCCTGAACTCCCAACCACAGAGCATGACCTAAGCTGAGATCAAGAGCTGGACAGGCACCCTCCCTACTTTTTAAAGTGCTGGCTTTCCCTGCCTTCTGAGACATCCTATCGCTTGGTTTTTCTCTCTCTTTGGCCACTTCTTAGACGCCTTTGCTGGTTTCTCCTCAACTCTCCAACTGGTAACTGTGTTAAGTGCTCCAGAGCAGTTACATTTCACAAAACTTGCTGCTCACCTTGTCCCCAATGTCATCTGCTGTCAACACAGGAGCCACAGTGAACATTTTAAAACAAGTCAAAAGGTGCTTAGCCTTCCTTATTCATATTAAGCAAATGAAATGAAGTACCATTTTCACCCAGATTTTGTTTTAAGTTTATTTACTTTGAGGGAGAGAAAGGGAATATCCCAAGCAGGCTCTGCAAGGTCAGTGGCAAGAGCCCGACAGGGGGCTCAAACTCATGAACTGTAAGATCATGACTTGAGCCTAAATCAAGGGTCAGACGCTTAACCGACTGAGCCACCCAAATGCCTCTCACCCAGAAGATTCACAGGATCCACAAGCACACACTGTTGTCAAGACTGGAAAACCCACACTTTTATACCATTGTTATTGGAAGGTAATTTAGCAACATATCTTTTGATTCAAGATCTCCATTTCACCTGATCTTACAACTATACCCTAAAACGTACAAACTAATAAATGTGAGAGTTATTCACTGTACCACAGTTCATAATAGCAAATGACTGTAAATAGCCCCAAGTGCCCACCAATTTGGAACTGGTTAAGTAATTATCATCTATCAATGAATATCCATCAGTTTAAAAGAAAGAATCCTGAGTACTGATACGGAAAGGACTCCAAGATACATGAAAAATGTAAGGCGCAGAACAGTAGGCTATCTTTGGTGTAAGAAGGTGGGGGCGGGGGTGGCCTGGGGGGCTCAGTCAGTTAAACATCCAACTTGGGCTCAGGCCATGATCTCGTGGTTAGTGGGTTCGAGCCCCTGTCGGGCTCTGCTGACAGCTCAGAGCCTGGAGCCTGCTTCGGATACTGTCTCCCCCTCTTTCTGCCCCTCTCCAGCTCATGCTCTATTTCTCCCTCAAAAATAAACATTAAAAAAAGGTGGGGATTATATATATATATATATATATATATATATATATATATACACACACACACACACACACACACACATACGCTCAGTTGCTTAAGCATCCGACTTCAGCTCAAGTCTGATCTCGTGGTCTGCGAGTTGAAGCCCGGCATCGTGCTCTGTGCTGATAGCTCAGAGCCTGGAGCCTGCTCTCTGCCCCTCCCCCATCACATTCTGTCTGTCTGTCTGTCTCTCTCTCTCAAAAATAAATAAGACATTAAAAAATTAGAAGGAAGCCCTGAAACAAGTGGTAAAATATTGAAAAGCATGCTTGAGGGGTACCTGGCTGGCTCAGTCAGTGGAGCTTGCGACTCTTGATGTCAGAGTCATGAGTTTAAGATGCACTGGGCACAGAGCTCACAATGAATGAATGAATGAATGAATGAATGAATGAATGAATGAATGAATGAATGAATGAATGAATAGCATGCTTGAGACAAAGGAACTTGGTGGTTGAGAACAGCAGTGAGAAGCTAGAGCTCACAATGGCCCTTTTCATAGATCATTTTTATTTCAGAACCATCAGCAAACGTGACCTATTCAATTTTTTAAATCCAACATGGAAATAAATAAATGCAACCTAAGCAAGACAGGTCTTTCCTTAGCTCAAAACCGACAGCTTGTGATCAAAGTGTCGCCCTCATCCCTGCCACACTCCCCCCAGCCCACTCTGGCCTCACGCTGTTCCCGAACGCAACAAGCACACTTCCCCAGACCCCGCACCAGCTCGTCCCTCCACCCCGAGCGCTCCTCCTCCAGATGGGCGTGGCTCCCGCTCTCATTTCCTTCAAATCTCCGCTAAAAGTCACCTTATCAGGATGGCCTTCCCAGATCACCTTCCGGGGAAAAAGTACCCCTGCACCCTGCTCTACTTTACTTTTCTACATAGCATTGCTCTTCATAATACATATTCGCTCATGTCTTTCCGTCTCCCACTCCCAAATCAGAAGTTTTACGGGAACAGGAACTCTTGTTTTGTTGCCTCCTGTATTCCCTGCGCCTTACCTAAAACAGTGCCAGGCACAGACACAGTAGTTCAAGAGGCATTTTGTTTGTTTGTTTTTTAAGTTTATTTATTTTGAGACAGAGGCAGTGCCAGTGGAGGAGGGGCAGAGAGAGAGGGGGACAGAGAATCCCAGGCAGGCTGGCACTGTCAGCCCAGAGCCCAAGCGGCAGGGGGCTCAAACTCATGAAACCCTGTGAACGTGACCTGAGCCAAAACCAAGAGTCAGATGTTTAACCAACTGCATCACCCAGGTGCCCCTGTATGTGCTTCTTAAATCTCCCTAACAATCATATGAGAAAGGTACTACTATCCCTATTTTATGGTGAAGGAAACTGAGGCAGTAAGTTGAGAAGCAGAACCAAGATTCAAGTATCAAATAGGAGCGTTCATTGCACCACTCTTGCAACTTCTGGGGGGCAGGGAGGAGAATATGAAGGATACCCCAGAAAAAATATAACAGCATTTATCTGTTTAGAATGGAAAAATGGAAAAGAGGTGTGAGGAGAGCATTCATTACTTGCCTTTAAGTCTCCTAAAAACTGAACCTAGTGATTATAATCTATTCATAAAGCAAATAAGTATTCAAAATAAAATATCAGCAACCCCGCCGTCCTTCCACAAGTGAATGGTTAAACAAACTTCGGTACACAAACACCATGGAATATCACTCGGCACCGAGAAGAAATTAACTACTTTCTGATACATGCAGTAACTTGGATGACCCTCCAAGAGAACTATGCCCAGTGAAAACTGCTTATACGAGAGACTTACACACTTCTGATTCCATCTATGTTAACACTCTTGAAATGACAAGATTATAGAAATGGAAAAGAGATTAGTTAGGGATTAAGAGGGGGTGGGGATGGGAGGTAAGTGGGTGTGGCAAAAAAGGATAACAGGAGGGATCTTGCAGTGATGCAAATGTCTTCATCTTGACTGTATACAGGTAAACATCTTGGTGGTAACATTATACTAGTTTTGTACAATGTTAGCATTAGGGGGAACTGGGTAAGGGATCTATTATTTTTGTTATGTTTTGTTTTTGTTTTTAATTTTTTTACTGTTTATTTACTTTTGAGAGAGAGCGCGAGAGCGCGCACAAGTGGAAGAGAGGTGGAGAGAACGAGGGAGACACAGAATCTGAAGGAGGCTCTGAACTGTCAGCACAGAGCCTGACTCGGGGCTTGAATCACAGACAGCAAGATCACGTCCTGAGCTAAGGTCGGATGCTCAACTGACTTAAGCCACCCAGATGCCCTCGATCTATTGTTTCTTAAAATTGCACGTGAATCTATAATTACCTCAAAATAAAAAGAAGTTTAACATAATAAAATATAGAAATCTAGGCTAAGAACATCTAGCCAGTGCTGCTAACATGACATGGTTCCCTAGAGAATAAGGAGTCAGCAGAGTGAAGATCTGGAGAAAGATCTGCAGATAAGAGCTCCAGGGAGGGGAACCAGCAACCGACAAGGACTGAACCGAGAAACAAAATCGTTCTGTTGAAAAAAACAAAAAGCAGACCAGTGCCCCTGGAGCGCAGTGATAGGAACAAAATGATAAAGATGTAAAGGATAAATACAGGCCAGACCTTGGTAAGGATCTTATTCTAAAAGGTAAATGAGTAGAATCCAATCTTTTTTTTTTTTTTTTTTTTTTTTTTTTTTTGGTAAGGCAGAAAACAAGAATCCTATTTAGCCAATATGAAGTGAACTATGTAGGATTTGAGATACAATGTCATTAAAATTCAGCTAGCACATGGTAACATGCACAAGCACAAAGTCAAATGCAGGTAATGAATGAACTCATTCAGTTCCATATTTCCTGGGCTAAGAAAAAATATTATAAAGATTACAGATACTATGAATACAATTTTATGCTATTAAAATATTTTAACTGGCCAAATGTCCATGCTACAATTTAAATAGTATTATCATTCACAGTTAGTATTTTTAACAAAAACTACTTACCTCTTTTTTGTCTTTAAACTTATCAATTTCTTTCTTCAGAAGTTCCACTCTTTGAAAGGATTCAAGGTTATTCACACTGTACACAAGAACAAAGCCATCAGCAAATGAAAAGTAATGCTTTGGTAGCTCCACACCTTCCTGTAAGCCTCTGGTATCATAAAGATGTAACTGTTCCTTTACTCCCCGATCCGTTTCCACCGAAGCCATATATACATCCTCCATTGTTTCACAGTCTTCCATTCCTGGGATTAAAAAGAAATTACTCGTATACTGAACCATTACATTTTACACCTGAAATTAATAAAATATTAAGTCAATTATACCTCAATAAAGAAAAAATTATTCTTTTTGGATAACTCAGTACCAATTGTTGGGTACTTCCTTGTCCTTTTACTAGTTGGCTTTCAAGAAGTTTCCCTATTTACTATACGTAAGCATCATATTTCCATTTACTAACTTCTTTAAAAGTGAAAGGTAGTTGTTATAGTGAGTGAACAAAGTGACATTAAAAACATTTCTTCTGTATAGAAATAAAAGTAGAAATAAAAATATGGCAATGGGATTAACTATTCTATATTTTTAATTTTTATTTACTTTAGAGAAAGAGAATATTTGGGGAGGGGGCAGAGAGAGGCAGAATCCTAAGCGGGCTCCATGCTCAGTACGGAGCCTGAAGCAAAGCTCAATCCCACAACCCTGGGATCCTGACCTGAGTAGAAATCAAGAGTTAGATGCTCAACAGACTAAGCCATCCAAGCGCCCCACAATTACGTACTTTTCTTTTTCTTTAACTGTTTTTTAACGTTTATTTCTGAGGGAGAGACACAGAGAATGAGCAGGAGAAGGGCAGAGAAAGAGGAGACACGGAATCCGAAGCAGGCTCCAGGCTCCCAGCTCTCAGCACAGAGCCTGACACAGGGTTCGAACCCACAAACTGCGAGATCATGACCTGAGCCAAAGTCAGATGCTTAACCAACTGAGCCACCCAGGCACCCCCACAATTATGTATTTTTAAAAAGTAACTGTTACCAAAGAACTTAATACCTACACTGGAGAATTTAAATGCTGATTTTAAAAGTAGCTTCAACAACCAAGTAGCTCCATTTTCTTTTCCATCAGAGCCAAGGACTGGACCTTGGGCCTTTTTTCTGTACAACTTCCAGTATTTCCAGGGTCTGTTTACAGGACTCAAAAATTGACATGTCCTATCTGGGCGTGAGCACCAGGCTTTAGTTCCCAAATACCTAGTGGGCATTTATATGTGATGATTATGCAAGTTCTTCAAACTAACAAAATTTATCTTTCCTCCCCACCCCTGTTCCTCCTCCTCCTCGCCTTCTTCCCTTGATCCCCATCTACCTGATCAGTCTGGGTGAAAGTTGTAAGACTATCAACCATTCTACTGCCTATACCCCTGCTTAATCCACTGCCTCCTTCATTCCCATTGGCTTATCTTTACCTGAATGACCCAGCTAAGTAAACACCTGGTAAAAGACCTTTTATCCTTCCTAAACTTCAGTGAACTGTCAACTCTGTTGGTCCTCTCCTGATTCTCCCCTTCCCAACTTTCTGCTCTGTTGTGCCTTGTGCCAGTAATACCATTTTATACTTAAATCTTTCCTTATCTGTCCCCTCAAAAGCTGGAGTGTAAACTCCTTGAAAGCCAAGACTGGGGCTAATGTGTCTTTATAGCTCTGAGGCAGAACAAAATTGACTTACATACATAGAAAGCCCTTAGTAAATGTTTGCTGAATGAATGAATGAGCTCATTTCATAACTGATATCCTAGTTTCTGTTCTCTTCTGGACTGAGTGATCCATTCATTTTTTTTTTAATGTTTCATTTTTTGAGAGGGAGGGAGGAAGAGGGTGTGCACATAAGCAGGGGAGGGACAGAGAAAGGGAGGTTGCCAAGGATTTGAAGTGGACACTCACAGCAGCAAGCCCAATGCAGGCTGGAATTCATGAACCAAGAGTTCGTGACCTGAGCTAAAGTCATGCTTAACCTACTGAGCCACCCAGGTGCCCCAATCATTTATTTTTAAGTAGGCTCCACACCCAACATGGACCTTGAACTCACAACCCTGAGATCAAGAGTCCAATGCTCTCCTGAATGAGCCAGCACCCCTGGCCTGAGTGATCCTTTTAGAATGCATTTTCCTTTATTTATGCAAGTTGTGTCTCTTCCAGGGGCCTAAAACTTCCTTGAGAGAAACAGCCATTCTGCGTACACAGCAAATAGTCAAGAATGATTTGTTGATAAGGGAAGTAAGGGGAGATTAATGATTTGTATGTTAATGAAATGGAAAGGCTTGTAAGATAGGTATGGTAGGGTCCCAAGGTCTATCTTCATATTTAAATATGAGCTATATCCCTAAATAAAATCATGTGGATAACATCCTATACCATTAAAACATCCATTACAGACATATCCTGGAGATACTGCTGGTTCCATTCCAGACCCATACAATAAAGTTAGTATCACAGGGGTGCCTGGGTGGCCCAGTTGGTTAAGTTCGTCTTGGTTCGGCTCGGGTCATGAACTCGTGGTTTGGGCTCTGTGATGACACCATAGAGCCTGCTTGGGATTCTCGGTCTCCCTCTCTCTCTCTGCCCCTCCCCAACTCACACTCTCTCTCTCAAAATAAGTAAACTTAAAATAAAAATTTGAAGAAAAAAAAAGTATCACAATAAAGTCAGTCTCATTAATTTTTTAGGTTCCCCAGGGCATATAAAAGTTATGTTACATTATTCTGTGAACCAGACTAATGCCATCTTGGACAAATCTACCACAACAGCTCTGTGACCTGATGCCTTCCAGAGCAGTCTCCCCTGCCCCATTCTTTCTTTTTGCTTAGCCACACACCTCACACTTAAGTACAGCCTTGGGGCATAAGCACTTGAATCTCCTCGGCAGGTAGGACTATGATTCCCAAACATTTCTTCCTAGGTGGTCTCCCAAGCTTTAGGACTGTAAAAGCAGGTCTTACGGAAGGTGGAGTTGCAGAGATCTATTTGACTTGGAGCCACCCAAGAGGGACTTCTCTTCAGAAGTCCCTTTAATAAACCATTTTTTGTCAAGCTGGACTTGTTGGCCTTTTCCTTCAGTCTTACGGCTCCTCTAGCCTTTGGAGATCATTTTGCATATACCTCCCTTTCACAGAATGACTGGCAAGCCAGCCAGGAGGAGCCCAGAGACTGAAAAATGGGCAAGGGCATGAAGCTTTTGTTGGGGAGAAACCCTGGGGTGGCTGACCGCATGGACACGGGAAGGCATAACTGGTTTGCTTGATGCCTGTGGACTGATGCAGGAGCACAGGGACACCCCCAAAATGCCAGATGGATTAGAGCTCTATTACAAAGTCACATGACCCATCAAGGTAAGGAAGGTTGCCAAGCAGTGGCTGTGATGGGCTGGGCACCCCTCTGAGCCCTTCAGGGGGCCAAAAATGCCCAGCTAGAGGCAGAAAGGAAATAAGGCAGCTGGAAAAAGAATTACAATTGGAGAAGGTCGGAGACTATCCACATTCCTTTTTCTGTGGCAGATAATATCTAAACCCAACTAACTTGGTAGATAATATCTAAACCCAGGATACACAAATCAAGACTTCAGTGTGTCACTTTGTGTGCCTTGTGAGGCATAAAATACAGGGACCTCAGATTATAGCCATCCTTTGACGCCAGAGTAGGATGCTAAACCATGGAACTCATGGGAAACATCTCGGTATGCCAGCAAAGTAGGATGTGTTTTCAGTAGGAGAAAGTATGAGAAATGGAGATGCTTTTTTATTGGGGAATAAAGAAGTAATTTTGTCCTAAAAAGCATCTGATAGTCTAAAGAGATAAAAATGACAAAATCAGAATGTAGAAAGTTGTAGAAGGTTTATGGAAAAGGAATATTTGACAAGGAAATTTATGTGTGGTCAAGCCAGCTAAGACTAAAATGAATTTATTTTAATATCAAAAGCTGGTGCAAAATTAGAATTTGGTTTTCTCTCTGTTAAAAGGACATAACAAATCTTGTGGCATCTGGGTGGCTCAGTCGATTAAGTGTCTAACTCTTAATCTTTGTTTACGTCTTGAACTCTGGGTCATGAATTCAAGCCCCAAACTGGCCTCCACGCCCAGCATGGAGCTGAATGAATGAACAAATAAATAAACATACTAATCTTAGGTGTCTCCTCCAAATGTAAGTGGAAAAAACTTAAGCCACCTACACAGTTTACCTTACCTTTTTCTATCAAAAAAACAAATTTAGCTCCAACATCTATGAGTTTTGTACCTATTTCATCACAGTCATTTTAAAATATTTTTAATGTTTTATTTATTTTTGATACAGAGAGAGACAGAACATGAGAGGGGGAGGGGCAGAGAGAGAAGGAGACACAGAACCAGAAGCAGGCTCCAGGCTCTGAGCTAGCCGCCAGCACAGAGCCTGACGCGGGGCTCGAACCCACGAACGTGAGATCTGACCTGAGCCGAAGCCAGAGATTTAACCGACTGAGCCACCCAGGCGCCCCTCATCACAGTCATTTTAAAAGAGAAACTTATACAGTCTCTATGTGTGTTCAATCTGTCTGTATGTATGTGTTATGTGGCATTTTCTACCTCTGGATGGTATTGCTAAAATTTGTTAGAAGAAAAAAAATTTTAAGTTAGTTGGTTTAATTACAACAGGCATATCCTTAGAGTTTTCAACATCAAACACAATTTAAATAATCAAATTTACTAGTTAAGTTCATGTTTATCTATTGCAATTTGTCAACAAAAATGACTTGGAATATAAGTTGATTTTGTCTAATGTCTCATATAATTTTCACAGGTAATCTAGACATAATTGGTAAAAACACAGAGATTGAGTAGATAAAAAAATTTAAGGTAGGAGATAAAATTTTAGGTAGTAGATAAAAAAAAATTTAGGTGCCTGGGTGGCTCAGTTGGTTAAGTATCCAACTTTTGATCTTGGCTCTCATGATCTCACAGTTCATGGGTTTGAGCCCTGTGTCAGACTCTGCACTGAATGAATGGAGCTTACTTGGGATTCTGTCTCTCACTCTCTCTGACCCTCCCCCACTCGGTCACTCTCTCAAAATAAATGAATGAATAAGTTTAAGAAAAAAAAGTTTTAGGTAAACCTTTTAGTTTCCCAAGTCTTCTCAGTTCCTTGCAACCTTCAAGTTTTGCTAAGTGATGAATTAAGTTAAATTCATTGAATATCTAGATCATTTGTTAATAAAACAATGAAACATTACTAAACACGGGTTTATCTATTTCTGGCTTATTCCAGAGAAACTAAAGATATCTGGATGTGTTAATGCTATATTAAACAACTGAAAAGGCACAGCTTCCAGAAATCATAAAATCATAAATTTAAAGAATGCTAGTTTAACAGTTCACAATTGCTTCTTAGTTTTTACTAGAAATTAAGGTTTCTGAGGGTTAAAAATTCTAAATAATATATGTAATTAAAGCAATCAGAAATAAGGTTAATCTAAAACAAAGGCACCATTAGGGAAACCCAAAGGCAAACATGGCATTACCTATGGGCAGTGGGCATAAACCAAGAAAAGACTGCCAACCAAATGCTGTTCTAGTGGCTTTATGGGAGGAATTTACTCCTGCTGAGCAATTTAGGCCACTGAGCTCCATGCCACTCCTGGGGAAAAGTAAAAAAAAAAAAAAAAAAAAAAAAAAAACAAAACACAAAAAAACAACAAAAAAAACTAAGCCATAGGTGACTTTAAGTTTATTTATTTATTTTGAGAGAGAGAGAGAGAGAGAGAGAGAACACACCCATACACGCACTAGTGGGAAAGGGGCAGAGAGAGAGAATCCCAAGCAGGCTCCACACTGTCAGCACAGAGCCTGATGCAAGGCCCAAACTCACAAACTGTGAGATCATGACCTGAGCCAAAATCAAGAGTTGGAAGGTCAAATGACTGAGTCACCCAGGTGCCTGGCCACAAGTGACTTCTTGCCAGGGCCAGGAACCTCCTGCCTGAGAGACCAGAGTTGGGACAAGGTTGCTTCCATGTGAGAGCCTAGGGGGCAACCAGAGGACTCATGTACAGTACAGTTTACTGGACACCAAAAAATAAGCAAAAAGCCATGGCCTCAGTGGATATCAGAGCAGAATGCACTCTAATTTATGGCAATCCAGATCCTCATTCAGAGACCTGGGCTGTCACTGATAGTTATGGAGGGAAAAGCATAAGGGTGATGTACACAAGAGTGCACATCTGCTCCTTATGAGGTTTTCATTTCTGCAATACTGCAGACTAGATTAGGCACAGATATTCTCCTGGGGGGGACAAAAACACTACAAAGCTCAGTAGGACAATTTCACGTTCAAATTAGTGTAATTAAACGATCTTAAGGGGAAATGCAAGTTGGGATCCCGTGTTACTCCCACCCCAGGTTGTCAAGGTAAAGCAATAGTGGTTGTTAGGAAGATCTGAGGTTATATCTGCCATTAAAGGACAAATAATCAGGCCAGCACAAAATCCCTATTATGGTGCTGTATAGTAAACCAGGTGGCACCTGGAGAATGACCACAGATTAGAGAACTAAGTAAGGTTGTCCCTGAAGCACATGCTGCTGTCCCTAAGATCACCCGGATCACTGAAGAGTACATGGTATAGGCTCTTATCATGTGCTTTTGGATTCAGACTTTTTTTTTTTAACTTTTTATGTTCATTTTTAAATGCTTATTTGAGGGAGAGAGTGAGCGAGCAAGCAAACAAGCACAAGTGGGGGCAGGGCAGAGAGAGGGAGACACAGAATCCTAAGTAGTCTCAGAGCCTGACACAGGGCTTGAACCCATGAACTGTGAGATCATGAGCTGAGACAAAGTTGGATGCTTAACTGATGGGGCTACCAGGCACCCCTAATTATTTTTTAAAGCAAGAGAGAGAGCGCGCGCGCGCGTGTGCGAGTGAGCACACAGGTGGGGGAGGGGCAGAGAAAAGAAAAGACAGAATCCTAAGCAGCCTCCATATATCAGTGTAGAGCCTGATGCTGGGCTCCAACTCACAAACTACGAGATCATGACCTGAGCTGAGATCAAGAGTCAGACACTAAATCAAATGCACCAGGCAGGCGTCCTAGCCAACACTTTACGCATATTCCTTTACATCCCAAGTCACAAGGGATGGCCGACGATGGGCATTCCAGGTATTGCCACAAGGATATTTGCACAGCCCCACTATCTGTCATGGCAGGACTGCTCATGATTTGTCTTTATACCACGACTGACAGTTAAAAGGTTTCACTCTATCAATGAGCTCACTCTAACCTCTGAAAACTTCTGCTACAGTCTTACCTGAACAGTCTGTACACTCATGTGAACAGGCAAGGATGCTCCATCAGTCCACAGAAAAAGTACAGGGCCCTGGACCAGCAGCAAAGTTGAGGGGGTTATTTGGTCAGGCTAAGGCTCCTTACACTGGGCTCTGTGACTGACAAGATTCAATAATTTCCCATCTCTAAGACATGAAGCAACTGCAAGTGTTCCCACACTGGGGTACTGGAGGGCCTCTAGCCCAATTTAGCAAAATGCCTGCACCCTCTCTACCACCGGGGAAAAAGGAAGCCCGCTGGCATCAGGCAGCACATCAAGCTGGCTCTGACCAAGCTCTTAGCTGCCCAAGCACAGGCCTCCAAAACGCCTTTAGCTAGTATTCCCACGACACTAAATGTGACCGCTATGCCAAGTGGATGAGCTGGGCATTTTGACAGCATGGGAAGTCAACCATGTTGAACTTTTAGTCACAACTCTGGAAAGGAATAAAGATACAGTATTTTCCTATTGAACAACCAGTGTGTGGGGGGGTGTCTATGAGGCCCTTCAGCAAGTGGAACCCTTAACTCCCACTCTTCCAGTAATGGTCCAGCTGGGTTGCCTATAAAGGGAGGCTAGATGGTATATTCACAAGAACGAAACTGCAGTAACACAAGCCCCTACATCAAAAAAGAGCAGGCTTCCCCACAACAGAATTTCCTCCCACTAGTCCCCTGGGAGCTCAAGTACATGGTACCTCGGAGCAAGTAGAACATGAAACCTTTAATGCCCCCTCACAAGTAAAGGAAGGCACATAACCTATTTCTGGAGACACTTGGTGTATGGGTGGCTCCCCTAGAAGGGATCCTGGTCACTGAACTATGGTAGCAATCCACCCCCAGGCTCATACTATCTGGTTTGAGACTGGAGATAATAAAAGCAGCCAATAGGCTCAATTGAGAGCTGCCTGGACGCTTTGTATGCATGAATCTTGACCCGTTACCCTCTGCATGGATAACTGGGCTGTCTATAAGGGCCCAATGAGCTCAGGATGATTGGGAAATTTTATAGAAACCATTACGGGGGGGGGGGGAGATTATGGAAACATAAGTGGAATATAGGACCCTGCTGCCTCCCATACTGTTTTCTGTGTCTCAGCACACAGGCCTGTCTCACCCACTAGGAATACTGAGGCAGACACCTCAGCAAAAATCAGGGGCCTGACCTCCACGCAAAGCTCAGAATTGGCCGTCTCTGTTTATAAACACAGTGGGCACCGCAGTGCCAAGGTGGGTTGGAATACATGCCCCTTTGCTATACGGACATCCTAGCAGCCATCAGTAGCTGTCTGATCTGCTCCCACCTGAGACCTAGCAAAGTTCCACACACAAGACACATACATGGGATCCGCCTGGTTTTAGGCGGCCAAACTGGTTATATTAACTGTCTATCCATGAATCAAGGGAAAAAGAACACCCTAACTTGTGTGGATACAGCCACTGGGCTCATGTAAGCCCTTCCCCGTAAAAGAACCAATCAAAATGCCACCATCAGGGGTGCCTGGGTGGCTTGGTCGGTTGAGTGTCTGACTTCGGCTCAAGTCACAATCTCACTGTGAGATGGAGCCCCTACATTAGCCTCACTGCTGTCAGCACAGAGCCCACTTTGGATCCCTCTCTCTCTCTGCCCCTCCCTCACTCGCACTCTCTCTCTCAAAAGTAAAAAAATAAACATTTTTTAAAATGCCACTGTCTTAGTGTCATATACAGATATCCTCGAAGGATAGATTGTGATAGGGGAACACATTTCCTAGACATGATATGTAGGACTGTGCTCATGAAAATATATATTGGTGGTTTCATTTACCCTACAATCCACAGGGCACCAGGCTAACTGAAAAGAAGAATGGCCTTTTTTTTTTTTTTTTAAAGTAGGCAAGGCTTAAACTCACGACCCTTAGATCAACACCTGGCCGACGTCAAAAGTCAGATGGTCAGATGCTCGACCCACTGAGCCACCCAGGCACTCCAAGAATGGCATTCTTAAAGATCAACTCAGAGCTCTCCCACAGACACCACAGTTACACGGATGGACAAGCCTTGCCAGAAGCCATACACTTGTTAAATCTGACGGAGACTAGCTGTAGCACCACCCCAGACGCACAGTTAAGTACCAAAACCAGCACGCCTAGGACTAGTGCCATCCAGAAAAGGAGGCCCGAGACGCTGGTTGCTGAGTTCATAGCAGCCCAGAGACAACTGTGATTCCAGGCTGCTCAGCCCTTCCTCCTGGGCGAGGGGACACCTGAACAGGGGTTAGAATGCAACTTCCCCCAGAATGGATAGGCTATTTCTTGTCAGTGTGAGAAATGTCCCGGACAGCTAAAGTGGTCCCCCTCGATCCTGCTGGAGTTGGGGCCAAAATAGTAAGCATATTCCAGACAGGCACTGTGACTGAAAGGCATTCTAGTCGGGTACCTGACATAGTTGTTTACACCACCTTTAATTTTACACATACAGACGGGACTCTCTGGCCCTTGGGCAAATGTCTGATAGGTCCCTCCTGCTCATGCACCTCAGGCCACCCCTGTGCTCCTGACAAACCGCAAAGGTACTAGCAACTTCTCAATAGAAGGAGACGATCTCCCCAGACAAGTACCTACAAAGCATTTATCCTTTTATCCTTAGCCTGCTGCTTCTCTTGTTCTGGCGAAGGAAACCATTTTCTGCAATGGACATGGACAAACTGGGCGGTTTACAACGGGATTCATGCTGTGTATGTGGTTTGCTCCCTTTTTCATAGGTCTCTTCTGCTGCTGTGGTTTAGGTCTTCAACTTGAACAGTTTGGTAAAGAGACCTACTGCCAAGAGCTCCTCTGATGGCTCAGGGAATACTGCAAAAAAGGTGGGCGTGGGAGGTTATAAGAGCCAGACTGGAGGGCCAGGGTGTGAGCCCAACTAACACCGTTTGGGACAAATCTGCAGTGATGACTGCCCTGTGACCCGAAGGCTTCTTAAGCACAGTCCTCCCTCACCCCCACATTCTTTTGTTTAACCCTATCCTAAAATACACGCTTGGGGCAAAACGTCCTTGATCCGCTCTGGAAATCCTCAAACCTTTCTCCCCAGGTGGTCTCTGAGCCTGTACTCCTCAGCCCTAGGGCTGTGAAAGCACATCCTGTGGAGGAGGGGCTGCAGAGATCTACTTGTAGCGAGCCAAGACACGTTTCCGTCTGCTAGTCCCTTTAATAAACCATTTCTTGTTAAGTTGAACTCGGCCATTTTCTTCAGTCTTATGGCTCCTTTGGCCTTTGGAGATCATTTTGCATGTACCTCCCTTTCAGAGAACTGTACAATGGTCTATTAGGTGTGCCATAGCTTTATGCCTAAAAATTTTATACTTTAATTAAAAAATACTTTATTGTTAAAAACTGCTAACCATCACCATTACAGCTCAGGGAGTTGTAATCTTTTTGCTGGTGGAGGGTCTTGCCTCAATGTTGATGGCTGCTGACTGATCAGGGTGGTGGTTGCTCAAGGCTGGGGAGGCTGTGAATATTCCCTAATATAAGGCAAGAATGAAGTACAGCACATCAAATGACTCTTCCTTCCACAAAGAGTTTTTCTGGAGCATGCAATGCTGTTTGATAGCCTTTTACCCACAGTAGAACTTCTTTCAAAAATTGCAGTCAGTCTGGGGCACCTGGCTGACCCAGTTGACAGAGCATGCGACTCTTGATCTCAGGGTTGTAAGTTCAACCCTATGTTGAGTATGGAGAGTACAGAAAAAAATCTTAAAAAAAAAAAAGAGAGACAGACAGAGACAAATTGGAGTCATCCCCTCAAACCTTGTTTTTTAAAAGCTTTTATTTTTTTTAATTTTTTAACATTTAGTTTTGAAGGACAGAGACAGAGACCATGAGTGGGGAAGGGCAGAGAGAGAGAGAAAGAGAAAGAGAGAGAGAGAGACAGACAGACAGAATCCAAAGCAGGCTCCAAGCTGTCAGCATAGAACCCAACGCTGGGCTCAAACTTATGAGCCCTAAGATCATGACCTAAGACGAAATGGGACGCTGAAGTGGGACGTTTATCTGACTGAGCCACCCAGGTGTCCCTGTTTTTGTTTTTGTAATCTCTATGCCCAATGTGGAGGCTAAACCCACAACCCTCAGATCAAGAGTCACACTCTCTTCCAACTGAGCCAGCCAGGCACCCCCCTTGCAGCTGCTTTTATCAGTTCAGTTTAGGTGATACTCTAAGTCCTTTGTTGTTATTTCAACAATCTTCACAGCATATTCACAGAAATAGATTCTATCTCAAGAAACCACTTTGCTCATTCATAAGAAGTAAATTCTCATCAGCAAAGTTCATCAGCAAACTTTTATCATGAGATTTTATCCTGAGATTGCAACAGTTTAGTCACATCTTCAGGTTTCACTTCTAATTCTAGTTCTCTTGCTCTTTCTATCACATCCAGAGTTACTTCCCCCCTTAAACCCTTCAAAGGCATCCATGAGAACTGGAATTAACTTCCAAACTCCTGTTAATATTGATATTTTGACCTCTTCCCATGAATCATAAATGTTCTTAATGGCATTTAGAATGGTAAATCCCTTCCAGAAAGTTTCAATCCATACTCTTCTCAGATCCATCAGAGGAATCATGATCTATGGCAGCTGTAACCTTACACAACAAATTTCTTAAACAGTAAGACTTGAAAGTCAAAATGACTCCTGATGCATGGGCTGCAGAATGGATGTAGCGTTAGCAGGTATAAAAACATTAATCATGTACATTTCCTTCAGATCTCTTGGGTGACTACCTGCACTGTCAACGAATAATAATATTTTAAAAGGAGTCTTTATTTTCTGAGCAGTAGGTCTCAACAGTGGACTTCAAATATTCAGTAAACCAAGTTGTAAACAGATACGCTCTCATCCAGGCTTTGTTTTTCCATTTATAGATTACAGGCAGAGTAGATTTAGCATAATTCTTATGGGCCCTAGGATTTTCTGAATGGTCAATGAGCACTGGCTTCAACATAAAAGCCCCAGCCACATTAGTCCCTAACAAGAAAATCAACTTGTCCTTTGAAACTCTGAAGCCAAGTATTGAGCTCTTCTCTCTAGCTATGAAAGTCCTAGATGGTATCTTCTTCCAACACAGGGCTGTTTCATTGACACTGAAAATCTGTTGTTTAGTGTAGCCACCTTCATTAGTTATCTTAGCGAGATCTGGATAATTTGCTACAGCTTCTACAACCACACCTGATGGATGCTTCACTTTGCACCTTTATGTTTGAAGATGGCTTCTTAAACTTCCTGAACCAACCTCTGCTAGCTTCAAACTTTTCTTCTGCAGCTTCACAGAATTGAAGAGTTAAGGCCTTGCTCTGGATTAGGCTTTGGCTTAAGGGAATGCTGCATGGCTACTCTGATCTTCTATCCAAACCACTAAAACTTTCCCCATATCAGCAATAAGGCAATCAGTCTGTTCACTTAAGCAGTTTTTTTTTTCAGGTTTATTTTTGAGAGACAGAGAGAGAGAGAGAGAGAGGGAGACAGACAGACAGACAGACAGACAGACAGACAGACACAAGTATGAGCGGGGGAGAGGCAGAGAGGACGAGTCACAGAATCTGAAGCAGGCTCCAGGCTGTCAGCACAGAGCCTGATGCGGGGCTCGAACTCACAAGCTGTGAGATCATGACCTGAGCTGAAGTTGGACACTCAACTGACTGAGCCATCTGACACCCCACTTTTTTTTTAAGTATATTTATTTATTTTGAGAGTAAGAGAGAGAGAGGGAGTGCACAGGAGGTACAGAGAGAGAGAGAGAGAGAGAGAGAGAGAGAGAAGAGAGAGAATCCCAAGCAAGCTCCACCCCATCAGTGTGAAGCCCAACACAGAGCTCAGTCCCACAAACCTTTGAGATTATGACCCAAACCAGGATCAAGAGTTGGACACTTAACCAAATGAGCCATCAAGGTGCCCCTAGAGCCGCACTTTTCATTTTCTTCAAGAACTTTCCTTTGCATGCACAGTTTGGCTAACTGGTGCAAGAGGTCTAGCTTTCAGCCTATCTCAGCTTCCAACATGCCTTCCTCACTCAGCATCATCTCTAGCTTCTAATTTAAAGCAAGAGATGTGCAACTCTTCCTTTCATTTGAGCACTTGGAGCCCACTGTAGGGTTATTACATAGCCTGATTTCAATGTTGTTGTGTCTCAGGGAATAGGGAAGTCTAAGGAGAGGGCGAGAGATGGGGGAACAGCCTATTGGTGGAACAGTCAGCACACACACATTTATCAATTAAGTTCACTGTCTTATATGGACACAGTTCATGACGCACCAAAACAATTCTAAAAGTAACATCAAAGGCCACTGATTGCACATCAGCATAACAAAAAATAATAATAATGAAAAACAAAAATGTGAGACACAAAGCGAGCAAATGCTGTTGGGAAAAATGGAACCGATGGACTTGTCGAGGCAGGTTTACCACAAACCTTAAATTTGTAAAAAACACCGTTATCAGCAAAGCATACCATCATAAAATAAGGTATGCTTGTATAGGTTTTCGAAAACTCTTGCTATAGTTTTCCTAAACAACCTAGATACTGTTGAATTATTTTTTTAAAGGTACCTTACATGAAATGTCTGCAAATATTAAATTAAAAATCCATAAAGTATTAGATTGAAAGGAAAATCAAGTAATGATAAACAGATTGGAACAGGAGAAACCAAAACTTTACTTTTATCACTATCATTTTTTTCTTATTTTATTCATTTATTTTGGGGGAGAGAGAGAGAGCTAAAGTGGGGAAAGGACAGAGAGAGAGAGAGAGATCCAGAATCCTAAGCAGGCTCCATAATACCAGTGCAGAGCCTGATGCAGGGCTTGAACTCAAACTGTGAGAGGATGACCTGAGCCAAAGTTGGGTGCTTAACCAACTGAGCCTCCCAGGCATCCCACTACTATCCTTTATATTAAGGAATATGTTTATAGTTTAATAAGGGAAAATTATTCATAGGTTAGAGTATATGTATAATCCTGTGATATTAAGCTACCTTAAGGAAGTTAAAAGTTTTCATTACAAAAATTTTAAAGTCAAAACTTGCCCAGACTTGTCATGGTGGATATTTTATCCACCAAAAGCCAGGTTGGTCCTCCTCCCCCACCATCCACCTTTCAATTTAAATCTTCTGATATTTTGTACTTTATAAATCAACTGAAGCCACCACTCTTCCATCTACTCACTCTCCTCTCCCACTCGCTGCTGTGAGCAATTACCCCTCCCCCGCACCAGCAGAAGACTAAGGGGGGATGTCTGGAGCGGGTAAAACACAATATGCTTGCACTGTAGCATGCAGGGTATTAGTTCCATAGTGAAAACAGGGGGTAGCTGAGTAACATGCTCCCTCTACTCCCAAAATATTGGCAGCCAGGTCTTTATTCTTTAGGGAGAAGAATCTGGCCAGTAAAAAAAAGGAAAGTTCCTAAATATACTAGTATCTAGGGTTCCCCCAACAAATGCCGCACCCAGATCACCTTATAGTGAAGCTCAGAGTCATAAACCCCATCCACACACTTAGAACTTTCAATTAACTGTTTTAGTTCTCCATTCTTTTAATTTTTTAAATGTTTTTATTTATTTTCAAGAGAAAGAAACACACACACACAGAGTGTGAGTGGGGAGGGTCAGAGAGAGAGGGAGACACAGAATCAGAAGCAGGCTCCAGGCTCTGCACAGAGCCTGACACTGGGCTCGAACCCACGAACCATGAGATCATGCCCTGAGCTGAAGTTGGCCGCTTAACCAACTCAGCCACCAAGGCACCCTTTTTTTTTTTTCCATTCTTAATTAAGAGCAGATAATCAAAAATTACCAGATACTTCTGGGGGAGGCAGTGAAAAAAAAATTACCAGATACTTCAGGAAAAAAACACCAAAAATCAGAAAAGAGTACCTTAGGGGTGCCTGGGTGGCTCAGGCAGTTGGACATCTGACCTTGGCTCAGGCCATGATCTTGATTTGTGGGTTCAAGCCCTGCATTGGGCTCTGTGCTAACAGCTGGGAACCAGGAGCCTGCTTCAGATTCTGTTTCCCCCCCTTCCTCCCTCCCTCTCCCTCTCCCTCTCTCTCTGCCCCTCCCCAACTTGTCCGTGCTTTCTCTCTCTCTCTCTCTCTCTCTCTCTCTCTCAAAAATAAACATAAAATAAGAAAAAAAGAAAGAAAAAAGCCCCTTAAAGGAAAAAGACTATGCAAAGAAAACAAAACCACTACCCAATATTTATTAAAAGGGATAAGATAGGGCGTCCGTGAAATAAGAACAGAGTTCTAAGAAGTGCAAATTCAACAGAAGGTCTGCAACATAAAGATGAGGAAAACTCAAAAAGTGAAACAAAATACTGAAAGACGGAAGACATAAAAGAAACTTAAAAATTGCAGGAATAGTCCGGAAGGTCCAGCATCCAAAAGACAGTTCCAGAAAAGAGAACAAGAACACAGAGGAGGAAAGCCTCCAGAACATAATTCAGAACTGAAGGACATTCGTTTCCACACTGCAATTGCCCAATGAGTGCCCAGTACCACTGGGTAATTTGATACACCACTGTGAAATTTCACAACACTGAGAACAAAGAAAAGGGCCTACAAAAGCTTCCACATCCAAAGCATCAAGAATCACAATGGCTCCCAGCTTCTCAAAAGCAACACTGGAAGCAAGAAGAGAATCTGCTAAAACTGAAAATACAAATCCCCTACAAATCAGCAATTTCACTCCTACGTATATAAGCCAGGAACTGTTCACATAATAGCTGGGATAAATGTACTAGACTGTTTATAACCACATTATTTCTAATCGCCCCAACTAGAATTAATCAAAATGTTCATCAAAATAGAAGAGATAAATTTAGATATACTCATACAATAAAATACCATAACTTATGAAATTAAACGACAGCTACCTACAACAGTATGGATGTGTCTTGCAAATATAACGTTGAGCATAAGAAGCCAAAAAATGAAGAATTATATACAGTATGATTCCACTTGCATAAAGTCAGTAATGGCAAAAAAATAAACTATCATTTTGTGATACATACAAAGATGGAAAAACTATAAAGAAAAGAAGGGAGTGATTAACCAAAAGTCAACGGAAGGGCTGAGTTGTGACTGGAGAAACATGGAGTTTCCTCAATATTCTGCTTTTTGACCTGCATGGAGACAACACAAAGATTTGTTTTATAATTACTCATTAACCCATACATATGTTTTATGAACTTTTCTATGTGTATAATGGATTTTATAATAAAAGAAGAAAGATGATAACGGAGCAATGCTTGCAAAATTCTGAATGGAAATTATTCTCAATTTAGAATTCTACACCTATCCAAATGATAATTTTGAGAGTAAAAGGCATTTTCAAACATATGAAGACTTAAAAAAAATGTACCATGTCCAATTCCTCAGAAAACTATTTGAAGAGGCCCTCCATCAAAATTAGCACATAATCAGAGAGGAAGCCATCAGATCTAGAAAACACAGAGGTACCAGAAATCACAAGGCAACAGTAAGTATCACTATTCAGAAGCCCCAGGATTGCTACTATGAACCAAGAGGCCCCTTAAAGGGCTGTCATGACTTGAGGCTTCATTCCTTTGTACAACCACTTCAACCCATAAAATGTCTGGAAGACAGCCTTCACCGAAAGGGCATCAACCCAAAGATGACAGGATACCTGAGAAACAGCAACTCAAACCCAGGAAGAAAGAAAGGTAAAAAAAAAAGCCCCACAGTGACAGCTAGTCCTAGATAAGAGGACCACTAGCTGCTAGAAGGAGATCTCCAAGGGGAAAACAAAGAATACATGATAAAGCTGTCTTTGTAAAAAACTGAGAAATATGTGTACATGTAGAAGAATTAGCAGAAAGTATAAATACAACTAAAATAACAAAGCAAATATAAGCCTTCAGAAAAACAGAAAGAAAAGAAAGTCATAGCATAGAACGTCGCTCAGCTGAGAATATTTACATACGCCAGCCGCTCTTTAAGCGTGGTCTAAAGATCCCTTGATGTCTCCTTTCAGGGAATCCATGTGGGCACAACTATTTTCATAAATGACCTAAAGCATTTTTCTTTTCCACTGGCCTGACATTTGCACTCATGATGCAAAAGCAATGGTGGGTAAAACTGCTGGCACCTTAATACAAATCAAGGCGGAACACCAACTATATTAGTAGTTGTATTTGCATATTGCACTTTGGGAGAAAAAAACCAACTTCACTTAAGAATGTCTTCAATGGGGGGGCCTGGGTGGCTCAGTCGGTTAAGCAACCGGCTTCGGCTCAGGTCAGATCTCACGTTTGTGGGTTCGAGCCCTGCGTCAGGCTCTGTGCTGACAGCTAGCTCAGAGCCTGGAGCCTGCTTCCAGTTCTGTGTCTCCTTCTCTCTCTGCCCCT
>NC_043704.1:137027544-137072969 GCF_006229205.1 Suricata suricatta
AAAAAAAAAAAAAAAAAAAAAAAAGAAAGAAAGAAAGGAAAAAAAGAAGGAATGACAGGAAAAGTACGTTTTGGGGTATTTAACAGACATTTTCTCAAAAATGAATTACGGAAGGGACACCGGGGTGGCTCAGATGGTTGAGCGACTGACTCTTGATTTCAGCTGGGGTTCCAGCCCTGAGCCAGGCTCTTCACTGATGGGATGAAGCCTCCTTGGGATTCACTCTTCTTCTGTCTCTACCCCTGCCCCCAAAAGTAGATAGACAATTTTTTAATAATTTAAAAAATGAATTAAGGGAGCCTATGGTTTTCAAGGAAAATAACTGACAGTATTTGTTGTCAATAACAAAATTTGAGCTTTCAAGAAAGTGAAAATGAGAATTGTATCTATCCCCATGAACTTGGTAGCTTCCTAGTATTGAGAAGACTGGTGATGATATTAATAAATGTTACTTGGAAGCTCTGCTTCTATCAGTCAGTTAGCATTTTTCAAATGACCAATTTATGATGTTAAAAAACCATTGTTGGGTAAAATTCTCATTCATAATCCAGGAGAGATCAATGAGATTTTAATGTAATAGAGTGGGGAAAGTTCACTGATGTGGTTTCGGATTCCGTATCGCAATAACCTTTGAGTAACACCATGTTGAGTTTTAGTGAAATACCAAAGAAGAATATTAACATACTACCTCCTCCAATGATTTACCAGTGTGAGGCCAGGTTTTCTTCATAGATTTCAACTTAAAAAGCATACCACAACTGATTAAATACAAAAGCAAGTAGATACAATCCACCTGCCTTCTAGTAAGCTGGACATTAGATTTTCAAAAAATGTAAATCAATGCTTTTTCTCTCCCTAGATTTTTTGAAATACAATTTTTCAATAAAATGTTATCTTAGCATGTAATTAATGTATTATTTTAAGTAATAAATATTTTTAAAAATTTCTCAGTTTTAGTTCTAACAATAAAAAATACTGAATACAACCTACATATACAAAACCTGTTTGGGGTTTCAAGAGGGTAAAAGGATTTTCTCCTGCAGGTATACTTTATTTTTGCACAGGCATAAATTAGAATCAGGAGGTAAAAAATTAAGACAGCAGCATTTGTGGCAGGAGGGATTCTGAAACCAAAGAGTTTGAGAACTGTTGGCAGCAGCATAATAATAAAAACCAAATATGGATTTACTCAAAATTAATAAATATTATTTTGGGAAGGTGGAACAGAAGCAGAGATCATCAAAGTGGTTAACAAAAGTAAGATAGAAATGTGCTCTGGGGCACGTGGGGTGCTCAGCTGGCTGAGTGTCCAACTCTTGATTTCGGCTCAGGTCACGAAGCAAGGATTGTGCAATTGAGCCCCACGTCAGGCTCTGTGCTGAGTGTGGTGTCTGCCTAAGATGCTCGCTCTCCCTCGTTCACTCTCTCCCCCCCTGCCCCTCTCCCCTGCTTGCACGTGCTCTCTAAAATAAAAATAAAAATTAAAAAATGAAATTAAAAAGGCCAGAGATACTGTCTTCTTCACTTCTGTACCCTCACAAGGCCTCATCACAGCCTGTATTTAGTAATTATTTAACTCAATGAATGAGATAACCCAATTCACAAAATTAGGTCATAGTAGAGCAAACCATTGTTTCTTCCATTTTTAAAACTTATACAACAGTGCTGGAAAGTCATGTTTGAAACCTGAATGAGAGATCACTCAGCATTTCCTCAAGTCAGTGATTCTATGACTTGGAGACCACAATTCATTATGTAAACACACAGGAAACCACATATATAAAAGGTTACACACACACATTTGTTTTCTTACCTGTTGTAGCTTACAACAAATACTCTTGAATTTCAATAACCAAGACTTTTTTTTTTCTCTCTATTTCCCCCCATTCTGCTGGCTTTCAATCTCTGTTGACTTCTATGACCCTTTAGGTCCTTCTGGATTACACCTCACTTTTGTGTATCACCATGCATCTTTAGGTTAGCATGACCAACAAAAGACACTGATCAGTTCCCAGAACCTACATAGAAACCAGACAAAAATAATCTTACCAATAGTATGATTCCCATAAAGGAGCTGCTCCAAAATTGCTGTTTTCCCCACAGATAACAAGCCACAAACCACAACCTTGCAGCCCTTTCCCATCTTCTCTCAGGATATCACTGTGAAGAGAACAGAAGAACTGTGAAACTGTATACTGTTCAAATCAACCTTTTTTCTTTCTATGTATAAATAAATTACAAAAAATATATATACATACACAATAAAGCATATGCTTCCAAACCCCCTTCCTAGTCTCCCATTTGCTCCTTTACAACAATCAGTTACCAGTTTCTTATATATTTTTGCAGAGCTAATCTAGATTAACATAAGAATACATGTAGATATAATATAAACATGTTTATTTTCCAAAAAAAAAAACACAACACCCCACATTTTATGCAAAGAACTTGTCAACACCGTTTAAGTCTATAGGAATCTGAATCAAATCCTAGATGGGACCAATCCTTGGAATATACTGCCCGCTCATCAAAATTTACCTGAAAAAAAATCAGCATTTCAGCAAAACTTTAAGGAGGCATAAAGACAAAAATTTGGATAGACAATGAGCCTAAGTTTTTAGAGAAACATTAATGCTATTAATGTCTTTGAGGAGAGTGAGAAACTCGATTTTGGTAGCCACATGGGCTCTCTTGGTCATACTACTTTTTGAGTCACATTTCCTAATGCTAGAAAAATTGCTCAGGCACTTTAAACTAGAAAGAAAATGAAAACTCCTTTCTCCGAGCTTCTTAACATATCCAAGCAAGGCATAGCAAGATCAGGTAACATTTTCTTCATTTTCCTCACAGCTTATATTTCCCAGAAGTCAAGGCATTAGAAGTCAGGGCAGAGAGGGGGGAAAAAGCTCACTGAATACAACAGAATAACTTGAGAAAGGGACTAAAATTTCCACATTGCCTTTGCCATCTCCACCACCTTATTTCCCCCAATTCTCTTCTTAAGTATAGAACATGCAGCAACTCTGACTCAAATGGATGCCACAATTCCTTCAAATCAGAAACAACTACACCAAGAAAAGTACAGGAAAGCATTCAAAGAGTTGCCAGGTACCTTTCTGTGTATGTATGTGTGTGTCGTTTGTGTGTGTGTATTGTTGTTGTTTATCAACACCAAAATACTAAGCAACAAATGAACTGCCTATAACTCTTCCCTATTTTCTCAAGTCTGTAATATTTTATGACCCAAATCAGCCATGACATTCATCTGCTGACAGAACAAATTTTAATGCAACCATTACTGTAACACAGTAATAACACAGTGCTCATTTCCAGAGCAGTACATTACATTTTACCAGTAGAGAAACAATCATCACTTACGTATTGCAACCATTATTTCCTAGGTGGCAAATCTTCCCAAAGAACTTTTGTCACTTGTTTCTACAAAAACTATGTCTCTTAAAGGACTTTTTAAAATGTTTATTTATGGGGGGGGGAGAGGGATGAGAGGGGGAGAGACAAAGAGAGGAGGAAACAGAGACTCCCAAGCATGCTCCATGCTGTCAGTGCAGAGTCTGACATGAGGCTTGAATTTAAGACCCAAGATCAAGAATTGCATGCTCTACCAAGTGAGCCAGCCAGACGCCCCTCTTTTTTTTTTTTTATAAATATATTTTCAACATAACTGCAATGGAAAAATTCTTGACCTTTATTTCTAAGGGAAGAGCTTTGTGTAACACTGATCATCTCCTGTGTCAGCACCTATGGCTTATTGTAAAACGTTTTCTACATATACCTCTGAATTTATGATTAATCTAATGTCATCTCATTTATCACAGGATTCTACACTTTCTGCATACTGTGATCTCCTCTAAGTTCTGATACCACTGAATCTTTAAGTTTTTTAAAAAATATATTTTTAATGTAATAGTGAAGATTTAAAGGGAGTTGCCACTTAACCACATGCCACCCAAAGGATGAAATATAAATCAATCTGTAAATGATGGCAGCAGAGAACAATTCTGTTGTCAGAAAAGGTGGCTGTTCGAATCTAAGTTCTAATTTTTCTATTATTTCCCTTCCTCTAAAAATGTCTCAGTCCCAGTAGAATTTCTAAATACCAATACTTCTCTTCCTGTTCAATGAAAAAAAAAGTCCCTATACCACTATTATATCAATCTTCAAACAAACAGAAGTTATTCAAAAGGGCAGGTACATATTGTAGTTAAGTGAACCAGGTAGTTAAAAGAAAAAAAAAACAACTATTAATAGCAATAAGCTCTCCCCCCACTCTCACTCCGTAAAAGGCAGGCAAATACCAGTTCTGGGGACTGCAGCAATCTGGGAAAATGCTGAAACCGACAGAATCCTAAGAAATTCAGAAATCAAATATTCCAGTCTTTGGCAGTCGTCTTAATATATCTTTTTTTAAAATGTTTATTTTCTAGAGAGAAAGAGACAGAATATTAGCCAGAGATGAACAGAAAGAGAAAGGGAGACACAGAATCTGAAGCAGGCTCCAGGCTCTGAGCTGTCAGCACAAACTCTTGGTGCTCAAACTTAAGAACTAGGAGATCATGACCTGAGCTGAAGTCGGACACTTAACTGACTGAGCCACCCAGATGCCCCAATATAGCGGCTTTAAAAGTGGCATACTACAATTGTACTTTGATCACTCACTGATATTAGGATTAACAGATGAAGTATGTTAAAAAATACATGTTACTTTTGGAGCACCTGGGTTGCTCAGTCAGTTAAGCGTCTGACTTCGGCTCAGGTCATGATCTCATGGTTCGTGGGTTCAAGCCCCGCCATTGGGCTCTGTGCTAACAGTAAGGAACCTAGAGCCTTCTGTGTCTCCCTCTCTTTCTACCCCTCCCCTGCTCACACTCTGTCTCTCTCTCGTGCACTCAGTCTCTCTCTCTCTCTCTCTCTCTCTCTCTCTGAAAAATGAATAAAACATTAAAAAATAAAAAGAAAATAAAAATACATATTACTTTGAATTTGTGTGTGTATAAACTGGGAGAGTTGTTTTGGTGTATCAGAGACTCTCAAACAGTACAAATAACTGAATAGAGGTTACTCAAACACTAGGTAAAGATTTTAAGGTATTTTACAAGGCAAGAAACAAGGTAAAACAGAATAAACCATGTTAAATATCTTTTACCATCAAAAACAAAGGAAAGTTGAAAGAATAAGCGTGATTAATCAAAGCACAGTTGAAACATTCTAAGTTCTTCCAAGGGGAAACAATAACACTACCCAAAGCTGAAGATTAGTGACCTACTACCATCAATTCAAGTATGAATTTAAAACTAAACATCAGTATTTAATTAAAAAAAATTTTTTTTAACATTTATTTATTTTTGAGAGACAGATCATGAGCAGGGGAGGGGCAGAGAGAGAGGGACACACAGAATCAGAAGCAGGCTCCAAGCTCTGAGCTGTCAGCACAGAGCCTGACGCACAGCTTGAACCCACAAACTGTGAGATCATGACCTGAGCCAAAGTCGGATACCCAACCGACTGAGCCACCCAGGTGCCCCCATCAGTATCTGATTTTTTTTCATAACATTTTATTGTCAAATTGGTTTCTATACAACACCCAGTGTTCTTCCCCACAAGTGCCCTCCTCCATTACCACCACCTCTTTCCCCCTCTCCGCCTTTCCCTTCAACCCTCAGTTCATTTTCAGTATTCAACAGTCTCTCAGGTTTTGCATCCCTCTCTCCCCAACTCTCTTTCCCTCTTCCCCTCACCCTGGTCCTCCATTAGGTTTCTCCTGTTTTCCTGTTAGACCTATGAGTGCAAACATGGTTTCTGTTCTCTGCCTGATTTATTTCGCTTAGCATGACACCCTTGAGGTCCATCCACTTTGCTACAAATGGCCAGATTTCATTCTTTCTCATTGCCATGTAATACTCCATTGTGTATATATACCACATCTTCTTGATCCACTCATCAGGTGATGGACATTTAGGCTCTTTCCATGTTTTGGCTACATCAGTATCTAATTTAAGACTGTGAATCACATTAACTATCCATGCAAAAGTGCTTTATTTTCTACATATCATCATGACGGTGGGGACTTAGATTACATGTATGGAAGTAGTTCTCACATTTTTATGTACTCAGATTTACAAAAGAAAAACTGCTAGCAGCTCAATTCTGTAAGTATTATAATGTATCACAATTCCCAAACATAACAAATATGCACCATTTCCTTCCAACACAAAAAGGAGGTCATCTGCAGTACCCTGAATGGGCACTGAATCACATGAATAGATCCTGGGGATGGCCAAGCCTCTTTTGTAAACATAGCTTTCAAGAGTTTGAAAGGCTCTGGAGTAGACGGATGACCAAGATTCCTTTCAACACTCTGAAGCTATGACAGCAGAAACTGCTTACCCAAAAACTGCATCTGGGATTATTCATACTGAGATCTTAGTACAAAAACACTAGTTAGAACTACTTGGTACAGTCCACACCTTAAGTGCCTGCTGGACAATAAAATCTCATCCGTGACCTATTCATCTTCATCTGATATGAATGACTGGAGAGAACATGCTTAACAGGGAAAAGTCAATGCAGTCTCGACTACATATTGCTTTGCTTTCCAGGCTAATCAATAACGTTGCCAGAGAATAAAAACATGACCGATCCATTCCTGTGGGAAATACTGAGCTTGGTCAATATTCCCTTTAAAGAGCTATCAGAAACCACTGCCTCAAGCTGTCAGTACTTCTGTTTTTCTAAGGAAACCATTCTACTTTTATAAGTAAAACGCAACAAGACAATATTAATTTTGAAACACTTAATATCATAGAGAGATGTTACAGATGAAACTTCATGTGGGGAAAACATCTACACTGTATGTATTTATTAATGCAAACATCATGTACTGTGGTGTAACACTTTGACTTATCCAGATATGAATACATTTCACATAAACACGCATTAAAAAGTTTTGTAAACAATATTGCACATAATAAAATAAGCAGACTCCAGCCTACCACTTTCACTCAGTAAATATTTACTGAAGTCTTACCATAATGCCAGGCATGAGGGACAAACTAGGGGGCAAAACCAGAAATGATACCTGCCCTCAGGAATCTCAAAATCAACTGGAAATACCAGTCCATATCTTGCAAAACTAGGAAACTGCAAATTAAAAAACAAAACTGCAAAAACTAATTAAGGAATTAGCGATTATTCACATTGCCAGAACTTCTTTCCAAATGATTCAACCAACTTTGTAGTCTTTTTAAGTAATCTCTATACCCAACATGGGGCTCAAACTCATGACCATGACATCAAGAGTCACATGCTCTACAGACTGAGCCCCTTTCTTATTGTTACTTTTTAATTGATTTTTTAATAATCAGTTATTCTTTTTTTTTTTAAGTTTATTTATTTGAGAGAGAAAGTACATGTCAGGGAGGAGCAGAGGGGCAGAGAGAGGGGGAGAGAGAGAGAGAGAGAGGGCATCCCTAGCAGGCTCCTCACTCTCAGTGCAGAGCCTGACATGGGGTTCCAACCCAAGAACGGTGAGATCACCACCTGAGCCAAAGTCAGATACTTAACTGACTGAGCCACCAGGCCCCTATAATCAATCAATGAGTCATTCTTGACTCATTTTTCTCATACCCCACGTCTGCTCCATCAGTAAATCCTCTACCTTTGAAACACATGCAGGGCTGGACCACTTACCACCTCCACCACTAATGAGAGATCAGAGGCACCAGCTTCTCACCTGGCCTCTCAGATGGCCAAGTCATAATCCCCAACACCTGTGTTTTACTTTGCACAGTAAAAGGAACTCTGCGGCTGTGATTAAATTAAGAGCCTTAAACCGGAGAGATTATCCTGGATTATCTAGGTGGTCCCAATATAATCACGTGTCTTTTTAAAGGGGAGAGAAGTTTGTCAGAGAGACAAACAGATGTAAAGATGCTATCCAGCTGGCTCTGAAAATGAAGGGGTCAAGAGCCAAGGAATGCAGGTGGCCTCTAAAAGCTGGATAATGTAGGCAAATGGACCCTCCCCTAGTTTCTCTAAAAGGAACACAGCAGGGCACCTGGGTGGCCCCTCAGGGCTATGAGAGCGCCCTGGGCAACTGAGCCCCTGCATTGGGCTCTGCACTGACAGTGTGGAGCCTTCTTGGGTGTCCCCACTCGTGCATGCTGTCTTTCAGAATAAATACATAAACTTAAAAAAAAATACCTAAAAGGATCGCAGCAATCTGATTTTAGCCTACGGAGATTTCTGACCTGTGTAAGACAACAAATTTGTGCTGTTTTAAGCCAGTAAATTTGCTGTAATTAGCCAAAAAAAAAAAACAAACAACCAAAAAACAAAAAAAACCCCACAACCACCTCCTAGTCTCTCTGCTTCAACTTTTCTCCTCTTTTGGCCTCAGAGCTGCAATCCAAATAATCCTTTTAAAAAATGTAAATCACAGGAAGTCACCCTTCTGCTTAAAATCTTCCAATAGTTTTTGGGTGCCTGGCTCGCTCAGTCAGAACATGTGACCCTTCATCCTGAGCTCGAGCCCCATGTTGGGTGTAGAGATGGCATAAATGAATAAACTTTTTAAAAAATCTTCCAGGTTTCGAACTCAGGCAGTATGAGAACCCAAAGTCCTCCTTCTAAGAACCTTCACCTAATATCGTCTGCCAGCTTCCCTTGTGGTAGATTGCAGCCACACTGCCTGCCTCCTTGCTGGTTTAGTATGAATCCAAACAACCTCCAGCCTCCAGCACTTTTCCTTTTGATTAAAATCAATCCCCACATCTCTCAGGCTCACATCCTTCAGGGTCCCCCCAAATGTTATTTCTCAAGAAGACTTATCCTGAATATTCCATCCCAAATTTTGAGGCCCACCCAACACTATCTCTTCCCTCCCCTAAATGTTTGTCTTTACTACTTGTCACCGAACATTACATATATCTTATGTTTATTTCCCATTTCCAAGAAAGCTCAAATTTTCGCGATGACTTATACGGCATCCCCAGAAGCTGGGACACTACCCGACACGTATTAAACATTTCATCAATATTTGCTGACTGAATCAGTGATCCATATGAGGGCTCCGGGAATGGTACAGCTACGATTAAAAAAAAAGAAAAGAAAGGGGGGGGGGATAACCCAAACCAGTATTAAGTTAGAAGGTAAACTACGTGACTGCATCAAAAATGAAAATATTCTGGAGACGCAAAAAAGCCGGCAAACTATTTTTCAACAAAGAACGCAACAAAACGCATTTTCTCGGCATTTCTTCCCGAAACGCTCGCACCTGCCAACCAGATGTTGGCTAATAAATAATTTGCCTTCTTAAAAAACGCTGATTCTGACGTAGCAAAATCTGGGAGAAAGTCGGTACAGAGGCAAGGCACGGAAATGGAAAGGCGCCGGGCCGCCGTGCTCCCCACCGGAGCCCCCCACTTTCCCACCCCCCGACCGTCTATTTAGGGCAAAATCCTCCGAGTCCGGGCCTGCAGAGGCTGAAGCCCGAAGGCGAGGCGCCCGCCCCCACCTGACACCCTGAACGCGGGATTTGGCAGCTGGGGCAGCGTCGCGAGGGTCTGTCACGGAGCCTCGGGGTTCGGGCTAGAGGGAAAGGGGGCACGGACAGCGCCGCACGGGGGAATTCGCCGCGAATCTCAGGTGAGGAGCCTACGCTGCGCCAGGGGGCCCCAGTACCTCGAGACACAGACCTGTACACCTCCGCAGGCTCCAAAAGCAGCAGCGCTCGGGCAGCACCGCTCCACTACTGGCTTCGACCACCAGAGCCCCGCCCCCAAGTTGCTCTTGCAGGCTGCAGCACGGGGTCCCACGCAAGCCGGCCGCGGCCCGGCCACCCACTCTCGACCTTTGCTGCCCCCGCCTATCAAACTCAAATCCTGAGCAACAGAGGGTGGGACAATAGGAGGGGCTGCGCCCAATCCCGGCCGAACTCCGCCCACCAGGCTCGCTGCCGGAACTACATGTCCCATAAGGCCACATCTTTTCAACGGAAAAAGGCTCGCCGATGTGGGGGAGGAGCCCAAAAGGGATTGTGGGAGAAAGGCTCTTTCCTTTCCGTCTGGCGGCAGCCATCAGGTAGGCAGTGTTGGTGGTATTCGCTGTTCCATCCGCCCCTGATCTCCCTTCGCCTCAGCCATCCAGACTCGGGGACCCTGCGTCCTCGGAGCTCCTCCTGCTTCCTGCTCGGCGCGAGTTCGATCAGGATGCGGGGCTTCGCGGGCGTGGAGAGGCGGCCGCCAGAATGGGCTGGGGCGATGATGTGATGGCGGCGCGAATTCTAGCGGGGCCTGGAGCTTCAAGGAAAAGGAAGCATGGGGCTGAGGGATGGAAGGCTGGGCCTAGAGAATCCTATAAGCGAGGTCTGCGGGTGGGTGGAGTGCGGGCTTTTTCTTCAAGAGTTAGCTTTGGAGGCAACGGCTACAGCGCATTCTCCTGTTATACCGGCGAGGTCTCTTTGCAGGCCAGGCCCTCGGGGACGCCACCTGCCGCAGTCCTCAACGCGCCTCACTGCCCAAGTCTAATGCCATTCATTCGTTCAACAGAAAAGTACCGAGTGCCTCCCTGCGCTGCCCGATGTTGGGGTCGCAGAGGTGACAGCGCTGCTTTCCTTGGGCGCAGTAGTGGGGGTTGGGCTGGCTGTCTCCTGTGTTTCTTGCAGAGCCATTTTCAGCCTCAATGGTATCCTTGTGGCCGGTGGGGAACTAAGATGGACGCGATCTCTCATATATTAAATGCAGGATGTTTTCTTTAGATCAAAGGTAACCCAAGATGGGCGCTTACAAGTACATCCAGGAGCTATGGAGGAAGAAGCAGTCGGATGTAATGCGCTTTCTTCTCAGGGTGCGCTGCTGGCAGTATCGCCAGCTCTCTGCGCTCCACAGGGCCCCCCGCCCCACCCGCCCCGATAAAGCGCGCAGGCTGGGGTACAAGGCCAAGCAAGGTGAGCGGTCTCTGCGTGGACGCTTTCAGTCAAGTATGTTCGTGGGGAAACGCTAGAAATCGGTAATTAGAGGTATACAGTCCCAGCGCCTTCCATCACTTGAGCTTTGTTAGAAACTTGTCTTCAACTTAGCAAAAAGCACAGGAGTTGTTGATCGGTAAACCCTGAAAACAGTCGTCTAAAGTAGCAAGGGTGTCCTAGATTACAAATCTGTAGGAGTCTGGACTGAAGCAAAACAACGTAAACTGGGAATGAGAAATGAATCTCCCTGTGTGATTAACGTACCCTGGAAAAAAACAGGAATGTTTTTGGAGTAAGTTTTAAATGGGTATTCATTAGTTTTACAGATACATAGTATTTGGATTATGGTCCGAAATATATTTGATGTTGCAGCATTTAGTGGCAGGTCACTGAGTCTTCCATCCGTACAGCTTTTACAAGACCACCGTGAATTTGTTTCTACAGGTTATGTCATATATCGGATTCGAGTGCGCCGCGGTGGCCGCAAACGCCCCGTTCCTAAGGGTGCTACCTATGGCAAGCCTGTCCATCATGGTGTCAACCAGCTCAAGTTTGCCCGAAGCCTTCAGTCTGTTGCAGAGGTAAGTGATTTTTTTTTTCTTTTTAGTAGCTGTGTATCAGTCTCCTGGAGATGGTGGAGAAGGATCTAAGCACCTTTTCTGATTGATAACTTGAGCCCCCTTGCATTTAAAATGGAATTTGTGATTTTTACTTCAGTTGTCTTGGTAAAGTGTTGCTGTGTTAGAGTCACTGCAATTAATCTGTCTTTGTGTATAATGGGAAGTATTTTATGATTAGTGTGAACCTTGGAACTTAAGCTCTCAAAGGGCGGTAAACTTTGTCTTTAGCACATCTCCCAGATGTGTGGAAGCCATGCATTTATTGATAGGGCTAATTTTTTATGTTCCGGTCATGAGTTTTCTTTCTGGATTAGTAAATGAAGCTGTGCTCTGTCCCAGAGGTTGACAAACAAGGGCCTGTTGCCTTCTGTAAGCTAAAGTTTTAGTTTTGCTTTTAAAAGCAAAGGCAAAGACAACTTAAAAGAGTCCATTGTGGCCTGCAAAGCCTAAAATAATAGGCTAAATACTAAGTTTCATATGAAAGGTTTCCTGATCCCTCAGTTGTGATTTTGTTAGCCATCTATCAAGGACAGGGTGATCATAGGGCGGTGGTTTCAAATCAATCTAAGAATGTTTACATGGGTTATTTTAGTAAGTCTTCCTTATACTTGGGGTTCTAACCTCTGGGGAGATGCTTAGTAAATATTTGAGTACGTAGTGAACAGTCTCTGTCTAGTGTGTAAACTAAAGAGAATGCTTGCTTCTTATTTTCCTACTATAGGACAGGGAAAGCTGACCTTGAGTCTTTTTTCCTATTCTAGGAGCGAGCTGGACGCCACTGTGGGGCTCTGAGAGTCTTGAATTCTTACTGGGTTGGCGAAGATTCCACCTACAAATTCTTCGAGGTTATCCTTATTGATCCATTCCATAAAGCTATTAGAAGAAATCCTGACACCCAGTGGATCACCAAACCGGTCCACAAGCACAGGGAGATGCGAGGGCTGACGTCTGCAGGCCGCAAGAGCCGTGGCCTTGGAAAAGGTCACAAGTTCCACCACACTATTGGTGGTTCTCGCCGTGCGGCTTGGAGAAGACGCAATACTCTCCAGCTCCACCGTTACCGTTAATACAAGTAATGTTTGTAAAATTCTTACCTAATAAACAATTTAGGACAGTCATGTCTGCTTAAAAGTGTTCTTTAATTTGTCTGTTAAAAAATTAGTTGTCTGGAGATTGTTCAATGAATGCATTGTCAAATTCTGAAAGTTAAAGTGCAATAATGTTTGAAGACTATAAGTGATGGTGTATCTTGTTTCTAATAAGATAAACACTTGTGTCTTTGCTTTATCTTATTAGGGAGTTTATATGTCAGTGTTTAAAATGCTGTTTGGTATAATAGGTGTAAAATAAATTCTGTAAAAGTGGAATGCAGAAGTTAGCCATGTAGATTTGTTGGTGCATGTAATGAAACCTACAGCTTCATTGGGGTGATGTTATGCTCTGTTGGCTTACTCTCAAATGGCTGTTCTTAGAGGGTTGGTAAGAACAAACTTTAAATTGGATTTTGGCTTGGAAATATGAAGAATATCCTAATCTTTTATGGTCATATGCAGAAAAATGTTAACGAGGAACCACATTTTTAGGTTGAATCAGGATACTCGATTCACATAACTGCTGCTCTGAAAGAATAGTTAAAAGTGCCAGCATTTTTAGGTGAATTGAATAAACCTTTTGCAAGAGGATTCTCTTAGAAATGAAATTCCTCCTTAACCAAAGCAAAATTGCCTTGGCCTACTCGGAACCATAGAGTATCACATAAAAGATGGAGGCTCCTAGTTCAAGTCCATGACTCCATGGGATCTGTAGAATACTGAATTTTCTACAAAGCAGTAATATTTACACTGGTCTGTATTAAAACTGGTGGAAATTGAACATTAGGTAAATGAGAAGACTACCTTAGGATTGGTAAGCTAGTAACCCATCTAAAGCTAAGATTGGAAAACTGGTAGCTATCAGGTAACCTTTTAATTGTGGAGGATAAAAAAAATTGGTGTTAAATGGTGTTCGTGACCATTTTGAACCCACTAGTAAAGTACATTGTTGCTTTTTCCAAGTCCTATGTCCTCAACCCACCTTACTCATTCCCACAGGCTACTGAGAAGTCAAGTAGTTGGGGTCAGTACAAGTTTATAATCCTTTTGTATTGTCCACAGTCAATTCTCATCTTTCCCCTTAACCCCTCAAAATCGTGGCCATTCCATAAACTTGCCAGGCCATCATTTATGCTCCGCTTGATAAGCTTTCCACCACATTCTGCTTCTGTTGTCTTCCTTCCAGTAGATGAGGTTTGTTTCCCAGGGTGAACTTGAGTGTGTAGGAAATACAGAAGAGGAATTGTCCCAGTTCTAAGTTGGCTCGTTTAATCTAGTTTTGATTTCAAAATCTAATTGCTGGTTTTACTTGAACCAATTCTGTTTTTTCCCAAGGGTTTTAGGCTGAGATGATTTCCAGAAAACAGGCTTTAAAAACTCTTGAGATCTAAATTTCTTTGCACTCAGAGATCTTAAACCATATATATTTTGTGTGTAGAGGTGGTTCAACTAAAGGAATAAATGTTCATTAAAACAAATGGACCTGCTACCTTTTGTCACCTAATAATATACTTTAAAGAAGCAAACCAAGTACCCTTATCTACCAAAAATTGTAATGGCAGAAACAGTCAATTTGAGAGGAAATAAAATGTATAGTACTTAGTCTTGAAATTTTTTTCTCTTGGTTCTTTGGTCCTTGCATGAATTAGAAAAACATTTTTTTAAGTGTTTTTTAAACTCTGGATGCTAATTTGGGAAGGAGAGGGAGGGTTCAAGCTAAACATTGGTATGACCATCTCCAAAAAGGGGCTGGCTTCTATTTTGCCACGTTACAGTTTTCTTTCCATATTATCCCTAGAGGGATCCTGTTAAGTGTCATTCCAGTGCTGGAAGCTGAAGTCCTTACAGGGAGAGCTTCCATGATCTTCCTACTCGAGGCCCTACTGCACTAGGGTCTTGCTGTCCTCATCTGGTATTGCAGCTTTGCTGTTCCTCAGGGCTAAAGCCTTTATGATGAGAAAACTCCCAGCTACTAAATGTCACCTTAGAGGCTTTCCCGGACTATCCAACATGCTGTTCCTGTTTGCTTTAATACTTCTAGATCAGTGTGATTGTTAAAACATGCCCTAATCAATTACAATTTTCTTTAGAAATAGAGCAATTGGTTTCTCAACCCTGCAGGTGCAGGTAACTAATATTAACTCCCTTTTGCTGATGAACACACTGAGACATGAAGGTGAAGCAACTTGTTCAAGGTCACAATGGCAGTCCTTCATATCCTTCCAATAAACTTAAATTTTTGGATACGTAATAGGTTGACATGACTAAAAATTCAAAACGTACAATAGAGTCTACAGTAAAAGTCTCCCTTCCCCCCACAGTTCCCCTCTGGAGGCACTCAGTGTGATCGGGTTTCCCCCCACCCCCCATCAGTAGGTTCTTCATATGTATGAATAATACATATTTTCTTTTTTTACCCAAATGTTAAAAAGGTTATACATAATGATTTTTTTTTTCATTTAGTTTTATATCTCAGAGCCTATTCTATACCACTTCATGAAGAGCTGCCTCATTCTTTTTTATGACTGCATGGGATTCCATTATATGGATGCATCATAATTTGTTTGATGTGGCCCCTTCTGATGGACATTTAAAATTTCCAATCCGTTGCTTTTACAAAAAATGTTTGCATATATCTTAGTCTATCTATAGGATAAATTCCTCTAAGTGGAATTGGCAGAGAGTCTGCTCTGCCATTCTGATAGGCAAAACGGTATTGTTATCTAGCTTCATTTTTGCACTTCTGAGTGTGACAGAGGCAACACCATGGCCTTTTTATTTTCCTGGGCACCCACCTTAACTGTGTTTTCCTGATTCTTTATACATTTAGGTAGGAGCCTTAGAACTTACTCTTTCCAGCAGAATGGGAACGTAAGTGATATATTACTTCCTCCAAGGTTATCAAGGCTTGGTAGGCCAGAGGAGACCAATGATCCAAATAGCATAGCTACAAGATGGAAGAAAGCTACTCAACCCTTAGCAGACTGGGCAAGTGAGAAAACTTTGTTTTAAGCTGTTGTGTTCATTTTTTTTAAGTTTTCAATTTATTACTTATTTTTGAGAGAGAGTGCGAACAGGGGAGGGGCTGAGAGAGAGGGAGAATCTCAAGCAGGCTCTCGGCTGTCAGTGTAGAACCCAATGTCCAGTTCAAACTCACAAAACTGTAAGAGCATGACATGAGCCAAAATTAAAAATCAGATGCTCAACTGACTGAGCCATCAGGCACCCCTTAGTTGTATCATTGTTATGGCAGCCTAGCCTAGCTTGACCCTATCTAATTTGATAAGTTAAGTCAAGCTATTATTTGTATGTCTACAAGTCTCATGTTTGTTCTACAGTGACCTTTCATTATAATCCTTTGTTCATTTTTCTATCAGGAACTATACACTCTAAGTACCATGCTGTATTAAATGGAGGGTAGCTCCTAGCTTATTGCTACTAGCCATAATTTCTTTCTTATACTATACACAAAAGTAAATCAAAGTAGATTAAAAACTAAATGTGAGACCTGAAACCATGAAAATTGTAGAAGAGAGTACAGGCAGTGATTTCTCTGACATTAATCATAGCAACATTTATTTACTCAGGCAAGGGAAACAAAAGCAAAAATAAACTATTGGGACTACCTCAAAATAAAAAGCTTCTGTGAAGCAAAGGAAACAATCAACAAAAGTAAACGACAATGTACAGAATGGGAGAAGATATTTGCCAATGACATATTTGATAAAGGGTTAATATCCAAAATGACATTCTTTAGAACTCCTACAACTCAACACCAAAAAAAAAAAAAAGAAGAAGAAAAGAAACAAGCCCAAATAATCTAATAAAAAATGGGCAGAAGGCGTGAACAAACATTTCTCCAAAGGACACAGACAGACGACCAAAAGACACATGAAAAGGTGCTCAACATCACTCTTATCAAGTAAGTGCAAATCAAAACCACAATGAGATACCACCTCGTATCTAACAGAATGGCTAAAATAAAAAACACAGAAAACAAGAAGTGTTGAAGAGGATGTGGGAAAAAGGGAACCCTCATGCCCTGTCAGTGGGAAATGCAAACTGGTGGAATATAGTAGAGTCGTTTCCTCAAACATTTTAAATTAAAGACGCAATTACCATATGATCCAGAAATTCCACTCCTGAATTTATCTAAAGAAAAACACAAATACTAATTGAAAAGATATGTGCACTGCTACGTTTATTGCAACATTATTTACAATAGCCAAGATATGGAAGCAACCCAAGGGTCCACTGATAAATGAATGGATAAAGAAGAGGTGGTATACATAAGTAAATACAATAGAATATTATTAAGCATAAAAAAGAATGAAATCTTTCCATTTGCAACCACATGGATGGAGCTAGATGGTATAATGCTAAGTGAAATACGTCTATCAGAGAAAGACAAATACCATGTGATTTTACTCATATGTAGAATTTAAGAAATGAAACAAATGAAATAAGAAAGAGAGAGAGAGAGAGAGAGAGAGTCAAGCCAAGAAATAGACACTTAACTATAGAGAACAAACTTGTGTTACTAAAGGGAATGGGGGAGATAGATGAAGGGGATTAAGGGTACACTTATCATGATGAGTACGGAGTAATGTGTAGAATTGTTGAATCAGTATGTTGTACCCCTGAAACTAATATAGGATTGCATGTTAACTCTACTGGAATTAACATAAACAAAAACAAAAGCCACGGACTTATTTATTTTTTATTAAAACAATGTTTTAATGTTAATTTTTAAGAGAGAGAGAGTGAAAGTAGGAGAGGGGCAGAGAGAGAGGGAAACGCAGAATTTGAAGCAGGCTCCAGACTCCAAGCTGTCAGCACAGAGCCTGATGTGGGGCTTGAACTCATGAGCCTTGAGATCATGACCTGAGCTGAAGTAGGATGCTTAGCTGACTGAACCATCCAGGCACCCCCTGAATTTTTTAATATTAATAAAATAAAAGTTAATCCCAAGGGCTTGCAGATTTGGAACAATTTCTTCTTTTTTTTTTTTTTAAGTTTATTTATTTTTGAGAGAGACAGCATGGGCAGAGAGAGAGGGGGAAGGAGGACCTGAAGCAGGCCCTGCACTGGCAGCAGCAAGCCCAACATGGGGCTCAAACTCACAAACCTTGAGATCGTGACCTGAGCTGAAGTCAGACACTTAACCAACTAAGCCACCCAGGCGCCCCAGATTTGGAACAATTTCCAAGTGGGAATGGGCTGGCTAGACTATTCAAGATTCCCTTGACTTTCTAGGGCTCACAGTGGTCACCACTGCCACCACCATGACTTCCTCTTAATACTCTGCAGTGTAGCTGGGATCAGGAGAAACTATTTAAAGAGGATTATTGAGAAGGTAACAGGAAGGAAAGAGCTAGGCACACATCCAACTAGATAATCTAGTTTGGGAGCCCTTGGCTGGCTCAATCGGAAGAGCATGTGAATCTTGATCTCAAGGCTGTGAGTTTGAGCCTCATACGGGATGTAGAGATTACTAAAAATAAGTAAATAAATAAACACGCTTAAAGAATAAAGTACGTAATGTTTAAAAGGAATTGGTAATCTAGTTTTTACTGTTTGGGACCCACTCTGATGCCTCAGGCAAGCTTCTTAGTCTCTCTTGTGCTTAGATCCCTAATTATAAACATTCGAGAGGACGCTGTGCGTTAGTGGGGTAGTAGTCAAGGACAAGGACGCTGGAGTCGGATTGCTGGAGTTCAAACTCCTGTTCTCCCATTTCCTGGCAGGAATCATCTTGGGCAAGTAAGTGGCTTCAAGTTCATATGTAACATGGGTAAAACAATAAATCCAGAGTTTTGTTAGTATTTTTCCTATTCTTCCTGGGGGAAGGAGTGCTTTGAGAGTCTCAATGTCTAGTTCAGACATTTTAGAGAGAAATAGTTCTGTACTGGGACACAGGGATATTCCAGGTCATGGCTTGAATGAAATTTCTTTTAAGAGTCAATTTCCTGTTCTCTACCTCTGCATTTTCCCAACCAACCACTTAGTCAATAATTCCAACTGGACCAGGAATAGCTCTTTTTTGCAGACCCCAGGTCCAGATTGTCAGTTTATGTATTACTCATATATGTGGTCTTGAATACTATTAATGTTCATTAACCTTTCAGTCCCTAATAATTCCTTAAGCGAACTAATAACATTAAGTTTCTGAATATACAAAGTATATGTCATATTTGATTTGTACATAAAAATAAGTCCTGCTGCTTCTTGACATGATGTAGAAAAAAACATTTTTTAATTTTAGAGAGAGAGCACAAGCGGGGGAGAGAGGCAGAGGGAGAAAGATGGGGAATCCCAAGTGTGGAGCCTAACACAGGTCTCAATTCCATGATCCCAGGATCATGACCTGATCAGAAATAAAGAGAGAGATACTCGACCTAACGAACTACCCAGGCGCCCATAGTAAAAAGTAATTTCTTTTGTGTTTATTTATTTTTGAGAGAAAGACAGAAAGACAGAGAGACAGAGCATGAGTAGGGGAGGGGCAGAGACAGAGGGAGACACAGGATCCAAAGCAGGCTCCAGGCTCTGAGCTGTTAGCATAGAACCCAACGTGGAGCTCAAACTCATGACCCATGAGATCATGACCTGAGCCAAAGTCGGATGCTTAACCGACTGAGCCACCCAGCTGCCCCTAGAAAAAGAATTTTATACTAATTTTTTTTCCCTGGAGAAGTAGTAATTTGAGATAATGACATATATAGAAACCAACTCCAAATCAGGGATTCCTGTACTAGTGGTTGATCGCAGAAGCCCTTTTGGGGGAATACTGGTATGTCATGCCTCAGAGTTTGTTCCGACTTATGGCAAAGAAACGGGGCGTTCACAGTCCTTGTATCAGACGGGCTTCAGGTCACCTGGGGAGAGTGTGAACTCCCAGGCACTGGAATGTGAACTAGCAGGCAAGTAGCACCTGTCGCTCAGGGACACTGGTGCAGGCCCTTAGAAACAAAACACACAAGCTGAGGAGGGCACCATAGGAGCAGTTAAAATGTCTGAAGTGTTCTCGCTGAGCACTGACAACGTCTGTCTCACAAAATTACAGCGATTTCATGATCTTCTCTCCAGCTTTTTTTTCCTCCTGAAAGCATTTCATCAATAATTTCTTTAGCCAACATCTCAAGTATAATAAAATCAAGGAACACTTTTGCATGAATTACTTAGCAGTCAATATTTTGAAACTGTTCTTAAAACTGAACCAGTTTTAGATAAATATTTAAATGTGGTGTTTCAAAATACATGTGTGCCTTAGTGGAGACATAATTATTTAATTATATGTGGTATCTGCTATATACAATGATTTTCTTTATCTATATTTTTTAACGTTTATTCATATTTTGAGAGGGAGAGAGACACAGTGTGTGGGGGGGAGGGGCAGAGAAAGGGAGACACAGAATCAGAAGTGGGCTCCTGGCTTTGAGATGTTGGCACAGCTGACACAGCCCGATGCGGGGCTCAAGCTCACAAACCCATGAGATCATGACCTGAGCCTAAATTGGCCACTTAACTGACTGAGCCACTTAGTTGCCCTGATACTCTTTTTTTAAAGTTTTCTTTATGTAAGTAATCTCTACAAACAACGCGGGGCTCAAACTCACAACCCTGAGATCAAGTGTTGTATGCTCTTCCAACTGGGCCAGCCAGACGCCCTCAATGATTTTCTAATAATCAACTAAATATTGTCATTTCTGGGCCAAGGATGTTTCAAAAATCTCACATATCTTAAAATAAATGAGAGTGCTCTTAAAAAGCTTATTTTAAATCACTTTTAATTTTAAATAAATAATAAGCATGTGTTTGACTTACTGGCTAATCAAGTGTTCAGAGAATTGCAAAGACTAGCAAGTTACTTTTTCACATCATTTAAAGGAATGTTTAAAATGTGCATTAAAATTAACTCTAAAAATCACATTCTAGACTACCTATACAAATTATTTCTATTTTTTTAAAGTTTATTTATTTGAGAGAGAAAGTGCAAATGAGGAAGGGGCAAAGACAGAATCCCAAGCAACCTCTGCAGCCTGATGTGGGGTTTGAACTCACGAGCTGTGAGATTATGACCTGAGCTGAAGTCAGTTGCTTAACTGACTAAGCCATCCAGGTGCTCCAAATTATTTCTATTTTTAAGTATGCTTAGAATGTGTGGGACTCTTTTTATTTTTTAAAATATTTATTTATTTATTTTGAGAGAAAGAGAGAGAGAACAAGCAGGGGAGAGGCAGAGAGAAAGAGAGAGAGAGAATCCCAAGCAGGTTCTGCGCTGTCAGGGCAGAAGCACTCAACATGGGGCTCCAGCCCACAGCCTGTGAGACTGTGACCTAAGTGGAAATCAAGAGTCAGATGCTTAATCAACTGAGCCCCTTAGGCCCCTCATGGGACTCTTTGTCTTTAAAGTAATCAATCACAGGGCGCCTGGGTGGGTCAATCAGTTAAGCATATGACTCCTGATTTTGGTTCAGGTCATGATCCTACGGATTGTGAGTTTGAGCCCCCATCAGGTTCTGTGCCAACAGCATGGAGACTGCTTGGGATTTTCTCTCTGTCACTCTCTGCCCCTCCCCAGCTCTCTCTCTCTCAAAATAAATAAACCTAAAAAAAAAAATCTCTTTTCCCAATGTGGGGCTCAAACTCACAACCTTGAGGTTAAGAGTCACATGCTCTATTTACTGAGCCAGTCAGGTGCCCTTTGAAAGCCAGTACTTTCAAACTTCTTTAAACATAATGTTAACAAGCAAAAAGGCTTTTTTTTTTTTGTAATTACAGAACATTTGAAAACACAAAAAATTTAAAAAATTACCTGAATTCCACCACTTAGAGAGAACCATGTTATCATTTTGGTTTCTTAGTTTTGAGGGTTTTAAAAAAATTATTATAAAAAAAGTCATAGAGGGGCACCTGGGTGGCTCAGTCAGTTGAGCATCTGACTTTGGTTCAGGGCATTATCTCACGGTTCATGAGTTCAAGCCCCGAATCAGGCTCACTGCTTTCAGTTTGGAGCCCACTTTGGATCTTCTATCCTCTCTTTGCTCCTTCCCTGCTCATGCTCTCTCAAAAATAGATATACATTTTTTTTAAAGCGCATGCCTTCAAATTCATGAATTTAGTATTTGAGTTATACAGTCATTTTAAAAATGTTTTTAATTTATTTTTGAGAGACAGAAAGAGATAGTGCAAGCAGGGGTGCGTCAGAGAGAGGGAGACACGGAGTCTGAAACAGGCTCCAGGCTCTGACCTAGCCTTCAGCACAGAGCCCATCATGGGGCTCAAACCCATGAATTTTGAGATCATGACCTGATCCGAAGCCGGACACTCAACTAACTGAGCCACCCAGGCGCCCCATATACAGTCATTTTAAAAAAATTAAAAAGTCATAGAAATTCCACCTTCAATAAGGGTGGGATCTATAATTGGTGGAAAAGGCAATCTGGACAAGGCAAATCCTCCCTCTGAGGACAACTAGAAAAGTATTTTATATATAATTATATATATAAAGTAAATAAGTATATAAGTATATATATACACACATATAAGTATATATATACTCATATATATGTAAAGTGTATATATACACATATATGTATGCATATACTTCTGTATATCTAAAGTATATATACAGACATATACATATAAGAATATAAAGTATAGGCATATTACATATATATATGTATATATAGGTATTGGGGCTAACAAGCAGTGAAAACTTCTAGAACCCAGATCTAGGAGAACACGGGGGGGGGGGTGGCATTCGAGGGTGCTTCCGGAAGGGGTAACTGAAGTGCAGAGAAGCTGAGCAGCACCCTGACAGCCTTGGTGGGTGACAGGGATAAAAACGAAGGGATCCAGGTCCACCAGGCAATATAGGAGGAGGGTTCTGATAAACCTTCTACACTTGGGGTTGGGATCCCCTAAAATCTATTCTCCACAAAGCAGCAATTGTGGCATTTCTGAAACTTGTCAGATCACGGTACTCTTTTGCTCCAGACTCCCCAATGACTTTCAGGCTCAGATTAAAAGATAAAATAAGGAAAAAGAAAAAAAGATAAAAGGCCTACAAGACTCCTACAATAGGACTTTCTACCCTATTGTGAGGTTGAAAGGTCCCAATACCCTCTTTTTAAAATTTAAATTCCAGTTAGTAACATGCAGTGTAATATTAGTTTCAGATGCACAATTTAGGGAGGCTACCCTTTCATACAACACCGGGCGCTCATCACACGTGCTTCCTTGATCCCCATCACCTGTTTAACCCATCCCCCCCTTCCATCCCTCTGGTAAACATCACACTGTTCTCTAGAGTTAACAGTCTATTTCTTGGTTTGCCTCTCTTTCTGTCTGTCTTCCTTACCTCGTTTCTTCCTTCTTTTCTTTCTTTACCTTTGCTTATTTGTTTTTTTTTTCAATGTTTATATATTTTTGAGAGAAAGAGAATGTGTGAGCAGGGGAAGGGCAGAAAGAGAGAGAGAGACACAGAATCTGAAACAGGCTCCAGGCTCTGAGCTGTCAGCACAGCGCTGAACATGGGGCTCGAACTCACAAACTGTGAGACCATGACCTGAGTGGAATTTGAATGCTTAACCTACTGAGCCACTGAGGCACCCCTGCTCCTTTGTTTCTTGAATTCCACATATGAATGAAATCATGTGGTATTTACCTTTCTCTGATGATTTATTTCACTTACAAAATACTCTCTAACTTCATCCATGTCCTTGCAAATACAAAATTGCATTTTATAATGGCTGAGTAATATATTCATATTATTCATCTTCTTCATCTATTCATCAATCAATGGACAGTTGGGCTGTTTCCATAATCTGGCTACTGTAAATAGTGTTGCTATCAACATTGGAGTACTGTATCCCTTTGAATTGTGTTGTTGTTTTCTTTGGGCAAATACCTAGTAGTGCAATTGCTGAATCATAGGGTAGTTTTATTTTTAACTTTTTGACGAATCTCTATACTGTTTTCCACAGTGGCTGCACCAGTTTGCATTCCCACCAGCAGTGCAAGAAGGTTCCCCTTTCTCCACATCTTCACCAACACCTGTTGTTTCTTGTGTTGTTGATTTTAGCCATTTTGACGGGTGTGAGGGGAAAGCTCCTTGTACTTTTGATTTGCACTTCCCTGATGCATCTTTTCATCTATCTATTGGCCATCTGTATGTCTTCTGAATAGAAAGGTCTATTCATGTCCTCTGCCCATTTTTTAATTGGGTTACTTGTTTTTTTGGGGGGGTCAACACCCTCTTTTTATAATAGGAATTTATTTATTTATTTATTTATTTATTATTTTTAAAGGTTATTTATTTATTTGGAGAGAGACAGAGAGAGCGCTCAAGTGGGGGAGGAACAGAGAGAGAGTGGGACAGAGGATCCAAAACAGGCTCTGTGCTCAAAGCAGACAGCCACATGCGGAGCTCGAACTCACAAACTGTGAGATCATGCTCTGAGCTGAAGGCTTAACTGACTGAGCCACCCAGTCACCCCTATAATAGGAATTTATAATGTCCTCTTTACTACCATAATATGAAGTATATATATAACAAAATCTATAAACATAGTTTCAGAAAAAAATCAATACGGTGGCCAAACTGTAATAATAAAGGAAAAATAAAAGTATTCTATAATAAGACAATATACATATATATATTTATATTTCTGCATATAACTGGATCAGAGGACAGAATGAGGTGGCAAGATGGTGTTTATACCTGTATGCAGGACGACTGTGAATACAGCCTGATACAGGTGCGTATCCTGTCAGCGTCTCAAATACCATCAACAGGGTTGCCATCAATGATCTGATTTCCAAACGGTTCAAAAAATCACGGTTAAGTTTCAAACGAAACAAGCAGCAATCTTCCCTTCATTCACAAGGTAGTTACACTCCTAGAAAACATGGTATATATTAAAGCCGTGCAAAAAGTAGTTTGTGTTTATATGTGAAATGAAATTCTAGGCTCGTAAAATAAAATTCTCTTTCCCCTCTCTTACTGTGGCAAGACATTTGAAAGCTGTGTTAAACACGGGACAACTCCTCATTGAGCGGGACTGTCCCGCACATGTGCAGAATTCCTGGTAGTTCTAGAAAATGCAGGTCGCCCCCCCACCCCGCCATGACTGTGACAATCAAAAACACCCCACCCATTTTCAAAACATCCCTGAGAGGGAAGAGCCTTTGAGGAGCACTCTTACCAAGGACCTGGGGCATAATTACCTCCCTGATTTCATTTCTCTCTGTTTTTCCTTGCTCCTGCCTCTGCGTTCGCATTGGCCTCCACGCTGACCTCAAATACAATTATGCATGCTCAGCTTTACAATCACTCCCTGCGCCTTACAGTGGCTGTTCTCTCCACCTGGAATGCTCTTCTTCCAAAGACACGACTCCCTCCCTCCCCTTCTTCAGGCCTTTGCTCAAACTTTGCCTTTTCAGTGGGACCTTCCTGGACCCTCTATTAAAGATTTAAAATTCCCTCATTCTTGTCCTTGGCATTCCCTCTTCTCCCTTTCTCCATTTATGTTATCCCCAGAGCGGCGGCATCTGACATTCTCCGCGTTTTACTTATCTGTTTATTTATTGTTTATCTTGGCCAGCTTCCACCCCAGAAACCTTTTTATTTTTATTTTAGAGAGAGAGATTGGGAGTGGGAGGGAGAGAGAGAGAGAGAGAGAGAATGAGAATATTAAGCTGACTCCATGCTAAGCACTGAGCTCTACTCGGGGCTTGATCTAATGACCCTGGGATCATCACCTGAGCCAAAAATCAAGAATCAGACTCAACTGGCTGAGCCCACCCAGGTGCCCCACACTCAGAAATCTTTTTTTTTTAATGTTTTATTTATTTTTGATACAGAGAGAGACAGAGCATGAGAGGGGGAGGGGCAGAGAGAGAAGGAAACACAGAACCGGAAGCAGGCTCCAGGCTCTGAGCTAGCTGTCAGCACAGAGCCTGACGCGGGGCTCGAACCCCTGAACGTGAGATCTGACCTGAGCCGAAGTCGGAGGCTTAACCGACTGAGCCACCCAGGCGCCCCCACACTCAGAAATCTGAAGTCAGTCAGGTTTCTAGTCTCTTTTGTCTACTGCAATTTTCAATAAGTAACCATGGAAGGGAGGGAAAAGCAAGGGAAAAAGGAAAAGCAAAGAAAATGGAAGGAGAGGGAAGGAGTCAGGGAAGGAGTCAAGGAGGGAAGTGGGGAACCAGTATGGGCTTCCAAAAGTAGCAAAGGGGTATGAGACTCAGATCTGTCTTCTTGCCCTCTGCTAACCAGTGAGTTCAGAAATGCATTGGCCGTTGCTTTCTTGACCCAAAGACTGTCTCATTTTTCCTTTTTCTGAGCTGGGCAGAGACAGTTTTCTATCTGGTTTTTATTTGGTGCTATGAGAATACTAGTTATTAGTCAGTGAAGTCTACCCCTGTTTTTTAAAGTTTTTGTAAATGGAGAGGTTAATTTTGAGGTGAGAGTTGGTAAGAACCTCTATAAGCCATATTACCCTGAAGCCAATAGGCTCCAGATGGTTGGAAAGGAACATGGCCTAGAGCCCGTGATCTCTTTATAATGCAGTGCATTTATGAACCAGAAAACTCACAACTAAATGGAAACATCAGAAGTGATTATGGATACAGAAGACTTTTCGAGGGATGTTTTGAGTTAGTCACAGGAAGTAGGCTTTAATAACAGCGATTGTGAGAGTGCCTATAAAATAGGGCTAAATAAACAGATGTTCAATAAACAAAGATAACACACAGTGGAATTCTAGTCATTTGTATAAACAGCTGTACCAACTGATATCTGGAGGTCTCCGTCTTCACCTGTGACTTCATAAGCTGAAGTATACATCTTTTTTAAATTTTTTAAATGTTTTTTAAATTTATTTCTGAGAGACAGAGAGAGACAGCACGAGCAGGGAAGGGTCAGAGAGAGAGGGAGATACAGATTCTGAAGCAGGCTCCGGGCTCTGAGCGAGCTGTCAGCACAGAGCCCGACACGGGGCTCGAACCCACGAACTGTGAGATCATGACCTGAGCCAAAGCCGGAAGCCGGACGGTTAACCAACTGAGCCACCCAGGTGCCCCTGAAGTATACATCTTTAACAAAACAATCCCACATAAGGACTATGTATCATTACCTACCACAAAATAACTTCCATTGTTTTAGAAAAGAAACAGGTAAGATTATAGGTGCCTCTCATTGGAAACAGAAGGAACTAGTAGTGTGTTCCACTTTTCCATGTTCTTCCAAAACAGGTTTTTTAGTTTTTTTTGTTTTTTTTTAGTTTAGTTTGTTTTTTTTTTGTCTATGATAGCAGTCAGTAATACAAACATTAATGGGATCATTCCATATGTATTTGTGGTAGGCAGAATAATGGCCCCTCCACAGATGTTCATATCCTTATATCTGAATCCTGTGAGTATGGTAAGTTACAAACCAAAGGGGAATTAAGGTTGCAGATGGATTTTAGCAGCTGACCTTGAAATGGGGAGAGTATCTGGTGGGCCCAGGGTAATCACAAGGGTCTTTTAAATATGAGAGGGAGGCAGAAAAGCCTGAGTATCAGAGAGATGGCCACATGAAAAGGATTTAAGTTAACTTTGAAAATGGAAGGAGAAAACAATCTGAAGAATGTGGACAGCCTCCTAAAGCTTTCGGCAAAGGCAAAAAAACCAAGAGCCTCCAGAGAGGAACAGAGCGCTGTTAATACCTTACTTTCAGTCTAGTGAGAGCTGTGTTGGATTTCTGACCTATAGAACTACAAGATAATAAGTGTATACTGCGTTAAAGCACTAAATTTGTGGTAATTTGTTATAGCAGCAGTGAGAAACCAATACAGTATTCGGCTGTCTGCACTTGTCATTTAACCCCACACACAGAAGTTACTCTGTCTCCTACCCCACAACTCCAGAGTTCTAGTTCTTACTATTTTCAGTTTGCAAATCACTCTATGCTAGTGGTTCTCAATGGGGGCAATTTTGGGCCCCTATCTCCAGGGACATTTGGCAATGTCTGGAGGCAGTTTTGGTTGTCACAACATGGGGGGGGGCTGGGAGGTTTGGTACTGGCATCCAGTGGGTAAAAGCCAGGGATGCTGCTAAACGTGTCCTGTAATGCACAGCCCTCTGCAACAGACGATTACCCAGCCCAAAGTGTCCATTGCACCACTCCTGGGAAAGCCCTGCTCTACACACATATTAGGTTATATAATGCATAGGTTTGGGGGACAATTGCCTGTATTCAATCAGTTCTTATATCCCCTCTTCCCACTTTTCCCCCCTTCTCCTCTACCCTTTCCTAGACACACCAGCCTTCACTTTTCTTGGTCTTGCTTTCATTCCACCATGAATTCTCAGAAGGGTGTGAATTCACACCATGCCCCCTAGGGTGTGAAAATTGTTTTTTAAGGGGCAAAAAATACAGATATTATAGTCTGTGGGCCTTCAAAACTCAACCCCACCTGAAAGATTTCTGTTCCTTAGTACTTCATTTCTCCCATTAGGGAGCATTTAAATTATATTTAATTTTCTTCCTTAGGCGGATGATAATGAAAAAAAGGTTGAGAAACATGCTTTACACTAAAGGGTGTTATTAATCACTTCCAGAGATGGTCTTTTCTTCTGCCTCTTCTGTTAGATATAAGGGAAACTTACTCATGAGCTGTTAGAGTCGTGTTGTTTAGCAAAGAACATTAATAAAGAAATGTTTTTGCAAGCAAATAAGATTATTTAAAAATTTTCAGGCTTGTGAATTTTTAAAAATGTACTTTACAATGATGTATAAAATTATTGTTCAACTGCTACCACCTGAAGATGTTTTGCCCTGTTTTTACTTATTCCTTCAGTTTTCCTAGGACAGATCATTAATTTGAAGAAGGAAAATCTAGTAGTGTGCCACAGTCGTGAATATATAACCACAAATAATAGAAATTCTAAAATAGAATATGTTCTGGGCTCCTGGGTGGCTCAGTCGGTTAAGCATCTGACTTTGGCTCAGGTCATGATCTTACAGGTTCATGAGTTCGAGCCCCGCATGGGGCTTGGTGCTGACAGCACAGAGTCTGCTTGGGATTCTCTCTTTCTCTCTCTCTCTCTCTGTCCCTCCCCAATGTGCACACACAAGCTCTCTCTCAAACAAAAAAACATAGAATGTTTAGTTTCACACTATGTAATACTTGAGTTTTGTTAAACAATAGTTCCAAGTGGTTAATAAAGTGTATACTAGAAGCCTAATATTTGTATGAGAATGCCATTTTTTGCTTTTGAAATTTACATACTTACAGTATAAATATTAACAATGCTTATGAGAGGTTTCTAAATCTAGCTCATCCAAGAATGGCAAAGTAAAGACCCAACTTTTACATCAGTCCCAAAGAAATGGGGAAGGTTCTTGCGCGTGTTTATCATTGGCTCCGTCCTTGCTTCCATCATGCATGTGCGGACACTTTTTTTCCACAAGAAAAACTAAACATCTTCTCACCTTTCCTCACCCCCAAACAAAGCACTCCAGTAAACCCAAACCAAGCACCAAATGTAATTGTATCCTTATGTTTTGTCCTGGCTACAAAGGAAGGAGGAGGCTTCCGTCCTCGGCAGCTGTGGGCCACGCCGTCAGAATGACATGTCTTATAGGATATTGGTTCTTTGAATGATTAAATGATTACTCAGTTATTTGAATGATGTCATTCCGTTGCAGTTCCTCTGGCTATTTAGCTTTCATACTGCAAATGTGTTAAAAATTTAAGTCCCAGCTTGAACTTTTATTTCTGCTGAGCTCAGCCCTGTGGATTGCCTCATTACACAGTGCCTGCAGGGTGGCGCTTCTGGGCAGGCAGCCAGCATTCCCGGGGCAGCAGGAACTATTTCAGCTGAATTTATAACGCAAAAGAAAGCGATCTGGTTGACCTATAAGGATCCACTCTGTGAGAATTAATTCTAACCACAGTGGTGATTATTCACAGTTTGCCCATGTTCCTGAGGGGAAAAAAAACATTCTTCAGAGATTATTTTTTCTCCTTTAAATGAGAGTATCTATTCTTTTTCTCTAGTTTGAAAAAATCCAAAGAATATCGGGACACTTATTATCTAATAGCTTTTTAGAATCTATGGAAGATTGCTTAAGGGACCCGTGTAAGGAAGACAGGGTGACAGTGATGATTACTCAGGAGTCTCCTTTCCAATCTCATTCACCCACTCTTTCTCTTTGTACTTTAAAGGTGATCCTAAAGAGGTCTCAGTTCTTTAGGTTATTTTCACATGGTATGCAAACAAAGATGAACTGTGTGAATTCAGCATTTCAGGACTGGGATTCAGCCTCCCCACTGCTTACCAGACTTTTGTATCCTCAGTCGGTCAACTCAAACTACCTGGGAGCTTTGTTTTTCCTTTACTCATTTTACCTGAGTGACTTTGCGGTGTCTGCATTTGTTCTTGATTGCTTCAAGTTACCACAAATAGAGTGTCCTATCACAACCTTTATTCACTTACAGGTCTGGAGGCCAGAAGTCCAAAATGGGTCTCCCTGGGTTCAAATCCAGGCACCAGCAGGGTTGCATTCTTCTTCCGAGGCTTCTAGAGATTGCCCACACTCCTTGTCCTGTGGCCACCCTTCCACCTTCAAAGTCAGCAGTGGCCTTCGTGGCCTTTCTCAGCCTGTGGCACGCTGACGCTGACTTTCTGCCCTGCTCTTTTACATTTAAAGCAAGCACCCTGGTGATTACATTGAGCCCACCTGGCTGAACCCCTCTGTTTTAAGGTCAGGACCAGATTGGAAGCTTGCTGTCTGGATGGAGAAAAACGAGGTGGACCAGCGAGGGGTTAGAGGGGATGCGGTACTGTAGTTATCCGCTTACTGGCAAAGTCTTACATATCTACTGTGGCAAAAGATTAAATATATCCAATTTAGCTCATGCATTAAGGATATCCAACTTAATGAGCATATTATGAAGACTAAAAAGTCCTTCTCCTCCATTAGAAGCCCTGGAGTTTTTGAGGGTAGAGATTAGCATTTTTTCATCCCGGGACTTACTACAATGCTTGACATAAAGTAGGTATTTAAAATTTTTAAATAATTTTTTAACGTTTATTTATTTTTGAGAGAGAGAGAGAGAGAGAGAGCGTGTGAGCGGAGGAAGAGGCAAAGAGAGAGAGGGAGATGCAGAAACCAGAGCGGCCTCAGGCTCTGAACCCTCAGCATGGAACCTGACACAGGGCTCTAACACAGGACCGGTGAGATCACAACCTGAGCCGAAGTTGGACGTCCAATGGGCTGAGCCACCCAGGCGCTCCTAAAGTAGGTATTTAAAAGTGATGATGATAAATATTATCTTGTCATTTCTAATTATTTGATTTGTATGAAGTAGGACATTTTCATGGGGCATTTACGTTTTTGCTTGATCAGCAGCTTGGAGACTAGGTTCAAAATGAGAATGAATAATGATTAGGACATTTGTTCAAGAGAGGAGTGACCCAGTCATGAACTTTGTATCAATTCCTGAAATATCTGAGGAGAGTTTATGACATTCTTTCACTAGATGTTTTAAAAAAGCATAACCCACCAGGCTTAAAAAAATCAAATTCGTAATGAATACTATAGTAAAAATGAAACTGACAATGGTGAAAACTAAACATGGTAAGATTTGTTGTTGACTCAAAAATAATAGAAGTAAATTTTGGAAAATTGAAAATCTGCAAGATTTGATAAGCCAGATGGACTTGGAAGAAATAGTTCTTGAAAGAAAGCTTAGTGGTTGAAACTCTGATTGGCAAAAAAAAAAAAAAAAGAAAAAGAATAAAAGAAAGAAAATTGATCAATAAATCAGCTCTTTTCTATTAAAACTTGAGGGGAAAATTTGGTACTTATGAAAATAATTCCAACAAACCAAAACAAAAAAATGGGAACTACTTGAAATCGTTTAACTTCACCATGTAAAAAATCAATCATTTATTGATTTGTTCAATAATAAATTATTCAAGTTAAGTTGGCCTAATGGTTTCTCCAGTTAACATTTTTTTTTTTGCTGAAGATTTATCAATTTAGGGATAATTGTGGTTAAAAGGCTCATATTCATAAACTTGTCAAAGAATCAACTAGATTTGAAATCACTGGCACTAAAAAATTCACTGGGTAAAAACAATAAGGCCTAAGTTGGCAACTAAAATGGTAAACTCCAAAAACATCTTAACATAAATATTAATTTTAATTCTTATTTTTAAATGTTTTCATTCTAATATTAATTCAAAAATGTTAAAATGTTTTTGTTAATGCACAAAGTAAAAGAAAAATATCACCTATAATATCATCACTGAAATAAAACCATAGTAAAACCTTTTCATGTATTGTTCCAATATTTTTTTCTAATGCATAGAATTAAAAAAATAGTTGTATTATTATTTCATATGCAATTTTCATACTGATTTCTTTACTTAACATTAGATTATGAACATTTTCATATTATTGCCTCTTCCTCATAAATATTCTTTTTAAAGACTGAGGGGAATTTTCTTTTGGTTGGGCAATTTTGCCAGTTTTGAAGGAATATATAAATAGTGCCATATACTTATTTATACTAATATAAATTATAAAGATTTTTCTATATATTTTTTATTTAAACATTTTTTTCTTTTTAATATTTTATTTATTTTTGAGAGAGAACGAGAGACAGCGTGAACAGGGAAGGGGTAGAGAGAGAAAGAGACACAGAATCCAAAGCAGGCTCCAGGCTCAGAGCTAGTGGTCAGCACACAGCTCAATACAGGGCTTGAACCCACAAACTGTGAGATCATGACCTGAGCCAAAGTCGGATGCTCAACCGACTGAGCCACCCAGGTGCCCCAAGAAATTTCTATATTTAGGATTATTTTGTTAGCATCGAATCCTAGAAATGGAATCAAAGGGTAAAAGCTTTCTTCTTTCTTTTAGTTTGGAAGAGAGAAAGAGATAATTTTATTAGTAGTATCCTGACCAGACATGGGACCAGTGAAAAAGCAACTCAAACGCAGCTGTAATTCAGCTGTGGATATTTTCTATTATTTTGGAAGACTGTGGTGTTTAAGGGGGGGGTTGGACTATTTTTCCTTTTCCTTAAAAAAACTTTTAATGTTTTTTTATTTATTTTTGAGAGAGAGAGAGAGATACTACGAGCAGGGGAGGGTTAGAGAGAGAGGGAGGTATGGAATCTGAAGCAGGCTCCAGGCTCTGAGCTAGCTGTCAGCACAGAGCCCGACATGGGGCTTGATCCCAAGAACTGTGAGATCACGACCCCAGCTGAAGCTGGATGCTTAACCAATTGAGCTACCCAGGTGCCCCATATCTTTGCTTTTAAAGTTATTTTTATTTTCATCAAACTGTTAAATTCACAAGATTTAAGAAGTCGAATAGTACTATAAGGCTTATGATGAGTAATAGTGGTTCCAAGTTCCGTCTTTCCCCATCCTTCATGAAATCCTTGAAATTCTGTTTTATTCATAAGTTATGGGCATTATCTATTAACTTTCTATTGTAGACAATGAGAATTAATTTATAATTATTTTTTAAACATTTATTTATTTTGAGAAAGAGAGAGCACACAGGCACTTTTGGGAGAGCAACAGAGAGAGAGAGGGAGAGACAAAATTCCAAGTAGGCTCTGCACTGTCAACATAGAGCCTGGTGTGGGGATCAAACTCATGAATTATGAGAACATAACTTGAGCAGAGATCAGGAGTCAGACGCTTAACTGGCTGAGCCATTGAACCACTATTTATTTATTTTCACTAAATTTTTTTTAAGTCTATTAATTAATTTATTTATTTTGATAGAGACAGAGACAGCATGAGCAGGGGAGGGGCAGAGAAAGAGGAAGAGAGAGAGAATCCCAAGCAGGCTCCACATTATCAGCACAGAGCCCGACATAGGGCTTGAACCCACATACTGTGAAATCATGACCTGAGCTGATGTTGGATGTTTAACAACAGAGCCACTTGGATACCCCGGAAAATAAGAATTTAAATAACACTTCCCTGTCACCCACATCCCCTTTTCAGGTACTTTTCATATGTGTAGGTGTGTCTGAACACCCACATACTTGTGCACACATACTCACCAAGCACATTTCTCTTCCCTCTGTTCTCCTATGTTATAGCACCTTAGTGAGTTTTGAAGAAAAGATGTATAGAAGGGGAGTTTTTCTGGACACTTACCTGTCTGAAAATATCTTTATCCTACCTTTGCACTTGACTAATGGTTTGGCTGAGTTTGGGATTAGCGTAAAATATTTTTATCTCAGAATTTGGAAGGCATTCCCAAGGCATTCAGTGCGGCTATTAGGAAGTCTGATGATATTTAGATTTCTACTGTTTTATATGTGATGTGATCTTTCTTTCTGGATGTTTTTATAATCTTTGGCCTGATGTTTTGATGTTTCATCATGACATGCCTTGAAGGTATATTGTTTTAATTGGTTGTGCTAAATAATCTGTGTGTATTCGAATCTAGAAACGCTTTCATTTAATGCCAGGGAAACTCTCTTAAATTATCTCTTTGATATTTTTATTTCTGGAACTCCTATTCTTGGATTAACCTTTATGTTTAAAAAAACAATCACTTCTTGGGGATCCTGGGTGGCTCAGACAGTTCAATGGCTGACTCTTCATTTCTACACAGGTCGTGATCTCGCGGTTCATGGGTTTGAGCCCTGCATCAGGCTCGGTGCTGACAGCACAGAGCTTGCTTGGGATTCTTGCTTTTCTTCTCTCTGCTCCTTGATCCCCCTCCTGCTCTCTCTCTCTCAAAATAAACTTTTCTTTGGAAAAGAAAAAAACCCAATCACTTCTAACGTTCATCTTTTTGTTCTGCTTAATGGTGATTTCCTTGACTTCTGACACTTTTCTTTCCTTTTTTTTTAGGTTTATTTACTTATTTTGAGAGAGAGAGAGAAAGAGCTCAATAGGGGAAGGAACAGAGAGTGAGAGAGAGAGGGAGAGACAATTAGAATGAGAATGAGAGAGAGAGAAAGAGAGAGGGAATTTCAAGCAGGCTCTGTGCTATCAGTGCAGAGCCCAATGTGGGGCTTGATCCCACAAACCATAAGATCATGACCTGAGCCGAAACCAAGAGTCAGAGGCTCAACTGACTGAGCCACCCAGATGCCCCAACTTCTAACTTTCCTAATACTTTTTAAATTTTTGTATACTGCCTTTACTTTTCAAAAATTCTTATGTGTTCTGTGTTCCTTTTTTGTAGCATCCCGCTTTCATGGATGCTATGTTCTCTCTTATCTCCAAGAATAGAGTATTTTTCTTGCTTCTTGCATTGTTTCTTAGTTACTATTTTCTTTCCATCGTGGTAGAATCTTCCCTCAAAAGTCCAGTGATCCATTGCTATCTGTTTATATTAAAGTGAAACATTAAAAAGCTGATTAGAGGGGCACCTGGGTTGCTCAGTCAGTTGAGCCTTAGACTCTTGGTTTTGGCTCAGGTCATGATCCCAGGTTCATGGGATCAAGTACCGTGTCTGGGTCTGTGTTGAGTGTGAGGCCTGCCTGAGATTCTCTCTCTTTGTGTCTCTCTCCCCAGCTTGTGCTCTCTCTCTCTCTAATAATTAAAAAAAAAAGCTAATTAGATTGTGTGTGTGTGTGTGTGTGTTGGGGAGCTCTGGGGAGCCCCTTGGCTTTAACATTTCACTGTATGTTGTTGGGCAGGACCCACTGCTTCACTTATGCCAATTTTCAATCAATCCCACTGTTTTCAGTCTCACTGTTCATCTTGGACTCAAAGAAAACCTCTTTTCCTAGGTATTTACTCTGCCTATGTGGTGTTTATCTAACCGTCTGTTAGGTCCCCGTGACTTTTGGGGAGTCTGGATGATACGGAATTGTTGATGTTCTTGATCTGCTGGTTCCCATTTGTTATTAGCCATTCATTGCTGAGTAACAAATTATCCTAAAACCTAATGGCTTAAAACAACATTCGTTATCTCACAGCTCTGTGGGCCAGGAGTCTGCGTGCAGTCTAGATGGGTTCTCTGCTTCAGTGTCTCGCAACCAAGGTGTTGAGTTGTCTTAAGGCTCAGCTGGGGAAAGATCCACTTTCAAGTTCACGCATGTGCTTATTGGCAGGATCCTGTTCCTTGCTGGCTGCTGGCCAGAGGCCACCCTCAGTTCATCACACGAACCTCTCCATAGAGCAGGGCACAATAGTGCAGCTTGCTTGACCAGAGTAAGCGGGTAAGAAGAGCCAGGAAGAGAGTATGAGCAAGACATGCGGCAGTTTTTATAACATAATCTCATCCCATCACTTTTGCCATATTCTATGTAGAGAGGCAATTCATAGGCCTAGTTCACACTCAAGGAGACCAAGGGAGTGAATACCAGGAGACAAGGGTCATTGGGGGACATCTTGAGAAGGCTGGCTACCAAGGTCCTCCAGGGGACATTCCTGTTGCAAAGCCTCGGTCACTCTGCTGTAGTAGAGCCGGGCTTCTCAAACTTCTTTGTGCAGATAGGTCACCTCTAGCTCGTTCTGTGCAGATTTTGATTTGGTAGGGTGGGGCTTGAGATTCTGGCTCCTGCGTAACACGAATACTACTGGTCTAAGACCACACTTTGAATAGTGAGGCAGTAAAAAACAAATGTGCCTCTTGGCTTAATCTAAAAAAGCATTTGGCTTCTCTTCTAAGACTGAGAGAAAACCCATACATAAAAGATCACTATTAGTCCAAAAGCCTAATATGTGAGTCACAAAGTGTGGAGTCTCTGGACCTCCCAACACATGGCCTTAAAACAATGGAATCCAGACATAATGGAAAATCAGCATGCAGTCTGTTGGTTAAGCTGTAGTGGCAAGGTATTCCTTCTCCAATTTTCTTGCACAGAACTGCATCAAGAGGAGGAGAAATGAGTTTTTATATGAATTTAGAAGGTAAGAGATGGTCCTGGAAGTTCACTAAGGTTTACAGGGCAATCTTACTGTTATCATTATTAAAACATTTTGGTTTTTCTACACAGCCAGAAAGAAGAATCTAAGCTTTAGAAATAAATTTCTTTTCTTTTTTTTTATGTTTATTTTTGAGAGAGAGACGGAGACAGAGAGAGAGACAGAGCGTGAGCCAGGGAGGGGCAGAGAGAGAAGGAGACACACCATCTGAAGCAGGCTCCAGGCTCTGAGCTGTCAGCATAGAGCCTGATGTGGGGCTTGAACCCATGAACCGCGAGATCATGACCTGAGCTAAAGTCGGTCACTCAACCGACTAATATACCCAGGAGCCCCAGGAATAAATTTATTTTCTAGAATATAGAAATAAATCTATAGGTAATTAGTAAAGATTCGCTAGCAATATGCATACCAATTAATGCGAAGAGCAGTTTACTCCTAGAGTCTGTGGGCAGAAATTCATTCAGGCCTGAGGAAGAACTGAAAACCAAGGCCCAGGATTGTGGGTTTTGTGTTTAGAATCCTACCCTGCCGTCTTACATCCTGACATATTATATACATATTACAGGATACAAATCCTGCACGCTTCGATGCAGGGTGCAGAAAATCTGGAAGGAGGCAGCCACTAGCCTCATACGCTTTGTCACATGGGCCTATAGCTCTGAAATACAGGACTAATTGGTTCTCTGATGGTGGATGCTACTGGCGTGGTAAGCAGTTGAGTTCAGACTTGAGAGCATCAAAATCACCTGGAGGGTTAGTTAAAACACAAACTGCTGGCATCACCTGCAGAGTTTCTGATTCGTTAGGTCTGGGGTGGAGCTCGAGAAGTTGCATCCTAATAAGTTCCTAGGTGCTGCTGCTGATCCAGTGACCCCACTTTGAGAAACATTGCTCTAGGTTAAAGGGAGACGCCTGATTCTCTGAGGTCCCTTTGCGTGTTGGGGATATCTTGGGACAGAGAACTTAGGAGGTTGTTACTGAACAAGTTAATGGGGGTCACACTGGGACAGATTCCGCGGCTGGGGGGGTCTCAATGAGATGAGTTAAAAAAGGTAGGAAAATTCAGTGGGAAGTTTAATGAGAAAGTCAGCAATATACATTGTTCCTTTAGTGAGATCGTGTGCCCTGTTGTTAGGGCTAACTTTTTTTATGTTTACTTATTTTTGAGAGAGAGAACACACGGCTGGAGGAGTGGCAGAGAAGGAGGGAGAGAAAATCCCAAGCAGGCCTCACACTGTCAGTGCAGAGCCTGATGCAGGGGCTCGAACTCACCGAACTCACCATGAGATCATGACCTGAGCTGAAGTCAGATGCTTAACCGACCCGGCCACCGAGACACCCCTGAGCTAGCTTTTTTTATTTGATGTTTTTGTCTTCTTTTTTCACCCAGGGGAAGAAGTATTGTGGATTTTTTTTTTTTTTGGTCAAACAGTGATGAAGAGTGCTGAAGATAATCAAGCATTTCTTACAGCATTTTAATTTATTGAAGAGCCAAGCAGCTTGTTCTTCCTTGTTTCTACTCTTATTCCCTGCACCCCCCCCAAATTTCTGTTTAGTATGTTATGAAGTCAATGGAACTCTTAAATTCAACCAGGGTTTCCAAATCGCATTAGATAATTTCCCACTCTATTCAATGAGGCCTCTTGGCTAGACAGTTTCTACTGAGAATTGTCATGGATTTTTGTGTCATGTTGTGTAGACTGTACTCATTACATGTAGACATAACCCTCTTTCCTACCAGATTCTCCTCTGAGGGAGCAGTCCCATTCCAATGCCATGAGATATTTTTGATGTTGGACAAGAAAGGACTCAGAATAGACAAGAGACTGGATCTGTATTTGCAATGTCATTCTGTTGACCTTCAGCTGCCCAAACAATAAACTAAAACAATGGAGTGGAACTCGCCTGTGGAGTGCGGGCCTTTCTGTACCCGCTTGTTAGCTGACGCATTCCTTTCTCTAGAGCATCCTTTCTCCTTACACCAACATGTAGAAAATGCTACCAGGTAGAGGGGATGAAAATGCTTACCGTGAGCAGTACATCTTAAATCTTTGACACTGTCCTGTGGTATTCAGAGCAGGGTGGATTGTGTATGTGTTATTCTTGAAAACTTTCTGTGTTTGAACAATAGTAGCCGAAACAATATATTCCATCTCCCATGCTATTCCAAATATGACCTTGAGGGGCGCCTGCGTGGCTCAGTCGGTTCAGCTTCCAACTTGAGCTCAGGTCATGATCTTGCGGTTCATGGGTTCAAGCCCCATATCGGGCTCTATGCTGACAGCTTGGAGCCTGAAGGCTGCTTCAGATTCTCTGTCTCCCTCTCTTTCTGCCCCTCCCCCTCTAACGCTCTGTCTCTCAAAAATAAATAAACATTAAAAAATTTAAAAAGCCCACAAAAAACCAAAAGATGACCTTGATACTCCTCTTATGAAGAGATGAGGTCTGCGTGCCCTATCTTCCAACCTCGGGATGCTTGTAACTCCCTGGCTACAAACCAATAGTGCAGCGAAATTGGTGTTGCCTGACTTTGGAAGCTCAGTCAGGAAAAGTGATACAACTTTGCCTTATTCCCTGGAATGCTTGCACTGGAGTCCTGGCCTTGACCCTGAGGTCAACACGCTGTGAGGCACCCCAGAGTAGCCTATCTGCAGAGACTATGGTGGAGAAGCTCTGCAACTACTGGAGAGAGAGAAAGGCTGGCCTGGCCCCTAGCTGCTCCAGCCCCTGCTGGTCTCACTCTGCCCGCTGTCGGATTGCCAGTGTTGAGAGAATCTGAGCCAGAAATGCACAGCCAGGGACCCCCAAATTCCTGACCCCTAGAAACCATCAGAGATAACAAAATGATTGCTGCTATTTTCTTTTTTTCTAAGTTTATTTACTTATTTTGAGAGAGAGAGAAAGAGAGAGAGAGACAAAGAGAGAGAGAGAGAGAGAGAGAGAGAGAGAGAGAGAGAGAGTGTGTGTGTGTGCAAAAAGAGAGGGAGAAAGAATCCTGAGCAGGATCCCGTGCTATCAGTGAAGGGCCCAACACAGGGCTTGAACTAAAGAATTGTGAGATCATGACCTGAGCTGAAGTCAAGATTTGGATGCTTAACTGACTCAGCCACCCAGGGGCCCCTATTTTATTTTATTTTGTTTTGTTTTCATTTCATTTTTAAGTAATCTCTACATTCAATATGGGGGTCAAACTCACAACCCCAAGATCAAGGGTTGGATGCTCTACCAGCTGAGCCAGCCAGGCACCCCACGATTGCTGCTCTTTTAAATCGCTATATTTTGGGATAATTTTGTTATACTGCAGTAGTAACTGGAATATTCCCCATAACAGGTGAGAATGAGTAAAATCAGTTGTACCAGTGAAATTTCTTTAGTTATAAGAGAAACTGACTCTGGCCAACTGAAAGCAAAATTGATGTGATAAATGTCCAAAGTAAGAAGTTAGAAAAATCACAATAAAGGTGAGTGGAAGAAGGGAGATCAAGATAAAGAGTAGAAATTTTTGAAGCTGGAAACAAAAATAATGAATCAATAAAGCAAAAAATTCAATCTTTGAAGAAGCTAACAGATTGATTAAAGAAAAGTGCAAATAAAATTAAGAACAAGAAACTATCAGGGTGCGTGGGTAGCTCTATTGGTTGAGTGTCTGTCTTTGGCTCAGGTCATGATCTCGCAGTTTGTGAGCTTGAGCCCCGTGTCAGGCTCTGTGCTGACAGCTAGCTCAGAGTCTGGAGCCTGTCTTCGGATTCTGTGTCTCCCTCTCTCTCTGGCCTTCCCCTGCCATGCTCTCTCTTGTTCTCTCTCAAAAATAAATTAAACATTAAAAAAAAAATGAGAAACTATAGAATTGACAGAGATTAAAGAGATGATGAGTGAATATGAACACTTTTACTTCAATAAATTTAAAAACTTATGCAACATGGACAGACTCCTAGAATGGTAATTTATCGTAGTGACTCAGAAAGAGGAAGAAAGGCTCTAAATCTGTAAAGATCCAATATGGTTACTGTTAGTTACATATGGCTTTTGATACTTGAAACATGGCTAGTGCAACTGAGGGGTTAAATTTAATCTCATTAAGAACTTTTAATCTAATTTTAGGTAATTTAAATTTAAAAACCAGAACAGTGTAAAAATATTTTTTTGTTAGACAAAGTTGATTCTCTGGTAGGACTATATGTCACTTTAACCATTGGATCCTGTGAGATATTATTATTGTATTATATTGTGTATTGGATGCCTGCATCATTTCTACATTGCACATAAACACATCACTGACCTTGTTGATATTTATTCTATGCACATATTATATTTATTTGAATATTTATGAAGACATAAAAAGAGAAAATATAATTTACCTAGTGATACAAATGTAAGGAATAATTGGTATTTAAGTTGAATGTTTATTATTTAGTTAGAATGTAATTTGTTTTTCTAGTTGAGAAAGAAGTATAGACCAATTTTTGAATTTACAGGAAGTGCACACTTTGATACTGAATTGAGGAATGATACAGAAGCTAGTACTTTGACCAGAACAGTAAAGGAAAAAAGAGCCTGGAAGAAAGTACATCACATGTATCACGATCCCTAGGAATTTGAATTTGCTGGTGCAGAGGAAACCGCTGGAGTTGTTGACGTGGGACGATGCCACTGTGCTGTGACATAGATGTTAGGTATTCTTGTGTTTTAAACATTTGTTTTGATTTATAAGAGGTGAATATGGATACATACCCCCACAAAAAAGCCCTTTCTGGCCTTCAATCATTGTAAGAGTGTGAATCAAAACATTTGATGGGGCACCTGGGTGTCTCAGTCGGTTACGCGTCCCACTTCAGCTCAGGCCAGGATCTCATGGTTTGTGGGTTCGAGCCCTGTATCGGGCTCTGTGCTGACAGCTGGCTCAGAGCCTGGAGCCTGTCTTAGGATTCTGTGTCTCCCTCTCTCTCTGCCCCTCCCCTGCTCATGTTGTCTCTCTCTCTCTCTCTCTCTCTCTAAAATTATTAAAACATTAAAAAAGTTTACAAAAAATAACCAAACCCCAAAACGTTTGACAACCCCTGAACCAGAGGAGGCAGAGTGGAATGTTATTATGGTATTGGGAACTCACAGTATTCATTAGAACATTTTCTTTGTTTTTATTTTTATAAAGTTTATTTATTTATTTTTGAGAGGGAGAGAGAGAGAGAGAGCGAGCACACATGGGGGAGGAGCAGAGTGAGGGAGACAGAGAATCCATTGGGCTCTACCCTGTCAGCAAAGAGCCCTAGAGGGGGGTAAAACTCACAAGCTGCTGTCAGATCATGACCTGAGCCAAAAACAAGAGTTGGATGTTTAACTGACTGAGCCATTCAGGTGCCCCATCATTAGAACATTTTAAAATGGCTTTAACTTGGGGTGCCTGGGTGGCTCAGTCCGTTGAGGGTCCAACTCTTGATTTCGGCTGAGGTCATGATCTCAGGGTTGTGGGATGGAGCCCTGAGTCAGGGTGCTTGTGCGTGCATGCGCTCTTGGTCTCTAAAAAAAATAAATTAAAAAAATAAATTAACTGACCTTAACTTAAACGAATTCCATCTGTTTTTCCTCATAACTCTGCTTCATCAAAGTCTTCATACTGCAGTACTTCACTTGGTCTGTTTTACTGGATCTTGGGATTACAGGATTCTAATACTTAGGCTCTTTTCTTCCTTATCCACATCCAGATTGTGTTTAGTTTCCCAGGGCCCTGGTGTTAGTGGAATATAAGGAAGCTTTCACAGGACATAATTTCCATTTTTAAAAAAGATTTTATTTTGGGGGGCACTTGGGTGACTCAGTCGATTAAGTTTGGCTCAGGTCATGATCTCACATTTGTGGGTTCGAGCCCTGCATTGGGCTCTGTACTGACAGCTCAGAGCCTGGAGCCTGCTTCAGATTCTCTCTCCCTGTACCTTCCCTACTCACGCTCTCTGTCTCTTCAAAAATAAAATAAAACGTTTAAAATAATTGAAAAAAAAGATTTTTAAAAAGTAATCTCTCCCCCCAACATGGGACTCAAATCTATAACCCAGAGATCAAGAGTTGTGTGCATGCTCCATTGATTGAGCCAGCCAGGTGCCTCCCCATTTGCATTTTTAATGCAATTTTGAAGACAGTTACTTCATTCAGCAGAGTTATTATTTTGGTCAGGGGAATGAAAAAGGTGGAGTGGGTAGAGATTATTTTTGAATAGTCTGAGCATCCCTGCAGACTGAGCCACAGACTCCACAGGGTTAATCAGTAAGTTTCCTTGGAATGACAGCAGCTAAAGGCAATTTCCACTGCAGCTACAGCACCCTGGGGACTGTCCAACCGGATGCTCTTCAGCATCCTCCTCTGGCACCGATGAACCTAATGTTTCCAGTGGCCAGCGGTGTGGCTGGTGACTGACCAGGGCGACAGTTTTATAACCTCTGATAGTTACCCACAGTGCCTCACAGGAAAGAGGTGGCCTTTTGAAAACATGAGGCTCATAGACAAAGATTTTATTTCATCGGCATTATGGAAGACAAGGTCTTATTTCCTTTGCAATGGCTTATTTTCAATTCCTTTCTTTTCCTTTTCAAATTTACATGGTAGTATCCTCTCTTTTAAAATAGGCTTTATTTTTTAGAGCAGTTATACATTCAGAGCAAAATTAAACAGGAAGTACAGAGAGTTTTAATATACATTCTGTCTCCATGAACACACACAGCTCCCCCACTAGTAACATCTCACATCACAGGGGCACATTTGTTACCACTGGTGAACCTGTCACCACTGACGATTAGGACACCTCATAATCATCCAAAGTCCACGGTTTATGTCAGTGGTTGCTCTTGGTTGTACATTTGACATGCATCCACCATCGCAGTATCATACAGAATAGTGTCACTGCCCTAAAAAACCTTCTGTGCTCTGCCTTTTCATCCCTCTGCCTCCCTACCCTTGGCAATGAATGATATTTTTACTCTCTGCATCGCTTTGCCTTCTCTCGAACGTCATATAGCTGGAACCATGCAGTATGTAGCCTTTTCAGAGAGGTATCCTCTTTTATGATTTCTTTTCTTCCTTCTAGATTGCTCATATTGGCCGCAGAAACAGATGGTGGATGATAAATAAAAATGAAAAGGCAAGCTACAAAGTGTAGCCTGGGGAACTCTTGCACCCGCTTCACATACAGCGATAAAAGCCCTGAGGTAGGGAGGAAAGGAGACCACTGTGGTTAGAGAACAGCATTTAGAAGGTGGCAGGTGGGCCCTGGAAAGAGAAGTAGGGCCTACAGTTATTCAGAGCTTTGCAGGTCAGGCAATAGGAAGCTATTAGGAGGGTGTTTAACAGAGTAATCTGATCTCATTTTTTTTTATTTATCAAAAAATTTTTTAATGTTTATATCAGAGAGAGAGAGAGACAGACAGGACAGACAGAATCTGAAGCAGCCTCTAGGCTCTGAGCTGTGAGTACAGAGCCCAACGCCACTCGAGCCCACAAACCATGAGATCATGCCCTGAGCCAAAGTTGGATGTTGAACTGACTGGGCCACCCAGGTACGTGATCTCATTTTCATTAAAAAAAAAAAAATGACACTTTGAGAGGCAAAAGTGACTGTAGGTGGAGACAAGGAACAGTCCCTCTCCCTGGCTAGGGAATTATTACAGTGGCCCAGACAAGAGATGATAGTAGTTTGGTCTAGAGTAATTAGCAATACTGATGGTGAGAGGCATAGAAATTGAAGACATATTAGGAATGTAGAATAGCTCAGATTCGTTAATGGACCGAATAGGGTATATAGGAGGCCCAGTGGGGGTGGGGAGAATGGAAGAAATGCAATTTGCTGTTTTCAGGAACAGGGTAGATTTACCAAAATAGTAGACTGAGATGGGGAAGAAACAAGCATGTGTGTCTATGTAATGGATGAGGGGTAAGAAGAAGGAGCATTTTTTTTTTTAAATTTGAGAGAGAGAGACAGGCAGAGAGAGAGAGAGAGATTAACAGAGAATCTCAAGCAGGCTTCATGCAGGGCTCAAAACCCCCCATGCTGGGATCATGACCTGAGTCAAAATCAGGAGCTGGACTCAACCCACTGAGCCACCCAGGCGCCCCTCTACTGAACAATTTTACAGGGACTACCCATACATAACACCTACAATTAACATCTTACTCTACTTCTATCCCTTTATCTTATGCCTCCATCCGTCAGCCCATCTTACTTTTGTAATACATTTCAATCGCAGACATCAATGCGCTTTCCCCGTGCATACCTCAGCACACGTCATTTATTTCGTTTCTTTTGACATAGAATTTACATACAAGGTGAAATGAACAAATCATGTGTGCATTCACCGTTTTGACACATGCATACACCTGCCCACATCTTAAATTTAAGATGCTTAAGGGACCTCAAGCTGGCATAATCGAACGGGCTGCTGAAAGTAGGAATCGAGTTCAGAGAGGTCTCGGTTTGAAGCGTAAATCTGGCAATCCTCAGAACACAGGTCTATTTAAACTATGTGATTGGAAAGAATAACCTGCGGGCTGTAGAGTGAAGAAAAATGGGATCTACCCTCAGAGTTCAGCGTTTAACGGGCTGTCGGGTGGAAAAGCAGGACCTGCAAGGAGGTGAGGCCCGGGGTTCCGAGGGGCCGGGCTGTTCCGCGCCTCGGGGCGGTCCTTCGTAACAATCAGAGGTGACCCGAGGTATCATGGGGGCGGTTAGGAGGGGGACGAAGGGAGGGTGCTCTCAGTCTGTGGCGGGAAGGTCAGCCTGGAGGGGAGGGCAGAGGGAAGGTAGAGAAAGGATGTGGGGAGGGAAAC
>NC_043704.1:137073069-137127346 GCF_006229205.1 Suricata suricatta
GGCGGTCCCCAGGCGGGCGCGGACGCCGCAGTGCACTCGCTCCGGATTTCGCGTCGGGGACGTGACCCAGACGCGCGGAGCCGGAGCCGGGCAGACGCACCGGCCACAGACCTTGCGGATAGTGAGGAAGAATTGCGGGGCCAGGGCGCACCACGGGCCGTGAAAGGCTCCTCGGGGAAGGCTTCGTGCTTCCCCAAAGCGAGACCCCTTCCAGGAGCTCTGAGGTGCTTAGATCTTGAGCAACGCGTGCAGCCGGAACGGCACTCGCCCTTGTGGTGCAGCTTCACTATTTCCAAGAAAAATGGTTTGCTCTAGGACGTGACCTATCTTACACACCCCAAGTCATAACAATGTGTCGAAAATCCCCTCGGCCTATAGTTCACACCCATAGCTAATCATTCAGATCACGTAGGGTCAGGATGACTCAGGTGATCCTAAGCGATTCTGATTCTTTATGAAAGACTGGTCGTTGTTTATTTCAGTTAAGTTTTTAAAACCCATTGGTTGCCGGCCATTCTTGAACCTGATCAACAGAATTTGGCTTTATCGGTACTTTATTTACGGTTTCTGTTAGAATGCCACAGAACAATACCCTGTTCCCTTCTGGCCTTTTGGCTGTCCTCAACGATGACCCTTACACCTGAACCCAGTGAGGTTACAGAAGAAACCAGGTTATATTTTTTAAGTTATTATATGTACTAAGCCCCGTATGTTGAAGACCAACGTGTTTTGAGTTTCCCACCAATAGTAAAAATAAAGTCCTTTTCTTACTGGGTTTTAATTACCTCTGAGTCCGCTTAGCTTTTGAGGATATTTTTTAAAAAATTGGATAACCCTGTCATGGAATTAAACTTTTGCTTGATTAGAATTTAGGAATTACCAGATTTGACCTCTTTTTTTTTTTAATTTTTTAAAATGTTTTTATTTATTTTTGAGAGAGAGACAGCGTGAGCAGGGGAGGGTCAGAGAGAGAAGGAGTCACAGGATCTGAAGACAGGCTCCAGGCTCTGTGCTAGCGGTCAGCACAGAGCCCGACGCGGGGCTGGAAAGCATGAACCATGAGATCATGACCTGAGCCGAAGTTGGACGCTTAACCGACTGAGCCACCCAGGCGCCCCGAGATTTGACCTCTTTTAACCCAGCCTTTGGCATGAACGAATTTTTCCAGCTTTGCATTCTCGTAAGGTGGGCTAGCTCAGGTGGCTAGAAAGTTACTGTCTGGTTTAAACCTTCCTGGAATGATATCACTGATTTTAATCTTTCCTTTCCGGGCTACAAATAATAAAACTTCCTTTGGGTGACTGTTGAGCATATCACCCCAGTCAACCTACCACTCCACTTCTTCCGTTTTCGGTTCTCATTACTTGGTCCTTGCTCTGTGTTGTTTTCATCATCATCCTAGTTGCCCTTTGGGCTGTAGCACCCAGAAGTGAATAGACTCCTGCGGAAACGGTTGGACAGTTACCAAGTTCCAAGTTTTGTATTTCTGCTGCAAATGAATTCTCTGGCAGGCTTGGCTTTTGTGGCTTATTGGCTTTGCTGACTCACAGTAACCTTGCAATAAACCAGGACCTTTTCATGTGAACTGTGTTGAGGCAGGTTTCATCATTGTGCAGATAATTGTTTGGCCTGAAGTGTAGGAATTGGCAATTACCTTATTTTCTCTTGTTCCTTTTGGCTCCATGTTCAACCTTTGTCAAGGTATTATCCAGTACATTAACAATTTTTTGCCATTTATCTGTTGGAGTATTGATAAGTATTCCCTTTAACTTCCTCCAGGTTGTAAATATTGACCAGGGTGGAGCCAAATTGAGTGCTGTGTGGCACACCTCTGACCCCTCCCTTTTTATATCATCCTATCAGTACAATAAACATACAACCAGTGACCATTTCATCTAGCTGTCCTATAATTCGTAACATATTGTGTCTCTGTCTTAACCATGACTAATGTAGATGTGAAATAGTGAGGTGGCAGCAATTGGTTCCATACGTTTTTGTCACAGATCCTGACTGAGTACACCAGGTTCTTTAAAATAAATGACAACTCAGTGCACAAACTTCATAACTTTGGCTGTAACTCACATTTTAAAAATTAGGAAAACATTCCCACATGGTTCATTCTTATTTATACAAATCTGTATTTCTTCTACGTTAGAAAGAAAATGTCAGAGAGAGGTAACGGTAAAGAAGTCACTTGGAGAGAGAAAAAAGCAAGATATGTGAAGACTCAGAAGTGAAGTAGGAGGTTGCCTGACTAGTCAGTGGAGTTAAGGGATTTAGAATGTAGTGTGAAATAACCTACAGGGCAACCACTGGGCCCGTATGCCATAGTCAAAGTAAAAGGAAAGAAGAAAGGATAAGGGAGGGTTAGTTTTGTTTGAACTCTTCTGATTGAACTCCAGTATGATGGTAAAGTAATAATCACGAGTAAATGTCAAGTACATACTATGTGTCAGATCCTTTACATGTTACTACTTTGACACCTCACGTTGATTTTATGAAGGCACTGTTGTCACCATTTGAAGATGAAGGGTTAAGTCGATTGTAGTTAATTAACTTATCCAGGCAAGTGATGGAGCCAGATTTTGAATCCACAAAGTCCACTTGGGGAGCACAAGCTACCATATGCTGCATAGCGTGTGCACAGCTTGGTGTTCCTGTCCTCTTGGGGGTGAAGGAGATGGAGTCACTTGATTTATAGTGGTAGAGGGTCATGGCTGGTGGGAAAGGATGGGTGTCAGTGGAGCCTCCTCACTTCATCATTCCTCTCTTTCAATCTTGTTGCTAGTCAATCTGTTTTCCCCCCCACACACTAGATTACACTTGTGCCCCCACCCCAGTAATTTGCATGGAGACAAAAACCCTATTTTACAAAACAAGACCTGATTTGTTTTCTGTCACCCCACTTTATGTTTTCTTAAATCTTTTACATGGTACCATCATTTAACAATTTGCATGTTCTTCAAGACCCTACTTATTATCATCTTGGCTGTGTTTGCCCCTCTTGATCTTTGCCCTCTATAGTACTCTTGTGTGATCTTCAGAAGTTCATAGTAATTTGTATGAAACAGTGCTCTCACATTGCACTGGAATGAATAGGTAACACAGTTCTTCCTTCAGTTGGTCTATAGGGCTTTTTAGGGAAGGGACCATGCTGTTTCTCGAGCCCGGACACTCAGGCCACAATGGGAAGTCTAGTGCTTCATCAGTTAGATCCATTTTACCATCCTGTGAATAGAAATTGTTAGTAACCTACTTTTAAAATGAGAAAATGAAAACATCTTGATGATGGTTTCATTCTAAGTCACAAGGTAGAGTCATGAGTTGAACTCAAGCATACTTTCCAGGATGGTAGGCAGTGGGAGTGGGAGGGTTTTGGAGATGGGCAAGCCTAGAATTGGGGTAAGAAAACCCCAATAGACAGCAAACAGTAAGTGCTTCCCAGCAGTATAAGATTAGATACTGACTTCTGGCTTGCCTGAAGTTGACCACTGGGTAAGCCCTTGCCTGGGAACCTGGCTCAGCTCCAGGGATTTTTTTTTCCAGCTAAAAATAGAGAAGACTGCCTCAGCTAATTTTAGCTTTAGGCATCTAAGAAGTACATTCTGCCTGTTTCTAGAAGTGTTGGGACTTGCTGGTTTGGGGATTTTACCTTTGTTGCTTTATCATCAAAAACATTGTGTGTGAAAAAACACTTTAATAATCCCCTTTTATGAACACCACTTCATTTTAATCTTGTAATAAAGCTGGCAGATATTCTCATTTATATAGAAGGTAACTCAGATTTAGAATGAAAGTGACTTGCTTGCCCAGGTTTTCACAGTAAGAAATGATAGTCTCTATTCTGGCCTTGGCCTTTAATCCTGGCCCTGCCTCTTAGTAGCCATATTCATATTAACCCTCTTTAAGTTCTGAGTTCATGTGAAAAATGGGATAATGGAAGTTAATTCTTATGAGGTTGAAATGTGATATGAAAATGTGTCATTTTATTTTTGGCATTTGGTAGGTACTCTGACTTGTTTTCACTTCCCTTCATTAGGTTGAGGAACTATTAAACATAGTTACTCTCTTGGAAATTAAAATGTAACCCATTTGGGTTAGTAACCATCAGGTCAGTAGGTTGATGTCTGGTAGCAAGAGTAGATGCTAAGACAACTAAATCGGTGTTGAAGGTCTTGCTAGGAGAAGGAAGCTGCTTCTAGATGGGTCATCTTTGATACCATAGTGCTGGCACAAATGCTAATTGTAAATGGTTGTTAAGCGCCCTAAAGACAGGCATTGCATATTAACTGGATTGATATTAGCTCACTAGTTTTCTTAGGTTTGATTTTGGAGGTTTTGAAAGGAAGGTGCATTTTGTAGTTAATAACAATACCTTCCATTGTTCAGTCAGTGCTCTAAAACTGTTATCAAGCCATGGGCATAGCTCTGATTTCTGCAAATTTATTTCTAAGGTGAGGTAATCAGCAGATCTTGTGAACACACATGGCTCTCTCAAATGCTGGCCCTAAGAAAGTCTAACTTTAAGGAGAACCATTAGTTTCTCATCTTGTATCATCTTGAGATGTAAGGAATTGAATTTACTACCTACAGTGGTAGTACTTTAAATAAGACAAATAGCTGTGAGATCTTCCTTTGGGAATTTACTGAAGACTAAGAATGATATTTTCCTTTGGATTCAATTCTGGGTGTAGACACGTGAAGAAATTAGCAGTTTGCTAACCCTTGGAATTTCTGATATGAACTTCTAAAGTTTTATGAAAATATTGCACAGTGGTTTTACCCAATAATATGACAGTTGCTCGCCTTGCAAGTTAAAATTGTTTCTCTCTGGATTCACAATGTATTAAGGGTATTTAGGCAGTTATGTCAATGAAAACATCAGCTTTAAAAACTATGAACCAATTTGTGCTTTAATTCAGTGATTGTCGCTATTTTTAAATTTCAGTGTGAAATGAATTGCCTGGGGAACTTGTTAAAAATTAAAAATGCTCATTCCTGAGGGGCCTTCTCTAGTCTGGGCAGGGCCTTGGAAACATGTATTTTTGAAAACGCACCAGGTGGTTCTGATGATACATATTTTACATACGAGTTTATGAGAACAAACTCAAAGGTAGGAATTTTCCTCCTTTGTGTTTAGAGTTTTAGGAGTTTTCAAAATTCTCAGTAGATGAAATTTCTATTAATAAAATTATCCTTGGTTGCATTTTCTTCCATTGAGCAAGTGTAAAGACATTGATTGGCCTGTGACAGTCCCAGTTTTACTGTGTAAAGTCCCAGCTTTATTGTGTATCAGTGTCACCAAGAGGGTGATTAAAGTTTCTGATTAAGTAGGTTTGGAATGGGACTTGAGAACTTGGCATTTCTCACAGATTTGCAGGTGATGCTGAAGCCCTTCGTTTAGGTATCACACGTTGAGAATGACTGGTTTATACATGGGGAACACATTGCAGGTCTAATAGTAGTTATAAAGCTTTGGTTTCACTGTGGAAAGATAAGCACATGCCAAGAGAACATCTGAGATGTGGGTTAGTCTAGAAAGAGTAGAGTCACACCTCCAACTTCAAGATTGATGGCAGGCATATGCTTAGTGAATGGAAAAGTGGATGAAACTCACCGCATTATTTATACTTTTGTCTTTAAAATTCAAGTGCATTTAGTTGCATTTGTGTATGGTACACACTATTGTGTTTTCCCTGGCATAGTAGGTGCTGCTTTAACTTCTCTTTTGGGTTGTGACCAAAATCCCTAAGAGTTACGGTTTAGCTTTCCTTCTCAGGAGCTTCACGTTCTGGATATGTTTAATTGGTACTTAACTACACGTATGGTACTTTATTTCAACATGACAGACTAAATATGACTTAATCTTCCTCTGCCCATTTTTAAAATTTTCTGTAAATGGAAATGTCTCTGTTCTTTGGAATTGTTTTGGCCTCAGCACTGTGTGTGTGTGTGTGTGTGTGTGTGTGTGTGTGTGTGTGTATGTAGACTTACAAACTGGCTTTTATCTAAAAAAAAAAAAAGATTGGGGAATCACTTCTGATTCGAGAAGGTTTTTATTTCAGAGTGAATACTTAAATTTCAGTTGTTACCTAGGGAATGTGTGCAACTCTCCACTTACTACTCTGTATAGTTACTTAGATTGTTGTCAGAAATGCCCTGTTTTGCTTATGACTTCCTAGTAATGCTTTATGCTTTTTGGGGTCTGTCCATGTTATTAAATGTGAGCTTCAGAAAGTCAGAGAAGTAGGTCTTAAAAATACTTATGGCAGGCTTATTACCTGTAAATTAAGAGACACTGTGCACCTGCACCTAGGTGCTTATGGGCGAGGTGAGAAAGAGATGGAACCAGGTAAACAGTAGGTTTAAATAAGAGTTTAGGACAGTGATAGAAGAGATAATTTTACCTTTATATCACAGTGAAAAAGCCCATAAATGTTTGTTGATGATAGAGGAATGAGGAGAAGAAACCACAGATCTTGGCAGAAGAGATGAGAATTAATTGTTTGGCCTGGAATTTGGAAAAATAATATATTTGGCTATGAGATTACTTTTGGAGCATTTTGTATCTTTGAGGGAAGGTGTTTGAAATTATACCCTAAAAATAATTTTAAGTTTTATTTCTTAACCTGGGAGGTTTACAGTCTCTAAGGTGACAAGGCCAGTTTTCACAGGGGTTGTGGAGGTTATATTGGTGAAGTTTTGAATAGTATTTTGAGAGTAGCTCTGTGGAGAGAGGATTGGCATCAGCCTTCATGTTATTCCCTTATAGCGTACATTCTTTCAGCCTTTTTAACATTTGTTGTAAATAGAAGAACAAGTGGCGAGTCTGGATTTGTTAAGAGCTGTTTACAGGTAAGTGTGTCTGCAAGTCTAGTGGCAGAAACAGGCGGAGAAGGGAGACCGTGGAACTGGTGATTAGTGAATAGTCGTAGAAGTCTTCAGTATCAAAACAGATTCTCGTAGCAATAGGATGAAAGGTTCCCCATTTTGACATACATTACCTGGAGTTCCAAGTGTTACATCTGTTCTTGGTTAACCTATGTTTTAGCCAAGTGTTGGGGGAGGCAAATGATGAAGTCATTGTTGCTAGGATTGTGTCATATAAAGGTATAATGAAGGAGGCAAGGAGCGGACCAGAAGTAGATTTCTTCATGGACAGAACAGTTTAATCTTTGTAGTCACTCAGGAAGATTTTTCATTCCTTTTAGGAAAAAACTGGAAAATGAAAAGCTTTAGGTTCAGATCTTTGTGTGTTCAGGATAACTAAACCAGTGAGACCCTTCTCATTTTTTGAATCAGTGGAAGTGATATGTTTTTGAACTTTGTGGAAGCAGGAAGAATTAAATAGTAAGGAAATGTTACTTTCTCCTTTTTGGGTAAGCTGACATTTAGTCCGCAGCCTGTTTCTAAGGTTAATGACTTTCCTATTTAGATTTCAAAAAACAGAAAACATATTGTGCACCTAATTAATCTGAATTCTCCCGTCTTTTTCTAGGAGGTGTGATTGCCTATATCAGTTCTTCCAGTTCAGCCTCTAGCCCTGCTTCTTGTCACAGCGAGGGTTCTGAGAACAGTTTCCAGTCCTCCTCTTCTGTTCCATCTTCTCCAAATAGCTCTAATTCTGATAACAACGGGAACCCCAAAAATGGTGATCTCTCCAGTATTGAAGGCATCCTGAAGAATGATCGCATAGATTGTTCAATGAAAACAACCAAATCCAGTGCACCTGGGATGACAAAGAGTCATAGTGGTGTGACAAGTAAGTTACTTTAGTTTTCAAGGGTTGGTGCCATTAGTTGCAGGTGGGACTTATTTGATCAGTTTTTCATTTGAGTGTAATTTCACCCTCTCTGGGTAATCACAGTTTAGCAGTTAGAGAAGAAATTAGTCATGATTTTAAAAGTTACAGCTTAGGGGCTGCCATAATTGGTTCTTGACACAGAGGAAGGTATGTGGTTATGCGCCCTGCCTCTGTTTCCTCTAGGGTACCTCCTTCTGCCACATTTTCACAGTTGCCTTTCTTCTTGACTCTTGGTACTGAATCTAGTTTCTAGAATGGAGTACTTACTCGTTGTAGGAAGGGGTTTGCTTTCATGAAGTTGGAGCTAGGAACATTTGGAATTAGAAAACAAAGCAGCATTGGGATAACCAAATGAGTGGTGGAATTTGGACCCCTGAGTGAGTGTGGAGGTAAGACTGGCTGATACAGGGGAGGACTGGTGCCTGTAGGTGAATTGAACTCAGTATTGTACAGCGGCCTGTGGAGACATCTGTTCACACCTTCTGCCTATTGGCTTTTTTGCCTGACTTTTTAATTCTTACCTAGGAGAATTGTTTTTAGTTCTGGTTGCATATATGGTGTAAAAGTAACTCTACACTTACAACATTTCAGTATTTGCTTAAAATCATCAGGAAATGAAAAAAGAAGCTCTCAGATATTTTTAGCCCAGTCCCATAAATTGTATTTAAAGTTTACTTATTTGAGAGAGAGCGAGCAGGGGAGAGGAAGAGAATAAATCCCAAGCAGACTCCGTGCTATCAGTGGCAGGATGCTTAACCAGTTGAGCCACCCAGGTGTGATTTAAAAGAACACTAAGATTTTTTTTGATTTGTTAATTTAGTGTAAAGATTTTTTTTTGATTTGTTAATTTAGTGTAAAGATTTTTTTTGCACTATAAAAGTAGAATGTGTATCTTTTTAAGGTACTTACAAATTGAATAAAATAAACTGGAGTCAGTTGGAAAGAAAACAAATTAGTTGAAGTTTTTCTTCCAGCTTTATACTTGTTTGTCTGTTTGTGTCTTAGAATTTAGTGGCATGGTTCTACTGTGTAAAGTCTGTGGGGATGTGGCATCAGGATTCCACTATGGAGTTCATGCTTGTGAAGGCTGTAAGGTAAGCTACTGATTCTGGGAATAAGGAAGTTGGGAATTAGGCTTTTCAATTTCCACAACTGATAACCTGGGATGATGAGAGAAGTCAGCAGCTACTCTTAAAATTTTATGCCTTTTATATAGTATTTAAACATAACTTGTTTTGAAAAATATATTCAGCAGTTAAAGTATTTCTTTTTTCTTTAGGATTTTGATCAAAATAAGTTATCTCACTTAAACTTAACTAGGGTATGAAACCGAGTGCACAAATGTGTATTCTTTAATGAGTGAGGCACTGTTCCACGTGGTGGGGAAAGAGCAGGGAGTAAAACAGACCAGGTATTGCTGCCTTGCTGGAACTGAGTTTCAACCAAGCTTTGAATAGGTCTCCTCAAATACGTTGACATTCTGATAGGTCAGATATGAGGAGTTGGGAATAATTCCTAGTAAAAATGTGGTATCTTCAGAAGTAATGCCAAGGGAGTAAATGAATCTTGAATGTAAACTGATCACTTGGGAAACCTCATTTTTAAGTTCAGTTGAATATTTCTTGGTTAGAGGGTCAGCTAATTCCAAGTGAGACAGTCACTACCTCCGACTTATATCCAGGGAATCTTTCTCTCTTTTTTGAAAATCTGGCCCAGTTCTTTTCCTGAGTATCAAAAATTAACATGGCCAAAGACACTTGCTCTTGCTGTTTTCTGACTGAAAGCCAGAATCAAGAATACAATTTGGCAAGATACGATGGGTGAGCAAGATAATGAATATACATGATGGAATAAGACATATTTTCTAGGGTTGCTCTGAATGAATTTTGAGTTTGGTAGCCCTTAATGGCTGGGTCATTTCACAATACTAGTCAGTATTTTATATACAAGACACATTTTCCCACTGTTTTAAACATTCTGTAAATACTATTTTATTCTTTTAAAAATTTTTATAAAAATGTGAAGTAGTTGTAGAGCTGGCATCACTCTCCCTTTATGACTAGAGAAACAAGAGTATAAGCAAATGAGTCTAATTGTGTATCTTTGATAAATACACATAATTGTTCCATACCCTTTTAGAGATATGTCTAGTTTAGATATTCTGGTGTCTATGTATAATATTGCAGTAATAAAGTGTAAAAATGTTGTATTTCAAAATTACTAACATAGATTCATGAAATGTGTGGTTATGATACTCAAGGAAACTGCAATTTAAAATCTTGGTAATTGTGTTCTTCCTGGGAACGTGAAACCGGAGATCTCTGAAGACCTATCACATAGCATGTGCTTAAATTGTGTAGTAAAGGTAGTTATTTGTAGCCATGTAGCTGGGAACTATCTTTCCTTGGATCATTAGTTGCTCTGTGGGTGTGTGGTGTCACACGTTCCGATAGCTGACAAGTTGCCAGGAATATCTGGCACTTCTAAGTAGACCTTGAATGAATGATCCAGGAAAGACCCAGCTCTATTAATGTAATCCTTGGTTTTAGCGAGGGAATGATAGCTATGGAACCATTTCTCTGTCAACTCTGAAAATCAGTCATTCATATTTTAAGAGTTTTGGGATTTGTATGTGATTAAAGTTTGGGCTGGAAAATGTGACTTGTAGCAGGGGCTGGTAACAGGGTAAAGTGTAGTAAATAGGTGCTTGGTAAGCTCCAAGATTCCCCAAAGGAAAGAAGCAAAAGAAGAGTTTTGTTGGGCTAGTAGGCATAGGTGCTTATTAAAACCAGTTAGAATCCAGCTAAATTCTGTGTGTCAGTGTTACATATGCCTGTGTTCTAAATGCAGATTATTCCCAGGTAGCTAGTAAAATACTTGTTAGTTGTGAGGGGGTGTGCTTATAAGGAGTTCTTCTGGATGTTTTTAAATGGATGAGTCCATCTCCTTTGTTCTTAGGGTTTCTTTCGGAGAAGCATTCAGCAAAACATCCAATATAAGAAGTGCCTAAAGAATGAAAACTGTTCTATAATGAGAATGAATAGAAACAGATGTCAGCAGTGTCGCTTCAAGAAGTGTCTGTCTGTTGGAATGTCAAGAGATGGTATGTTCCCACTTTAGCAAGCACTCTTCTTAAAACATACAGAGCGAGGCTTTTATTCCTCAGCATAAACCAGACCTGCAGGCCAGTTATCACTGGCCATCTTGTGCTTAGAGTGAAGCAGATTTTAGAAAACACATTTTTATACTTTGTAAGATGCCAAATTCATTAAAGTTAAATTTTAGTATTATCACCCTGGAAACAGCTTTAGCTCTCTTTTTTGGGGGGCTTCTTTTAAAGATTTTTTTTGTATATAGTTTGAATACTTTTGTTTCCAAAAAAAAGAATTCATTTTTCTTCATATAGGCTTGGCTCTTTCTCCTTGATTTTTTAGCATTTCTGAGGAGCCCATTTCTCCTATGTGAATTATCTCTATGACTTTATCAGCTCTAAGATGATAATGTGCTTTTTAGGGCATAGGTCTGAATATATTGAAAGGAGATGCAAAATTGAAAGAAAACAGTAGGGTCTAGAGTGGAGGTGGTTGCTAAATTCTGGCATGATCCATTCCCATAAAAAATAAAAGTTAATTTGCGGGACTGTTAGTATTTTCTGTGGATGACATCACTGGAAAATTTGACTCTTATTATGCTTAGGGAAATCGCATTTGGAAAGTCTCATTTGGTTCTAAGTAACATATCAGAAGAGTATGAAGTTTTCAGAGGGATTAGTTTAGTAGGATTAATTAAGAATTGCTGAGAATGAACCTGATATTTATCTAGGGAAGGGTCACTTATGGAATCCCTTAGGTTACTCTAATATATTACATAAATACTGTTTGTAATGAGGAGCTTCTTGAGTAGTGGCTTTCAGCAACTGATGTTTGGGATTTAATTTGCCTGAAATTTTTTTTTATATTACTAGAAATGCTAATACAAAGTTGGTGGATATTGTGATTTCCACAAAAGAACAAAAATAGCAATCATTTCTATGGAGGGAGTAGTCGTAGAGTGAAATGTGGTAGAATTGTCCACTATAGCAATAATGTCAGAGGCTGCAATTAGATTAGGAAGGCTTTCTTGCCAGGTATATTGAATTTTTATTGTCTCTGTATAAATATTAGACTAGAAAGCTTTTCTGTCCGTCAGGATAGGAATGTTGGAGACAGTACACATTTTAAGACTCACCTCTAAAATAATGGAGGATGAATTATTTAATTTTTATTTATTGATTTTAATTAAAATCCAGCAACTTTTCAATAATTGCATTTCTCTTGATTGTGCTTATTTTTTAATTAAAAAAAATTTTTTTTTAAGATTTTCTTTTTTAAGAAGCCGGAAAAGGAGAGATCAAACCATTTAATAGTTGGGTCTTGAGAATAGGGTTACAGAATGAATTGACGAAGGTCACTTGTTCAAGGAATGCTTGTACCTGCTAGGTTCCATTTAACATGAATGTCTGTATGTAGCTGAATGCCATGTGCCTTCTTAAGAACAGAACCTTCAGCCTTATAATAGGTGCTGTGTAGTAATGCCGACTGCTTCAAACTGTGATTTTCATTAGTTAATTTCAGATTTCTTAGATTGCCTATAAAATACCCAGGACCTAATAAATCTTCTCTTAGCTTTGTTTTGCAAGAAAAATGGAAAGATTTTCCCTTCTACTTCTTATGCTATGTCAAAAACATAACCAGCAAGTGTAGAATAATTTGAGCCAGAGACCTACATATATTCTTTACTTGTATCACTAGTGGCCATAGCTATCAGAGGTTATTTTGTGATATTCTTTGGTATAAACAGGTCTTTTTTAGAATATAGACACTAAATATTTTTTTCTTCAATAGCTGTTCGGTTTGGTCGTATTCCTAAGCGTGAAAAACAGAGGATGCTAATTGAAATGCAAAGTGCGATGAAGACCATGATGAACAGCCAGTTCAGTGGTCATTTGCAGAATGACACATTAGAACATCATGAACAGACAGCCTTACCAGCCCAGGAACAGCTGCGACCCAAACCCCAGCTGGAACAAGAAAACATCAAAAGCTCTTCTCCCTCTTCTGATTTTGCAAAGGATGAAGTGATTGGCATGGTGACCAGGGCGCACAAGGATACTTTTATGTATAATCAAGAGCAGCGAGAAAACTCAGCAGAGACCATGCAGCCTCAGAGAGAACGGATTCCCAAGAGCATGGAGCAATATAATTTAAATCATGACCATTGTGGCAGTGGGCTTAGCAGCCATTTTCCATGTAGTGAGAGCCAGCAGCACCTCAATGGACAGTACAAAGGGAGGAACATAATGCATTACCCAAATGGGCATGCCATTTGTATTGCAAATGGACACTGTATGAACTTCTCCAACTCTTATACTCAACGAGTATGTGATAGAGTTTCGATAGATGGATTTTCTCAGAATGAGAACAAGAATAGTTACCTGTGCAACACTGGAGGGAGAATGCATCTGGTATAGTGAAATCTTTTTTTTTTTCGCCCAATTTGCATCAAGGGAAACTTTGAAGGTTTTCTTTTATTTGGAGGGGAATATAGCAACTTCTGGGGCAGGGGTGGTGTCAGAAAACCTGAGATTTATACAATCTGTTTTGTACAATATTTTAGCTCAAATAGTTGTAATAAACATTGTTTGTTGAATGACCTAATCTGACACAGAACTAGGTACAGGCATGTGATTTGATTGATACTAGGATTGGTATTAGAATTTTATGCAAAATATGGATCATGTAGAATTGGTCCTTTTTTTTTTTTTTTAGATTTTTTAATGTTTATTTTTGAGAGAGAGAATATGACCAGGGGGAAGGTAGGGTGGGGGACAGAGAGAGAGGGAGACACAAAATCTGAAGCAGGTTCCAGGCTCCATCTTGAGCTGTCAGTACAGAGCCTGATGGGGAGCTTGAACTCATGGACCACAAGATCATGATTTGAGCCGAAGTTGGACGCTCAACCGACTGAGCCACCTAAAATTGGTTAATTCGTAGAAATACCTTTCAAAATATAAGTATTGTGATCAATCACTACCTTATTAGCTTTGGGATTTTTTCAAAGGGCTGATCAATTTAGCTTGCCAAAGTTAGTAGTCCTTTGATTTCTGTGGAGTTTTTTCTTTAACCATTATAGTGCAAAAAGTTTAGTATAGAACATGGATAGGTATTTTACTGTTTGAAAATTTAGGAATATTTTAATGCACTGGTTTCTAAGGATTTTCTCAGACTTTATCTTTGGAGATGAGTTAATATTATATAATTCAAGGTTTTTTAAAAGTGTTTTTATTTATTATTGAGAGACAGAGCATGAGCAGGGGAGGGCCAGAGAGGGGAAGACACAGAATCTGAAGGAGGCTCTAGGCTCTGAGCTGTCAGCACAGAGCCTAATGTGGGGCCTTTAACTCACAAACCATGAGATCATGACCTGAGCCAAAGTCAGATGCTTAACTGACTGAGCCACTTAGGGCCCCCCCCTTTTTAAAATTTTAATACAGTAGTCTACATGAAAGTACAGTATTTATATTCAGCCAAAATTTCATCAAAAACAGCAGTACCACCATTTCCAGTTTAAACCATGAGGTCCTTTGATAGTGCTTGGTATTTTCTATAGCCAGGTAATTAAAGCCTTCTATTTTCATTTTCAAAATAGCTGACTCTATCCCAATTCTTTTGTTAGGGAGTTTTCTTGTCATTTGTAAGTATTTGATTCCATGGATCTTAAAGGTGACCTTATATTTTATTAGACTTACTGGCTGCCTTAGGAGGGAAACGTCTGTAAGCATTTAGGTTCTAATTTTGTGGTATTCTCCATGGTTATAGAATCATCCCATTCCTGGATCGCCTATGGATTTAGCAAAAATTTAAAGACTGATTTTACTAATAGAGTATACAATGAGTTTCATAATTCTTTTAGTGTTCTTATACCTTCTTCGGCTTCCCAGTTTTTTCTCACCAATGCTTATTTGGAAAGTGCCTTTTGGATCTCCCATCATTGTTTAGTCATACCAGTGTTTATGAAATAAATGGTCAGTGACCTTTTTAAAAAAGTGAGGCATCTCACTATTTTTCCTTCTTTGAAATTATAACATTGTAATTGTGCTATTTAGAAAAAAGTGAGTTTGAAATACTAAATGGCGACTTGAGTTCTACGCCTGTGACTTCTAGCTGTATTTGGACAAATCATTATCTCTTAGAGCCTCTTAGAGTCTCATTTTCTCATCTAGGAAATGGTACTTCTATTATCTGCCATAACTAGTGAATAGGATTGACAATTGAGTATGTATGAATTTGTTTGAAAATCATAAAACCAGCATAAGGTGGCAGCAGTGTTACAAAATAAACTCTTAAACCTGTGCAACAGGTTTTTGAAATAACTTAGGCTACCTCTTTTATGAGAAGTTAATTGCTATTTAAACTAGGTTGCCACGAGGCTTTCTAACATAAGGCAAGTAGGTAAGAAGAGAAAATGTTCATATTAGTAGATCATACCTGTGTCTGAGAATTCTTTTCAGACTAGGGTTTCTAATGACTGAGATGCTACTTTTGAAGTGTCTTTGCTACCTCTCAAAATTGAAGACTTTTTCTGTTTTGTGCATACTAGGTTTGTCCAATGAGTAAGTCTCCATATGTGGATCCTCATAAATCTGGGCATGAGGTCTGGGAGGAATTTTCAATGAGCTTCACCCCAGCAGTGAAAGAAGTCGTGGAGTTTGCAAAGCGTATTCCTGGGTTCAGAGATCTCTCTCAGCACGACCAGGTCAACCTTTTAAAGGCTGGGACTTTTGAGGTAGGTTTTATTTATCTGGAATATTGATGCAGGGTCTGGGTAGTATTTTATTTTCATGTACATTTTCTTCTTTTCTAAGTAAGTATTTATAGTCCAGAGGCTGAAAGTACCAACAAAAGAATAATAATCTCAGGATCTTGGGAAGAGATGAGATAAAGCCAGAGTGTCTTAGGACTTGAAATGTAACTGCTATGTATTCCCAGAACACAGGCTTCATCCAGGTTGTAGTATTACTTTCAAGCGTGGACTACAGGCAGGTTCTGTAGAGTGTTATTAGATACCTCTTGAAAGCCTTGCCTAGTGTTTGAGCACAGAATACAAGGCGTAAATAGAATGTGTTTTTTCTCTTTAAGGAGATTATAGAATATTTGGGGGATGTGTGAAACATGTCTTATGTGCTACTTCATACTCTCTCAGCCTCCCCTCGTCCAGAATCTGTGACCACATTTTCTATTCCAGTTTCTCTTGCTCTGATGTATTCTGCCTGAGTGTGGGGCAGCCACTGTTGCCAACTGGAGTAGGACACAGAGTGCCTCTCTTTGTGCCAAGTTAGATGCCTCTGACCTGTCTTCCTCAGGAGTTTCCTGGTGCTGCTGAGGTGTGCCTCAGAGCTTACCTAAGCATTGTTCCAAAACGTAGGGTGGTAGGTGGGAAGTTGGTGTCTAGGGGGCCAGATCCAGTCAGCAGGGGAAGAGACCCAGGGGACGTTATTCTCTTCTCCCTGCTGGTCCCCTAAGACTGAGCTGTCAGTTGTGAATGATATTGAGTGGTGGCCAGCTCAGTAATACATCCTCTGAAATTTTCTCTCTTTCCTTCCTAGTCTCACTTCTTTTTTCCTTAATCTTGTTTTCATATGTGGTAGTGCACACCCCACATAAACTTTTGCCTTAGGCTCTATTTTCTGGGGCACATGGACTGGAAAGGAGGAGCCATACTGATTAACAAAATAGCTATGGTATAATTTAAAAGTAAAATCATTAGGTTAGGATTTTTCAACGTAAGGGAAAATATTAGAGTTAAGATTTAAACTCTGAATCTTAGAGGGATGTCAGTGATGAAGTTCAGTTTACCCATATTTGAGGTTGGGTGACTGGGGCTTAGAGAGGTGAAAAGATCTTTCTTTGATACCAATAAATTTATAACATAGGACCAGGACACAAATCCCAGACTCCAGAACTAGTATTCTTTCTACCTTGTGATTTGTCTTGGGATTCCTGTGTTCTAGAGTTAGAGCTGTCTTGGGGTGCTTGGGTGGCTTAGTGGATTGGTTTTAGCTCAGGTCATGATCTCATGGTTCATGGATTTGAGCTCCATGTTGGTCTCTGTGCTGATGGTGCAGAGCCTGCTTAGGATTCCCTCTCTCTCTCTCTCTCTATCTCTCTCTCTCTCTCTCTCTCTCTCTCTCTGTCTCTGTCTCTGTCTCTCTGCCCTTTCTCTCTGCCACTCCCCTGCTTGCTCACTCTCTCTTTCAAAATAAATAAAAACTTGAAAAAACCTGAATTTGAGCCATCTTCTTAAAAGTCTCATTCTCTTTTGGATTGTCTTGAGTAAAACAGGTCTTTGCGAGAATTGCAACGGGAAGGTGTTTGTTCAGTATTCCTCTGGTTTTGGGACAAGTATGTAGCATAGATGTCACTATTTTATATAGTGGAGGGAGTGCTGTCAGTAAGCAGTTGTTGATTTGTTTTGGATCTGAATTACAACTTGGTGTCTGGAACATTTGTTATAATTTTCTTTGTGTATTGTCTCTTTAGGTTAGGTTATGGTTCCTTGAAGTAGTCTAATTAGAGTTTATCTGCTACATTTGCCTTGGCTGCATCTGGTGTTTTGATGTCCCCAAGTGCTGCCGCACCATTAGCATGGTGTCCTTTTTGCATACGGTTTAGGGACCATATTAGAGTTTCAGAGAATTACAGGACTGAAATATTTTGCCACTGGTGGCTGGAATTTTTTTGATATGCTCTTTGGGATATTTATTGCTTTAGTAGAGAATTTGCCTTAAGGAAATGGTTTTGGGTAGAAATAAACTAAGTCTTTCTTTTATAACCTTCTTTTATATGTAGCATGTTTCTTAACTGACTTGAATACTGAATTGTTTCTTAGTACTCCTTCAAATACATTTAAGTCTTTTTCTTTTTGCAGGTTTTAATGGTACGGTTTGCATCATTATTTGATGCAAAGGAGCGTACTGTCACCTTTTTAAGTGGGAAGAAATACAGTGTTGATGATTTACACTCAATGGGAGCAGGGGATCTGCTAAACTCTATGTTTGAATTTAGTGAGAAGCTCAACGCCCTCCAACTTAGTGATGAAGAGATGAGTTTGTTTACAGCTGTTGTCCTGGTATCTGCAGGTAAGCAAGCCGGTTCAGAATTGTGCCTCACCTAGAATACAGTGACCCGGGGGGAGAAGATGGAACTCTGTTCCAGCAAGCTGTATAGAAGGCAAGAGGGCCTTAAGAAGATGCTACACTTTGTGAATCTGTTATTTTTGATAATTAATTTTCTAAATCATGACATTAGAAGACAGAAGTGCTAATAAAATGATGTTTAGATCGAGTCCTCCTATTTACCACAAAAGTCTTTGTCTTTAGCTTTTCATCATTTTTTTTTACAAGTCTAAACAGTTACTTTTGTGCATTTAATCTTTAAAACAGTAGGTTGTTCTGATATGAATCTATGTTTTAATCAAAATATGTGAGTTACTTAAAAATGTTAAAAGTAGCAAGATATAGTAGTGTGGTTTGTTACAAATACTGGTGATTTATGAGTAGACTTTTATTCCGCTTTGCCACTGCATTTTCTATGTGACTTGCATAAATAATTCTATTCTTTGGGTCTTGGTTTCCTCCTCCTGTGAAAGGAAGGGCTTGTACCGTATGATCCAGCTTGGGGTCTGGCACAGAATAGGTATTTAGTTACTGTTTGAATGAGTGATCAAGATTTTTGAGTCCTAACATTTAGTGTTTGTTAGTATGAATCATTGATGATTTCCAGTTTCCCAGCCACCTTGAATTTTTAGTATACTTATTTCTGACCAAAGTATTTCAATTTAGATAATAGCTATTAACATAATAGCAAATGGGAAATTGATACACCATGACTCTCCTGGGGATATGTAAGTACCAGCCATTTTTTGGTATCACTGATGTGACTTTAAAACATTTGTTGAGAATTTTAAAGTATTTTGATAGGGCTTAACTGTAAGTTTCACATTTGCTGCCTGCTGTGTAAAAGCCATTCTGTCAGGCATTGTGAGGATTATAATCCCTGCTTATGAAGCTAAACTGTAAATCAGTAACTCCTGAGGAGAGTAAGTTCTTTGTATATCTTAAAGGGCCTGTACATCAGTGATATAAAGATTTATGCCATTTAGAAGCATAACTTCTAATCAGTCTACCTGGGTAGCTAAAAATGCATTTATGATATGGAATAGTATGAAAGTACCATGCTAATAAGGAATACCTATTTCCTTAGTACCCGTGTAATTAATGTCCCTTGCACTTTACCTACCATTTTGCAGTCTCTTGAGAAATAATTATGAATAGTTTGAGTTGACATCAGATTAATAAGGCTATTATTGTGAAACGAAAGTAATCCATGCTTGTTTCTTTATCTGATAAATATGCCTTATGTGCTGGAGAAGGTAGAACAAGCATTAAGACACAAGCTTGCTTTCTAAGTATTTATGTTCTATTTGGAGAGATTGAGCTGATGCAGAAAGCTTTATGGTACAAAGCCATATGGTTCTGACTAAGGTAAGTAGGAGTTATAGAAAGGAAGATGAAATTACCTGAGCTTTGTGGGGAAGATGAAAGTGGAACTGGAGAAGGATCATTAGGTTTTCCCACAAAAAAGTGATGGAGCAGTTTGGGAAAGCACAAGATAGGGCATGGGCAGGTGGCCAAAGCCTGACATGTATATACATCAAGGAGGAAAGGGACTGAAGGCTTGTTAGTTAAAGGGACACCAGGTTATGGAATGACTACCGTGAGGAAAAATATGGGGCAGTGGGAAGGCACTGTAGGGGAGTGATCAGGCATGAACAAAGTGATGCTTTAACGTTAGTTGTGCATTTTTATCTTGGGTGGATGAGCCGAGTGAGTCTTTAGAGCTGGAGTGTCAGGTTGAGAGGCTGTTGAAATAACTTCAAGTAGGAGGCAATGGAGTGAACTCTCTGAAGTAGATGTGGTAGAGGAGGTGGAGGAAGGACGGTCTCAGAGAAGGTTCAAAGGGAGAAATGATGGCAGGGGAGTGAGGGGGAGCTCTGTGCCAGGAATCATGCTACTTCATTGATATTTTCTACCAAGAAGGGTGATTTTTTAAAAATAAGTTTTATTTATTTTCTTAAAAGTTTACTTATTTGGGAGAGAGAGCATGGTGGAAGGGCAGAGAGAAAGGAGAGGGGGTCCCAGGTAGGCTCAATGCTGTCAGCGCAGAGCCCCACTTGGGGCTTGATCTGAATTGTGGGATCATGACCTGAGCTGGAATCAAAAGTCCGACACTTAACTGACTAAGCCACCCAAGTGCCCTGCTTTATTTTTTTTCCCCTGATCTTAAGAATAATATAGGTTCTTTGCAAAAGCAGAAAATACTAAGATGAAAATAAAGATGGTAATATCACTACCAAAAAAGATCACTATCAACATTGGAGGGGGGTGTGTCTGTCTATTCACCAGTCCATCCATTTACCATTTCCTGCTTATTGATTTATGGTACATAAAAAAGTGTTTGACATACTAAGTGAAAAAGACTGACTATAGAAGAATAATGCATTCTTATTTTTGTTATGTCTGTATATTTGAAGGTACACAATCAACACATATACATACATAAATGTCATATATTTTAAAAAAGTATGTTGTTTTCACTGATAGTGTTCATGGAAGGCTTACACCTTTATCACCTAAAAAGGACTATTGTTATTGTTAAAGTAGAATCTAGACAGGTAAATAAAGTCTCTCCTTCCTTCTCCCAGCCTGCTTTCCAGAGAACTAGATTTGTAACCATCTCTCTTTGTAATTTTTCTGGTAGTTGCCCACCCAATTCTAAATACAGGGTAGAGGTGGATTTTTTATTGAGTAGATACAACTGAGAAAAGTATCTTACTTTTTATAAGTTTAATTTTTACAGTTTAATTTATTTAAAATTTTAATATCCTCACATACTTTTATCTTTCACTTTTACATAAATTTCTCAGTTTAGATCGAATCTTCTCCTTAGGGACACAGAATCGTTTTCCTCCATATCCTGGCTTCTTTAGCTATGCCATTTGTTTTACATTGTCAAGGATAAAAATATTTACATTCTCTTCTATAGGTGTGATTAGTTTCTGTGCTTCGTTTATCAGATGATTCTAAATATTGAAAATTAAAAATTGTACATTTATAGCATTAAGATTATGTGAATAGTACTCACAATACTCACACAGTGGGATTGAAATGGTAGACAAGGCAATGTAAATCTTGCCCTAAACCTCCACTACCCAAGGGGGGGAATGTTCCAAGTATCGGATAAAAATTGGATTCTTTATGTTCTCTATCAATTGCTTAGAACTCAGCAACATTATAGTTTGCTTTATATTTAAAATCACTTTTTGTTTTTCTTGGAACCTACAGTTGCCATCTGGGTTTTGTTTTGGTTGTCAGAAGAAATGCTAGTTAGTTTCTAGATCTCATTATATAATTTTATCCTCACAAAAGACTTCTGATGTGAGCTAGGATACGTTATCCTCAAATATAGATGAGGAATTTGAGTAACCAGAAAGGTTAAATAATTTGCTCAGGGTCGTGCATTTTTAAAAGTTGGCTGAGCATGCATTTGAACTCCTGTTAGTCTTTGAAGGTTCAAAGCCTTTCTGCTGTACTACTTGTTTACAGAATAGCTCTAGCTGCTAAGGGAGAGAGAAATCTCAAACATGATACTTGGCCTATGAGGTTAGAAGACTCTTGATACCATAGAGAAAAAGGGAATTATTCCTGAAAGGTAAATTTTTCTTGAGATTGTGTGACATGGCAGCAGTCATTCGCAGTTGAAGATGAGGGACAGGCGCATACTTCTGAGACCAGAGTTCGTCTAGAAATGGATTTTGGTTGTCCATGGGAGGAATTTAACTTCTGTCTTGTAGGAAGTGAATATGAATAGAGAAATTAAGTGAGCAGCACAGGCTTGGGAGAGGGATGAAGAACTAGCTAAGGAAGGAGAGGAGAGATGTAGCAGGAATTAAACTATACAAGTAAGTAGTATAGTATTTAGTACATCATTTAGAAGATAAATTTCCATTTCAATCTGTTATAATTTCCAGAACATTATTGTGTATGATCCAGCTAGATTTGTAGATAGATTATTTGGCCTTGATATCATGAAACCATGGTTGTAGAAATTGAGATTTTTACGAAAATTTAATACAGTTTACATTTTTAGGTATAGGAATCCATTTCCCTGAAGTTCTGAGTTGTATAGAAGCAGCCTAGGTCATCCCAACACAAAATACTCACTGAAGGACTTCTAATGCAAACACCTTCCTTACCTGTGTGTTTCTTTTTGTTTTTTTTTACATTTATTTCTGAGAGACAGACACACAGAGTGTGAGCAGGGGAGGGTCAGAGAAAGAGGGAGACAGAATTGGAAGCAGGCTCCAGACTGAGCTATCAGCACAGAGCCTGACAGGGGGCTTGAACCCACAGACTGTGAGATCATGACCTGAGCTGAGCCACCCAGGTGCCCCATTACCTGTGTGTTTCTTTCTTTGCCTATTTAGATTATTTTGCTTGTGGGGTTCATTGACATTCTTAACCAGTTGTTGGTATTGTTAAGTACTGATGCAAAGCATGTATTTTCTTCTTATAATAAGGGCCCTCTAAAGGAAGGAATTTTGGTTTGTGGTGTCCACTGCTGATTCTGTAGCATCTGTCACAGTAGCCACACACATTCAGTAACTGTTTGGTGAGGGAATTAATATATTGCAAGAATGTTAAAGAAAATGGTTACTTGAATATTAAAGGCAAATGTCCATTTGACCAAAGTCAAATGTCAAGAGGTCTTTTGTCCATGTAACAATTTGTCTGAAAACATGACCCCCTCCAACCAGTAGTCAACATTCAATTTGTTTCTTTTTCCATAAGAATTAGCACATAGTTGAATAATAATCGAAATTTTATTGAATGTAAGATAAACCTATTTTCATCATTTTTTTGTGCACTTAATCATTGCAGTGGCCTTCTTAGCTCCCAGTTACAATGCAGAGCCTCAGTATCCTTATAAAACATGAGTAAAGGGTTTGAATGGGCAGAGAATTTTGCTTCCTTGGCAGTGTCTTTCTAATTAATTACAACTCCCTGTGTTAGGAGCCTCTGAACATTTCTTGTGCATTACTGCCTCCTATTGTAAAGGGGAGAAATAGCCCTTGATGATGAAAAACAGTCTATGGGCAAACAACATAGGTTTGGCTAATTTTAAGATACTCTCCTTTCTTGTTGGTTTATACTAAATCATTAACACTTTGTATGATGAACTTAATAAACACAAAGTGAATGCTTGGGTTGTAATTAGGTAATAAAGTTGCATAGCATATTATCCTTATCACATAACAAATGACCTTAAAACTTAGTGGCTTTTTATCTCACAGTTTCTGAGGATTAGGAATATGGTGCGGCTTAGATAGGTACCTGTGGTTCACGGTTTGTTAGGAGCTTGTAGTCAAACTGTAAGCGGGGCTGTGGTCAACTATGAAGGCTTAACTAGGTAAGGATCTGCTGTTTCTAGGCGTATTCGTGTGGTTGTTGGCAGGATACATTTCCTTGCAAGGTGTTGGGCCGAGTGCCTTAGTTCTCTGCTGGCTGTTGGCTAGAAACCACCGTCAGTTCCTCAGCACCTGGGACATTCCATCGGCAACTCACAATGTGGCATCCGGCTTTTCTCAGAGCAATTGAGCAAGAAGAGTATGCTAAAGATGGAAGTCAGGTGTTTTGGTTTTTTTTGTAATCTATTTTATTTGTTAGTAGTGAATCAGTAAATCGCCCACTCAAGGGGAAAGGGATTCAAGGGCATGGATACCAGGATGAGGGAGTCATTGCTGGCCATTTTAGAGGTTGCCTGCCACACATGGTAACATACAAATGTGGAAATATTCCAAATAAAGTAAAATTCATATTTGTAAACCACATTATTCATTATATTTCCTCATTGAGAAGCAGTTGAAATTAGCAAGTTGGCATCTAATTTTAAAAATCAGAACCTCTAGTTTTGTGAAAAAAATACTAAGCATTAAAGAATTTTGATTTATCAAGCTTACTGTGTGATGTATACCTTAATAATATAATCAATAGTTACAAAAATTTGCCATTGGGATTTACAAAATGTTGTCAACTATCTTTTGCCTTTGTTCCAATGTATAAAACTTTGTTTTAATTTCATTAATTAGATTGACAAGCAAGAATTATATTTAATGTTTTCTCTTAATTGATGTTTATCTTTATGTTGTTAATAATGTGTTCTCTATTCATGTCTCTCTATTCCTTACCATTAGATCGATCTGGAATAGAAAATGTCAACTCTGTTGAGGCTTTGCAGGAAACTCTCATCCGTGCACTAAGGACCTTAATAATGAAAAACCATCCAAACGAGGCCTCTATTTTTACAAAACTTCTTCTAAAGTTGCCAGATCTTCGGTCTTTAAACAACATGCACTCTGAGGAGCTCTTGGCCTTTAAAGTTCACCCCTAAGGCCTTTGTTTATTTAAATATGAACTGACTTATGCTAACTGTACATTTTGTGCTAAAATGCTTATTTATATGTGTATACCATATGTGGAGATAGAAAAGACCTTTAAGACAATACAAGATTGTAGGCTGTCTCTGTAATCATGCAGTAGCTGTTTGGATTGAGGTTTCTCCAGCCATGGTTAGACATTGACCGCATTTCCCCTTTAGACCAATCAGCTGTGTCACACTTAAACTGGAGAAGTTACACTGAATTATAGTCACACTGAATGTTAGACTTTTCATCTGCCAAAACCAAAAACCATTTTGATCTCCCTGTGGTATAAATATAACGCACAATCACAAGTATATGAGGACTTAAAAATTAACCTTTTGTGGTAGAAATTCTGTTGTATGAGGAAAACTTGATTTCACCACAAGACCATTTGATCTGGTAATTGGAGACACTGAGCAGGTTAGTGAAGAGCGCTGCATGTGTGTAGTTTGCTCGACCACTGTTAAAGTGTCTGATCCTGGGCAGGTGGGTTGGTTGTGGAAAATGAAAATTGATAGTGTTCTCAGTGCCCCACCTCACAGATACTAAACAATGTCTATAAAGCATATTTACCTCTTGGGAGATAGGCACTATGTAAATAAGGTAACATTTTTGTTATAGTTTTCATAATAATAATCTCTTATTTCTAAATATTTCTGAGAAATCATTTCACAGTCCACACCAACCTATAATTCAGGGTTCCTACATATGTGTGGGGATATCCTCTTGGCACACACATATTCAAAGTTTATGGGTACATCAGATACATAGTATGTGTATATAATATCTGTGTGAACATAGTTATACACAAACACATTTCTTCACAATATTTTAAACTGTGAAGAACTTTATCATTCAATAAACTTAAAATAAGACGTGTCAAAGATTCAAGTGAGGTGCATTTTACCTGTTGATGACATAACCATTGCTTTAAATGTTTAGACAATAGAATATTGAATTTATGCTCTATTTTTATTTAAGCAGCACTTAATGTAAAAGTACAACAGGCAAGGGAGTCCAAATTTCAAAAAATATGTATTTTAGAGTTCGTCTTTGATAGATCTTTGGTTCAGGGTACTAGTCGTTTGAAAGTTCATTCAGATTTTTACCTTGTACTAAAAAAGGTTACATTGCCCCTTATACACATGCTGCAGCTTGATGATAAAGATTTTGATCGTTTTTGGAGAACCAATCAATGTTTAAGAAAACCGTCTAATATGTTGGCTGTGCGTGTGCGTGTGTGCATGTGTGCACAAGTGTGTTCCGAGTCCACTCTTCTTTTCCTAAATAACACTACAGGGATTTTATCAAATTAGATTTAATCTAGAATTTGAAAAACATCATTTGGTGTGTGTGACCTACAGGCTTAGAAATGGTACAGAGACATTTCATCCACATTTCTAATATTGGGTTTTATTAAGTAGAGAAGACCAGCCTCTGTTGATGGCAGTGGGAGAAATAGCCAAAAGTGAGGATTTTTATGTATGTCTTTCTGTTTCCCTGGAAAATTAAAATTAATTGGAATTTTTTGGAAAAGATTGCCTTCTGTGTAATTTTGGGATTATATAAAACTGCAAGAATGGAAAGAGCCTGCTTTACTATACTCAGCCTGTGACTTTCCTGATATGTGAGCAGAATGCCTTATTTTGTATCTTGTTTAACTTGTTGCTACTGGGACTTGAATTTCTGTGGCACTTGTTAAGTAAGTTAAAAAAAAAGAAGTTAAATCCTCTCATTATTAAAGAGGAAAGGTGATGGTGATGTCTGTAATACAATATAAACCATAATCGTGATTTACCTTACATTGGTAAGACTTTTATGGGATATACAGTATAGTTTTTGTGAATTATTTACATGATAGCATTATCTTTTTATAATTTTTTTCCTATGATAAATGCATAGTTTTCTTCTATGGGGAATAGAAACGGCTTTTTGAAGTAATCCTGAAAACCTCAAAGATCATGTTTATTCTTAATTTTTGCCTTTTGCATAAGCCTCTTTATATAACATGTTATCTTTAAAACAATTACTGTCTTTAGGAATGTGTAACCAGAGGTATGTTAGTATTGCTTATAAAACTTTAGTTAGGTTCAATATATACATGTATACATCTATATATAGGTATGTAGGTTCGCATTTTGTCTTGTAAAATTTTATTTGAACAAATTCTTCCTGTAGGTAATGGGAAACAAAATTAATAGTTCATATGCCACTTGTAGCATCTCTATATTTGAAAATAGCCCAATATTAAAACTTCTAAAATTAAACCAGCAGCCTATTATAAGCACATTCTTTGATTGAGTCATTGGGTATAAACTTACTAAATGTGGAGAAGACAACCAGTTTGGGAAATTTCTGAGTTGGTGGGACACTGCTGATTAATTGATAATGTACTGTATGAATTAAGTGATGCTTTAACTCTGATTTTACATTTTAAAGTTAAAATGTGGGCATTATGTCAGCAAACTTAAGGGCATTATGTCAGCAAGCTAAAACATTTTCTTTTCTGTGCTTTTAATGTATCTCTTTACATGATCTGAGAGAGGATTCAAGCTTTTTAGAGAGAAATAGCTGAGGGAAAGGGGAAACATCTTCTTGAGTTGAAGCTTTTCCTTAATGGCGATGGTTTAATTACAGATAAAACTAGAAGGCAATTTCAGTGGATTAAGTGTATAGCTTTTGTATCTACATTTCAAGAAATTACCATTGTTAACTTGATAAGAAATGATTTATTTTATGTAAACATCATTGCAAAGCAAGGTGTAGAAGCTCAGCTAGATTTATTACTGTGCACGAGAGTAAATACCTATCTCAATTATTCTTTTCTTTTTCCAATATAAAGTTTGCTGAATGTACAAGAAGAGTTTATCACTTAGGATATAGAATTTTTTTAGGGGTTGGGGGGATGAGATCTGTCAGGAAATCACCTATAAACAAAGATTGTCTTGATTTGATTCAAAACGTAAAACTTGAAGCTATTCTTGAACTAACGTGGAAAAATAAAATGGCTATTGTTTTAAAAACGATAGAAATATATTGTCAAGATATGAATTACATTTATTTTCTACAAACTTAATTGATGAGGACATGGGTAATATCTTCATGTTTCTGAAAAGTAATCTGTACATGGGGGGAGGGGATAATAAAATTATTTCTAACCAACTGTGGTTTTTGGTATCTTTTTATCTTGATGTTTTTGTAAGACTCTAACTTTCCTACTTTCCCTTGAGCACAGATGTCTTACCTAAATCTCTGATTCAGCATAGGGGAATGTATATATGCAGGGCTCCTTTTAAAAGATTTTAGGGACGCCTAGGTGGCTCAGTTAGTTAAGCATCTGACTCTTAGTGTTGGCTTAGGTAAGGATGTCCCGATTCATGGGTTCTAGCCCCACATTGGGCTCTGTGCTGACTGTGCAGATCCTTGCTTGGGAATGTCTCTCCCTCTCTCTTTTCCCCCCGCCCCCCCCAAAAAACCAGTAAAAAGATAGTAAAAGACTTTAGTTTGTTTAGAGAGTCCAGTAAGGATTGTTGCTGTTTTCTATAATGCCAGATAAATAGTGGTTTGCTGTATCTGGTAAGATAATCTTCCTTAGAGATGGTAAGAGAGGAAAGGGGTCCTTGATCTAGCCAAGACTCAGCCTTGGCCATGAATGGGATAGGGTACCTCAAGCAGGATCCCTACCCCCTTTCTCCTTTCCCCTTTCCTATGATGTGTAGCCATTCGGGCAAGGTCCCTGCAGTTGTTTTCCAGGCTAGTAATACCCACTACTTCTCTGTGGATATTAATTGATACTAGGTGGGAGAAATGGGCTCCTTGATTAAATAAACTTGGAAATGAAGGGTTAACAAGGTTCCTGAGATGTCTTTATGTCAGTCCTGTTCATGAGCAAGTGTGTATCAGGAGTGTTTTTAGGAAGTGTTTAGTGGAATGCAGTTTTTCCCAAACTTCTCTGCCAAGTGGGCTCTCCCTGCCCTTTTTTCTGTGTTGAGCACTTGTTGGGACTCCTTGGAAGGTCTGATTTCAGGAGAAAAAAACCTTGGCCTCCTTTGGTTGTTAAGGATATTGATCACATTCTGTGGATTATTGTACACATTTGTAATTTGCCTTCTTTTTTGCACAGTATAAGAAACCGCTCCTAAATAAAGGTGTGGTTGATGGAAAACAAAATAGATTAAATTCCTTTTGAATGTTGGAAGTGCTGCCTGTGAGTAAATGAGTAAAGACAGCCAATTTATGGATCTGGTTTTAGTTTTCACATTCACTTGGGCCTATTAAAATTTGTCACATTTGCTTTTCTTAATCCTCGGTCATCTAAAGGTTTAGTTAACAACTATGGCCTCTCTTCTAGTAGCTGCGTCAGAGTTGGTGGAGGAACCAAAAGGGCAGTCTTGCGAGGAACTCACAACCTTTCCAGAATGTTTTCTGTGGGGCACAGTCCCAGGAATGTAAAGCTGGTCTCAAAATTAGCATTTCCCAACATTTTAATATACATTACTAAAGAGGATGAGGTCATTTAAATAAGACTCAAATACCTGGGTAAAAATGGTGTTTTTAAATACTGTGTTTTCTCCGGTTTCCTATTGATGTCCACAGAATTGAATATGATCTAAAAATTTTCTAAGATAAGTTCTGTGCTTTTCCTTGTCAACAGTTTCACTTTTCCCTCAATTCTCCTTACCCTTAGTCCTCCTGCCTCATTACTTTGTTGCTTTGCTTGTAAGTTTTCATGTATTTTCCCCCCTCTACAATAGCTATTTCATTTCCTGTTCAGGTTCTGCAGTTGAATGCAACTCAGGTAGTTTCCAAAGTGGAAAGCACCTACGCTTTCATGCTCTCTTGATCATCTTTTTGTTCCTTACATTTAGGCTGCTCTATGATGTTTTATCCAACAAGACTTTTGAAGAATAAACTGATGGTTTAGTTATTCATCGTACACATTTATTGAAGTTGTATGTCTCAGGAATTTTTTTAAGATCCAAATGCAAAATGAGTTTCCTTGAAAACCCAGGGCACTAATCCAAACGGAGTTGTGGAAGTTGTGCACACATGGAGGAAATGGCCACCAACCATAGCATCTCAAGTAGTAATTGCCAGCAAATGCTGTTCCAGCCATGAGATGCTGGAGCCAGCTTATAAGGTCTCTTGAGGTCTCATTGTTCCATTTCCAGGAATTTACAGAGCTGGTTGTTAGAAACAGCCATTATTAAAAAAATTATATAAGCTTGCAACTGAATTCTATTGGAGCAGATAATGCTCAAAACACCCCTAGTTATTTTACATTTTACTGTTATTTATGTTTTTGAGGCTCCATACCTTTATTTTTATTTAAAGAAAATGTGCCTGCACATCTCTACCCCACTCTGTAAGTGATGGCACATTGGTAGCTCAAAACTGGCTGTGGTAGGATTATTTATAATATGGAAAGCTCCAAATGCTAGGACTCAGAGCTTGATTTATTGTATTTTTGGTTGTCTGGATTTAGGAAAGTGATGGAGAAAGTGAATGCAAATTACACTTAAAAGTGCCCCATGCCTGGAGCCCTTAAACACTGCAAATAGAAAATTGACAAAATAGTCCAGTATTTGAAAACTGATTCAGCAAAGAAGTTGGTCGCATCAATGGTAAATCAAGCTCTGACATAATTTTTGTTTTATTAATATACTTAAAACATCAACATAAATGTTGATGCACTTGGGTGTCAGCTGCAACTTCAGCAAAAATAATGGAATGCATTCTGTGAAAAATTAATTCGTTAATGGAATTTATGGTAAAGAGTATTGTAGGATTTGTAAAAGAAATAATATGTACACACAGCATTCATAAACACACATTCAGTAAAGATAATACACACACACATTCATAAGGTATTTTCCCTCAGAGTGGTAGTTAAATGTTTACCAGCACACCAGGTTAACCCCAATTCTGTTTCCTAAAGGAAACCAAGGCTCAGAGAGTGTAAGTAATCTGCTCGAGGTCACACCGCTGCTGAGTGGAGGGTTGGGCCATGAAACCCAGATGTTTGGGCAGAGGGTTTGCCCTACGTCTAAGTGAGGAGCACTGGGCTTGGGGTCTTCCTGGCAGAGTGGTTTTAGCGAGTCTGCTCTGGTCTGTATATACATGTCGAGCTTCTGTTCACGGGTTTGGGGATGGATAGAGGGGAAGCTCTTTAATCAAGGATTCAGTGCATAATGTGAGTTTGCTGTTATCCTCCAGCCCCTACATAAAATTTCTCTTATGCGTAAGAAGCCTCAACTACTTCAAGTGGTTGCAAGACTAAACGAGCTGTCAACAAGGAGCTGCAAACAGCGAAGTCCTATACAGACACGAGGTAATTGTTTTTCCTTAAGAAATGCAGGAAGTAGTCTCCTGGGGGTATTGAGTGTGGAAAGCTGGGCCCCTGAGGAGGTTCTCCTGGGGTCAGTCTCCGGGGTGCTGTCATTGGCGCCCCAGGGCTGGGAGGTGGCAGTCTCCCAGGTAGGCCCTTCTCCGCGGGGAGCTGCTCTGACAGTGAAGACTGTGGTCACCTCAACCTTCAGCTATTACTGATTTCCGGGAACTTCCTCAGGAGAAGCTAAACCGGCGACAAACGATGACCAAGTCCGTGTGCCATTTCCAAGCCCCGAGATTAGAATACAGTAGGCCTCCCTTCTCTGCAGTTCAGCTTTCTGGGATCTCAATTAGCCGCCCGTGACCGGAAGCCAGTGATTCTCCTGAAGGAAGTAGGAGCCCAGTGTGACGGCCCAAGGCCCGCCCACCACGTTCATCCTACGTCATCACGCAGGCATTTCGCGTGTGCTGTCGTCACAAGGAGAAGGGTGAGTACGGCGCGGGGAGGTGTTTTCAGAAAGCACATTCACGTACCTTTTATCACAGTATATTGTTATGTTATTCTTCTTAAAAGTTATTTGTAATCTCTCGCTGCACCTAACTTATGAATTAAACTCTGTGATAGGTCTGTATGTACAGGAAAAGTCCTGGTGTATATCCAGGGTTCCCTACTTCCACGGGTTGGGTTCAGGCATCCACTGCGGGTCTTGGAATGTATCTGCAGCTAAGGGACACTGCTATATGTAAGCAAGGCCTTTAGTATTCTAGTGCATGCTGTCATTGTTTAAAGTGTACAAAGGACAGGAATAATCGGTTCTAGATCCCTCGATAGTAAAAATAACAAAGAATTCCATGTCTCGGAGTTTTGAATATTCTCACCGTTTGCTTGTGGATTGAGGATACCTTTGTAGTTGTTGTTCTGCTCTTCAGTGATCTTGAGAAAATCCTTTCACCTTCTGAGTTCAGCTCCCCTCTGTAAAGTGAGGGAATTTGACTGTGTGCTCTCCCAGGGAGAACATTTGTGATATGATGATATATAAACAACAGAGTTAAAAAAGAAAAAGAGCCAGAGAGTGAACACTTTCTTCTTTTAAAAATTTTTATTTTTGAGAGACAGAGACAGGAGCACGAATGGGGGAGGGGCAGAGAGAGAGGGAGAGACAGAATCCAAGCCAGCTCCAGGCTCTGAGCTGCCAGCACAGAGCATGACGCGGAGATCGAACCCCCAGACTGTGAGATCATGACCTGAGCCGAAGTCAGATGCTTAACTGGCTGAGCCACCCAGGCGCCCAGAGAGTGAAAAATTTCTTGTGTGTGGAGGTGAAGTGAGGAGAGAGGAGAGACACGGAAACCTGGTTCCTGTAGCTAAACATTGACAGATCACACTTGACTTAACCTGATGTGACATTGCACCCTGCTGGCCGTCTGTCCATGGTCTTTGACTCCTTGCTCCCTCCTGCCTTCCTCAATGCTCGGTGCTCACAACACCCTTAGCTCAAAGTCACCTCTCAGTGTCAGGAACAGGAAGTGTGCTGGGGGAAAAGGAGTCAGTGTGGAGCAGTTTCATATCCCCTAGGGTTACCAATGGCCAGTGGAAGGGGCAAATGAAACTAGAGAACAGCACAAAGCACAAGGAACGTCAGGAACCCCCTGGCTCAGTGACAGCGCTCTAGTAGGTCCTGGATTTTTAGGTGAAAGTTTCTATTCGACCTTTACTGCATCGCAGCATTCCCAGTTCTGGATCATAGCAAAAATGAAGTGTGAAAGAGTGCAAAATTTTTTGTAGTTGATTCTGTCTCTTCCCCTAAATCCTTTTAGTTTTATTCCAACCCTGAAGGTGATCAGGAAAAGTGTTAACCATATAAAACCAGAACTTCTACTTATTGTCACTTTCCAACACCCTTAGCTGTCAAAATCAAAAGAATTTTATAGTGAACACCTAGACCTGTCACTGTATTTTACCACTCACATTTTATTGTACTTGTGAATTACAGAGCTGTCTATCCTTCCATCCACCAAACCATCTTGGGATTTCTTAAAATGCATTTCAAAATAAATTGCAGTCCTCAGTAAACTTCCCCCTAAATTTTTCATCTTGTATATTATTTACCAAAATTAAATATTGACTTACAGTTTTTTGATATACAGTTTATGGACAATGAAATGCACAAATATTTAGAGTACATCTGCTCCTTTATTTTCACAAATGCATTCTCACTGCATAACCCCAAACCCAGTTGAAATATAGAAAATTAGCATCATCTCAGAAAGTTCTCTCAAGCCCCTTTCTAGGCAGCCCCCACCCCTCAGGGACAATGGCTATAGTTTTGATTTTTTCCACTGTAGGTTAGATAAACCTAGAACTTTATATAATGGTATCATTGCCATATGTACTGTCTTATATAATAAGGCTTTTTCACTCAACATAGTGTTTTTGAGATTTATCCATCATGATTCATTCTTTTTATTGTTTAACAGTATTCCTTTGTATGGATGTACCACAGTTTATTTATCCTATCAGTGGATATCTGGGTTCTTTCCAGTTTTGGGTTCTTAAGAAGAAAGCTGTTATGAATATTCCCTTGTATTTGCCGTTGCACTATAGCATGACTTAACCGTGGGGTAGAATTTGTGTTGGGTTCTGAAGAGGCAGTGTATAATGCAAAGCATGAAAAATAGGCAATTAAATCTTAATCCTTTCTTCTTGAAATATTATAGAAAAAGCAGCTCATCAATTAGAAACTGCTTAAGAGCTAATTAAAAGGGATTTTAACAATAAGAATATTTATTACTTGTTTCCTGCATAAAACCTCTGGAGCAGAGCAATTCCAGGCTCTTTCAGTACCTCCAAATGCCATTAAAAACCCAGCAGCTCACCTCATACCCATTAGATTGGCCATTATCAAATGAACAAACAAACAAAAAATAACAAGTGTTGGTGAAGATGTGGGAAAATTGGAATAATTGTGCACTCATGGTGGGAATGTGAAATGGTACAGTATTGTGGAAAACGGTGTGGTGCTTCCTTAAAAGATTAAAAATCGAATTACCATATAATCCAGCAATTCCACTTCTGAGTATATGCCTCAAAGAATTGAAAGCAGGGTCTTGAAGAGAAATCTGTACATCCATGTTATAGCGGTATTTTCATAAAAGCCAAATGTTGGAAGCAACCCAGGTGTCTACTGATAGATGCAAAGCATGTGGTTGATTCATACAATGGAATATTATTCAAACTCGAAAAGGAAGAGAATTCTGCCACCTGCTACAACACGGATAAACCTTATGCTAAGTGAAATAAGCCAGTCACAAGAAGACAAATACTATATGATTCCACTTTATATGAAGCACCTAGAGTAGTCACATTCATAGAAAATAGAGTGGTAGTTTCCTGGGGATGGCCAGAGAGAGGGGGTGGGGGGTGGGGAGGTTTTGGAGTGTTAGTTTTACAAGGCAAAAAAGTTCTGGAAATGTGTTGTACAATAATGTGATTGTATGTAAACACTACTGAACTTGGTACCCTTAAAAATAGTGGTAAGTTCTATGTTATATGTGTTTTACCACAATTAGTAAATTAAAAAAAACCCAACCCAGTCGCTTCTGATCCTTCTTTGTCATCTTGTGCATATTTGTCATGTTTTCTCTTATGGTTGAAAGATGGTGCCACTGTTAGGCATCATAGCAGGACTATGTCCAGAGAAGAGGAGAGACCTTCCTCTTGTTTATTAGGGAGGAACTTTTCTCTGATGAGAAAAGCTTCACCTCTCAGCTCCCTTTGGCCAGATTATGTCTCATGCTATAAGGGAGCTTGGAAAGCAAGTATGTACCATTTTTCAGCCTCGGCAGAGAGCAGCAGACTCTTCCAGAAAGAACAAGGGGTTGGGGAATGGCTTTTGGGTAGGCAACCAACATTATCTTCTGAATGGACTACTGTTAGGGCGGATGGGTCCTTGTTTGTGAGCTCAGCACTGATGGCCACTATCAGTGGAGACCAGAGCAATCTTGGTTGATACAGGGATTGGTCTGCCTTTAATATATGCAGAGCCAGGGCAAGAATATAATTGAAAACCACCAGCTTGCCTTTGTTCTTTTCCCACTCCTGCCTTTGTCCTATAGTATGAAGGACTTTCCTCCCCAGGAATTTTGTGAGCCATTTGACTTCATATTGGTATCTTGAAGTTGGCCACAGTGGGAATACCGATACTGTGGAACTCAGTAAATGCTACAGACTAAGGTTCTTTCCACCCCGAGTACCAGTGCCTTGCTGGACCTTTCACACAGGCTCGTGGACAGTCAGCTCCTAGGTCCAGGCTCTGTTCATCTTTTCTCTTTTACCACTCCTTGGGCCAAGTTCTGTGCGTGTTGGCAGTGTGGTCTGGCTGTGGGAGAACCAAGGAAAGAGCCTTGTGCAGGCCCTGGAAGGAGGCCCAGGGTTGTTGGGGTAGGGAGTTCGGGGACTGAAGCAGTAATACCTGGAACAGGGTGTAGATTCTCTGCATATTTGGCCTGAGGAGAGGGGCTCGGCTTTAGACGTGAAACTTGTAAAGTGTGACTTCAGGACAGGGGACCAGTCGACTTGTAGGGTGGGGAAGAGAGGGAAATACTTTTGTTTACTCTCCCCAATCTTCTGCCTTTGACTGGATGGGAGAGAATCCCTCCATCCTTCATACACCTGCCTAACTTCTCACTGAGGGGAGAATTGCTAGTCTCATTTATCAGAACCCAGCCCTCATTCATGGGCTGTGTTTTAGTAGTGGACGGGGTTTCTGTGTCTTAAGGTTTAGGATATCCATAAGACGCAACTTTTGTAATTTTGTAACAGCTGGGCAGCTCACCTATGACTGCACCTGGGCGTGATGCTCAGGCTGGAATCCTTTCCATTTTAGATTCAGGAAGGAAAGAGAAAGGCCTCTTCACTTGAGTCTGTTAGGGTCAGGCATGCAGCCTCTATATTAAATTTGTACCTCCTAGAACAGTATTTCTCAGGGGTTAGTGCTCAGACCAGCAGCATCAGCATCCCCTGAGAATGTACTAGAAATGCAGATTCTAGGGTCCTTCCCCACACCTCCTGGATCAGACATTCGCGGTGGCGGGGGGCAGTAGTGTTATTTAGTAAGTCCTCCAGGCGAGTCTGATGCAGCTGAAAGATTGAGACCACTGCTCTAGAAGAATGTAGCTTGGTGTAATCATCTGCCGCGGCTTTCGGAACGAAGTGCCACAGAGCCGGTGGCAGATGACAGAAATTCACTTTTCACGGCTCTGGAGGCAGGAAGCCTGAGATCAAAGTGTTGGCAGGGCCGGATCCTGCTGAGGGTCACGACAGCAGGCTCTGTTCCAGGCCTCTCTCGTTGGCTTGTAGGTGGCTCTGTTCTCCCTGTGTCTTCTCATCATCTTCCCTCTGCACACGTCTGTGTCCAAATTTCCTCTTCTTATAAAGATACTCATCTGATTGGATTAGGGCCGACTGTAATGACCTTCATTTAACTTAGTGACCTCGCTAAAAACCCTGTTTCCAAATGTGGTTACATTCTGAGGTACTGTGGGTTAGGACTAAAACACATGGATTCTTTGGAGGACGCAATTCAGCCTGTAACACTTGGGAAAGCTGGTCATGTAATGTATGTGTCTTTCTCCCCATTCCCCAGTTGTGAGCTTATGGAGGTCAGAGACTGGGTCTTCCTTGTTTTTGTAGCTTTAGCATCTTACAAGATGCCCAACAGTCTTTCAATAAATTTAAATTAATTGGCTGTGGATGGAAGAGCTTTTTGATGTTTTATTGGGGTTGTAATCTTAAGATTATATATCTACAAAGCACACATCTCAATACTTATGGTCTCAGACCTGTTTCTCAAGGAAGTCTGATGTAAGACACTTATTGGCTGAAGTTTTGCTACCTCATGTTGCTATAGATTTTTGAGTTGCTTAATCCTACTTTCTCCTTGTGTGTGGTGTGTGTGTGTGTGTGTGTGTGTGTGTGTAGTGGGAGCATACTTCTGGGGCCATAGATGAGGCTTGACATCTCAACTCTCTCAGAAACTTGTTTGTTTTCTTCTTTTCTGCCGAAGAGCTTTTGAAAAGAAAAGAAAATATTAGCCCGGCTTCAATCAAACATAGCAGAGGATTCTAGGTGTTTGTATTTTTAAGAACTCGGGGGTGCCTGGGTGGCTCAGTCGGTTAAGCCTCCGGCTTCGGCTCAGGTCAGATCTCACGTTTGTGGGTTCGAGCCCCGCATCGGGCTCTGTGCTGACAGCTAGTTCAGAGCCTGGAGCCTGCTTCCGGTTCTGTGTCTCCTTCTCTCTCTGCCCCTCCTGCTCTCATGCTCTGTCTCTCTCTGTATCAAAAATAAATAAAACATTTAAAAAAAAAAAAGAACTCAAAACCAGACTGTGATAAACAGATAATTGTCATTGAGATGTATCCCACTTTATTTGCTAGGGATTTCCTATTGTGGCTTTTCAATTCAGTAGACAGTAGAATTACAAGTTGCCATGGCAACCTACCCGTTGCCTAAGTTGCCTGGGCCTTAAAGACACAGAAACCACATTTGGGTTTCTTCCATAGAGCTGACATTGTTATGAAACAGAGCCCAGCAGAGTGAATGCTGAATGAGAGCAGACATCCTGCCCCCACTTCTTTTCCCTCCCCTCTCCTCTTGTGGTTTCTGTGTTTACCAGGCCCCTGAATAGCCCAGTGTTAGAAATTGTATAATTTGGTCTCTGGAGTTCTTTCAAGAAAACAACCACATTGCTGTGTCCCATGTAGGTTTGCTACCTTTGTTGGTAACAAACTCTGGGAGTTAGGAGATTTGGGGATGGTTGGCATATACGTCAACTCCCACTTCAATACAGTGTTTGACAAATGATAGACTCCTGTCATTTCTGGGACTGCCCTTCTTTTATTCAGGTGGGACATCAAAAGAACACTCCAAAGAACCTGAAGACTGGTTCTCAAGATATTTCTGACTTGAAGGAAAAGCCTGGCAGACCTGGGGACCATTCTTGGTGACACCCAGAAGTAGAATTAACTGGTGAAACTTGACGAAACACTGGAACTCTGGCAACTGCTCTAAATGAATTTGCTCGTTCCTCTGAGCTTTGCCCGTAGCCACTGTTACAAAACTAATTATAAAAGATCTTGAGAGCCAAAGGGAGGCTGATTCCTCTGATAAGCTAATTTGAGAGCATACCTTGGGCCTGAGTTGTAATATACTTCCAGGAGGCATGATTGAGAAGTGAAAGAATATAAAGGGAAACTCCTCAATAAAATGAAACCTCCCCTTGGCTACAGAAATTGCAATTACCCGAAGTTTGCTAGCTATGAAAGTCTTGTTTAATTTCTTTCCAGGTTGTAAGCCATCATTCAGTACTGATTCTTATGGCTCCTTTTAAGGAACCAAGGAGGGACCTCCTGTTTTGCTATAGGAAGTACTATGTTTCGTGGGGGAAGTGAGATTCACCTATGAAAGTTACCAATCCAGGCACTGGGGCAGTCTTGGCTTTGCCTGTGACTTCTTTGAGCACTCCAGGCAGTCACTGACCTTGCCGGTTACCCATGTGTAGGAAATGGATGATCACACTAGCAGGCATTTAGACTGGGGAAGTCATGTGCTGCAATAGTTCTCAGACTTTTCTCTCATCAGGACTCACACATAATGGGTGTTTTAGTGTAAGTCCTCCCAAAAGAGGACAGGAAGTTAGGTGCTGGAAATGACGCTAGGAAGCGAGGCAAGGGAGGAAGAGCTGGAGAGAGAAGGGAGAAAAGCCAGTACAGGAGGTGTTAATGAGCTGGCTGCTGCTGAGGCCAAGTGGCGCTCTGTCACGCTGGGCGCCTCTAGGACATGCCTCAGACTGTCCTGCCAAGCGATGAGGAGGTGGAGTATTTGTCCACTGATTCTATTATTGGTTGCCCCTGAGGGTTGAGCTGCTTCCCACATACAGAGAAAGCCCTCAGGCTGAGAAACAGACACCTGGGCCCCTGAAGTGGGTCGCTGTCGGCAATCACAGGAACTGTCCTCTGGTTTGTAGGTGATCTCAGACCCGGGCCAGGGCAGCAAAAGTGTCTGCTTCACTCCGTGCCAGTATCCGTCGTGGTGGTGGTGGATTTAGAATCTCATCTGCAAATTCTTGACACACCTTGCATTCAGAGATGGGGATCTGTGGCTTTTTTTTCCCCTTTCTCTTGAATATATAGGCAGGCTTGACCAACAGGATATGATATAAGTGATCTATGTGACTTCCAAGGTTAGGTCATAAAAAGCCATGCAAATTCCACCTTCATTGCTGGGGTACTTGCACTTGGAGCTTTGATCTGCTATGTAAGAAGTACAGTTACCCCGAGACTGCCACGGTGCAGAGGCCACGGGGAGCCAGCAGCCCCCGCTGAGCTCCCTAGCTGTGGCCAGTGTCAGCTGCCAGCCATGCCAGTGAACTGGTCCCGCTGAACTTTCAGATACCCACAGCCTCAGCCGATCTCCGGCTGCAACCCGCGGTGCGCACTGTCCAGTCAGGCCCTGCCCGATCCCTGACCTTCACATTCTGTGAAAAAAATATAATGATTGTTTTACTCTTCTACATTTGGAGAACTTTGTTTTGCAATCAGAGTAACTGGAACATTTACCCGGGAAACTGGTGGCATGGAGGACATGCTCACGTAACACCTTTTGGGGTAGGGGTAGCCTGCCATTTTCCAGAGAAGTCACTGGAAGCCTAGTGAGGTAAAAATATTCACCTGAGCTCACATTAGCATCCCCTCCCCCAAGCTGTGCCATTATCAGCTCCCCCTCTGCTGTCTGAGGATGCTGCATTACTGGAAGATGATATTTTGCAAAGAGCTTTGTGAAGAGTCTGGGAGCACCTTGCACTCAGACTGTGTGCCTTTTCTTTCCTTACGCTGGAATTCAGCAGTAAGATTGTACCGGCTGCTGCTTCATAAAGGAACCATCTCATCCTCTTTATCCAAAGCAGTTAGAATCAAGGACAAAGGAAGGAAGGGGGAAATGACTTGTTTAATTAATCTAGAAATCTTTCCATCATGTGACTCTTTTAAACTTGGACAAAAACTCTTAAAAACTTGGTGTTCTGGCAAGGAGTCATGAGTGTGGTTTACAAATTCTGGGACTCTGAGGGGCTAGGAGAAGAAAGTTCTCTGAAATTTTAGCCTCAGAATCATATGAACCTTGAAGTAACTCCTACAAAAGGGAACGTCAGTGTTGCACAGTGTAAGGCACTGTAATGAATGGAGTGTAAGTGCATTCAACAGCACATGGATTCCATTTTCCTTGATAATACACTTGGATTTAGAAATGATGTAGAAAAGCATTCAGAAAATATGTTTTTGGTTTTTAAATGTGTACTGTTAAAAAGAATTTCAAAACTCCAAACTGTTCTTGACACCAAATGAACCCAAACCTCTGTCATATTCATGCATTTCTAGTTTAAACCCCCAAGGCTGATTTATTACCTGCCTCTTTCAGAAGTTGATCATAATCCTTCTTTATGTCATTGAGAATAGAAAATATGAGATAAAAAATGGTCATTCTGATGGCTTTCCCTGACTCTGTGTGAGTTATGGAGACTGGATGGCTGGGTTTCAGAGACTGACTGTTAAAATGGTTCTAAAAAATTTTAACTGAAACGTGATCAATTCAGAGACTGCATATAGATAAATCTTCATCACAGCTTCTTCTTCTTCTTCTTTTTAATGTTTTATTTATTTATTTTGAGAGAGAGGAGAAAGAAAGCACGAGCAGGAGAGGGGCAGAGAGAGAGGAGACAGAGAATCCTAAGCAGGCTCCTCTCTGTCAGCCCGAGCCCTACTTGAGGCTCAATCCTATGAACAGTGAGATTGTGAGATCATGACCTGAGCTGAAACCAAGAGTCGGATACTTAACCGACTGAGCCCCACAGTCGTCCCTCTTTATCACAGATTCTAAAGTGGCTAAGCTTCAACATTCCTCAGGATCCCTGAAATGCAAACTTATGTCTTCTGTTTACAGAACATGGAACATTGCTGAGACAATAGTTTGATTTTTTTTTTTTTTTAAAGATTAATCTAGGTTTTAGGCACAGTAACGGAGAACTTCTGGGAAAATGTGTACGCAGAGCTCTCAGGGTGTTCTCTAACTTAAAAAAACTAAAACAAGAGTGTAAATTAATACGTGTGTAGAGTGAGCATATGAGTGTGCTTAATTGTTTATACCTGCCTCATCACCAGACAGAAGTCAGCTTTTTCCTTTACCCCATGTATTTCCTGTAAACTGGATATTATATCTAAAGACTTGATTAGATTCAAGTTAATTATTTATGGCTAGATTGCACTACAGGTGATGTTGTGGTTTCATACAGCATCATAGCTATTTATTTAGCTTATGATTCCGAAGGTCATTCTTTAATTTGGGCGAGCTCAGTTGGGAAGATCTAGTCTTGGCCGGGTTCACTCATGTGTCTGGCCCGCTGGTGGCTTGGCTGTGCTGACTGGCTTAGATAGGCACACCTCATTTTACTGTGCTTTGCAAATACTGCACTTTTTACACGTTGAAGGTTTGTGTCACCTCTGGGTCAAGCAAGCCTATTGGTGCCATTTGTCTAATAGCGTTTGCTCACTTTGTGTCTCTGTTACATTTTGGGGATTCTTGCAGTATTTCAAACTTTTTCATCATTATGTTTGTTATGGTGACCTGTGATCAGTGATCTTTGATGTTACTATTGTAATTGTTTTGGGGTGCCACGAACTGTAACCCATATAATAAGGATGAACCTAATTGATAAATATTGTCTGTATTCTAATTGCTTCACCAACCAGCCATTCCCCAGTTTTTCTCCCTCTTTTTGGGCCTCCCTGTTTCCTGAGACACAATATTGAAATTAGGCCAGTTAACAACCTTATAAATGGCCTTGAAGTGTTCAAGTGAAAGGAAGAGTCAATTGATGTGGCAAACTTCACTGTTCTCTTATTTTAAGAAATTGCCACAGTCACCCCAACCTTTGGCAACCCTCACCCTAATCAGTCAGCAGCTATTTCCAACATGGAGGAAAGACCCTCCACCAGCAAAAAGATGACAGCTTGCTGAAAGCATCAGATGATGGTTAGCCTTTTTAGCAATAAAGTATTTTTTTAAGCTTATTTATTTATTTTGAGACAGACAGAGAGCATGAGTGAAGGAGGGACAGAGAGGGAGGGAGAGAGAAAATTCCAAGCAGGCTCTGCATTGTCAGCGTGGAGCTTGATGTGGGGCTCAAATTCATGAACTATGAGTCAGGACCCAACCCAAAGCCAAGAATTGGACGCTAACCGACTGAACCATCCACGCACCCCGGAATAAAGTAGTTTTAAATTAAGGTATGCCCGATGCTTTTTAGACATGATGCTATTGCAGACTTAATAGACTACAGTGTAGTGTAAACGTAACTTTTATATGCATCGAGACACCAAAAAAACCTTGATTTGCTTTATTTTGCCATTCATTTGTTGTGGTCTGGGAACCAAACCTGCAATATCTTTGAGTTATGCCTGTAATGGATTCAGCTTGGGGGGCTCAGATGCGTGAGACCTTTCTCCGTGTGCTCACTTGTTCTGTAGCATGCTATTTGGGACTTATTCACATGGCAACTTGGAGTCCCCAGGAACACACAAAGCCTCTTGAGGCGTAGTTTTTGACCTTGTACAATATCATTTCCATAAGAGGAAATCTCAACGCCAGTCCAGAAGTGGAGAAAAAGACTACTTCTTGATGGAATAAACTACAGTGCACATTGCTAGGGCATAGGTACAAGGAGGAAAAGAATTTATGGTCATACTGTCAATCTCCCACACTGGGTTTGTATTTTTCACAAGTGGGTCAACTAGCAGGAAAATTTCCCAAGCTACTGTTGAAAATGGAAGTTTCTGAGAAACCTGGTACTATGAATGTGTCAGAGTAACAGAGAAGCCCTGAAAATTAGAATTCTGAGTTCAGTCGAGGTGCTAAGTCAGCAGTTGGTGAGGAGTTTTTTTTCTAAAAACTATTGTGGTAAAAGCTTGCTGTGGCATATATGTATATGTGTGTATATGTGCGTGTATATATATACACACCCATATATAATATTTTGCCTCACTGTCTCAGCTATAGAATAGGGACATCCAGTTAGTTCACTTGAAAATGTAACTACTAGCAAATAAAACCTACAGGGTATAGAATATACTATGGACTATTACAAGACATAACAGTGCTGTGTAGAGTAGGATCACTTTATAACAAAGTACCATTGACTGGGTTGCTTAGGCAACAGAAATTTATTTCTTGCAGTCTAGAGGCTAGTAAGTCTGAGGTCAGGGTGCAACAGTGTTAGATTTTGGTGAAGTCTCTCTTCCTGGCTTGCAGACTCTGCCTTCTTGCTGGGGAGTGGGGAAGGATTGGGAGAAAGGTGTCTGGAGAGGAGAGAAAGTTCTCTTATCTTTTCTTATAAGGGCACTAATCCCAGGCATGCCTGGGTGGCTCAGTTGGTTAAGCATCCAACTTCGGCTCAGGTCATGATCTCACTGTTCATGGGTTCGAGCCCTGTGTCGGGCTCTGTGCTGACAGCTCAAAACCTGGATCCTGCTTCAGATTCTGTGTATCCTTCCCTCTCTGCCCCTCCCCTGCTCATGCTCTCTCTCTCTAAACTAAAAATGAACATTAAAAAAAATAAGGGCACTAATCCCATCATAAGGACCCCACCCCTATGACCTCATCTAAACCTAATTACTTCCCAAAGCCCCCGTCATCTTGGGGGGGCCTGACTTCAACATAGAATTTTGAGGGACACAGTCCATAACAAGTTACACATAAAATCAGATTTTTCTGGGCTATATTTAATGGAGAGTGAGCAGTATTTTGAATATTTAGGGGGATATGGTAGCATATTTCCTATATTTAAAGGGCTTACATATGGGAAATTAATTAAAGCTGTGGTGTCTTAGAAGAATTGGGAATTGCAAATAAAAGCTATGAGGATTATAGAGAGCTGACTTCAGTTTATTATAAGAAAGACCTTTGGAATAATTTGGGCTCTTTACTATGGGGGAAATAGCCTGCCATATGAGGTCACAGGTTCCATATCTTTGGTTCAGAGAACGGTCCTGCTTCACTGGTTGGCAGTCCTATTCCATGCAGGGCATTTTGTTAAGTATTTGGTAAATGGTGATAAAAATTACAGTTTTATTTTACTGTGGTGAAGTTCTATTAAGGGTAAGTATAGGGACTTCTGCAGGATAGTGAGAGGAGGGACTCTCAAGAATATGACACTTACTGTTTCTGATGAATCTGTACGTAGGATGGAAAAATGCCCACTCCGATCCAATTATTTTCTCCTCCGCTGAACCAAAGGCTGTGTGACCTGCTAATCCTCATTTTCTCAGCAGGCGGCGCTCTAGCACCAGGGATTGCATAAAAAGTATCACTAGCGGAACAAGGACTTTTTTGGTTAATGTTTGTTTTTCAGGCAAAAAAAGAAAGCTGTTAGGAAAAATAAACAGTTTATCAGGCGTTCCGACAAAGACACTTCAGGGGGAAGACAAGCTGTCGCTTCAAGGACAGGAAGAAAAATCCCTGCATTTGTAGAAGCATTAGACGCTGCGTGAATGCCTTGCAAGAAAAAAAAAAAAGTCATGAAACGAAGAAGAAAAAACAGCAGAGATAATAGAGAAGATTAAGAAAATAGAAAACAATTGAAATCATCTGCAAGCAAGCATGGAAGAGTAGAGCCTTGGGAGAGAGATGTGGAGGAGTAGCATAGCAATTGGAAAAAATGAAAACTACTTTAATATAATTGAGAATCATTCTAAGTATTCAGATGTACCATTTACTTTAGATGCCAAATTTCCTGCATAATTGGTTTCAGCTGCCCAGCCCACATCCCTTTCTTGTTTTATAGCTTTCAATGTTTTGAGGTCTTCAAGCACATACACTTTTGCACCTAATGACAAGTACGTGATTTCTGGATCCAAGTTGCTTCACTGTTTTCCGGATTTTCAAGCTGGGAAAACAGAATAGATGAGTTAGGAACTCAGTTTTAATGAAAGGGATTGGGGCAGGAAGAGCTAAATTAAAAGGAAATTGTGAAGTTGGTTGGATTTCTGAAGCGTCATCTATGTTTGCCTCTTCCTGGGATTAGGGAAGATGCTCCCAATTTAGTCTTTACTTCCTCCATTTGGCCCTTAAATGAATTTTCTCAAGAAGAACTTTCCACATTTATATTTTTGTATCAAATCAGTAGTTTAGAGAATCTCTTCCTGTAAAGTGTTTAATGCAACATCATTTCACTTGGTTTACTCTTTCGCATAAGCGAGGTCTAATCAGCAGAGTACATTACAGTAACCTGAAAACAGTGCATAAAACCAAAGGATAGCCGTTGTGAGCTTGTTATTATGACCTAACTGTGGTCTCTGTAATATTTGCATTAAACTAATGTGATGGCAACACTATTCTATACATGGTTCTGAAACTTTCGTGTGCATCAACGTCACCTGAAGCCTCCTTGAAATAGAGACAGCTGGGCCCTACTCAGATTTCCTCATTCAGTAGATCTGGAGTGGAGTCAGAAAATGTGACTTTCTAACAAATTCCAGGTGATGTTGATTTGCTTGGTCACTTTCGGAACCACTGACTTACACGTTTGCTGTAAGTTTTTATTTGCTTACGTTGTAACTTTGGTTCCCCACTCCCAACATGTATAAGCTCAGATCAGATAGTTAACAAAGGAGGAGGACAGAGTGTGCAGTGTGCATGGTCGAATACCTCCTCTGTGCCTACCCCTATTCGGAGTTCTTTACGTTCTTAATCTTCTCATTTAATCTTCCCTATCATCATAAAAAGAGGGATTTACTCTTCCCTCTCAACATGTGTGGACCCTGAGTCTTGAAGAGCTGGGGAGCTTTCCAAAGGCTATCAGCTAGCAAGTAGCTGAACTGGAATTTGGACTCAGATTGTGCTGGCTACAAAGACTGCATTATGCAAGACGACGTCAAAGGCATTCATCAAAGTTTGATTTATTGAGTTTTTGCAGATTGCAGTTCAAACTGTCCTTACATGGTTGACCACAGCAAACTCCTTAACTTCTGGACCTAATTGTTTCCATTTCTAAGGAGATAAGTATCTGTCTCTCAGGCACGTATGAAGAATTAGTGAAATAATGTATGTCAGAGTGCCTAGTATAGTATCTGGCCTGCAGTAAGTGCTCCTTCAAGCTGAACTCCCTTTCCTTTCTTTAGAAATGCAAGAATGTAAGCCAAGTTCATCTTAGAAATGAGTGAGAGAGTTATGACTAGAATAGAGACACTCAGGTTCCAACTCTTCCAGGGAACTTGAAGTGCCTTCATGGGGAGGGAAGGCAGCCATTGTATTTGACAGTAGGCAAGACTTACCTGGGTCTTCTAGATTTCTCCAGATGGAGCCTGCCTCTATATTGGCTCCTGATGATGGTAGGTGTCTGTCCCAAATACCCTCTTCTTACCAGTGCAGAAGGAACTGGACGTTCTCCAGGTGAGCTGTCCAGAAGCTCTGGGTCTTCCGCCTACTCTCTTGGTTTGGAATTCCATTCCCTTCCCACATACCTTCACTTGGTAATTCCATTATCCTTGTTATTTCTGAGTCTGTTTCTTTTGACTAATCTTTCTCCTGGATGTGGATCATATTTTCCTGCTTCTTTCCATGTCTAGTAATATTTTAGATGTTGACATAATAATGTTATTTTGTTGGGTGTTCAGGTTTTTTGTCTTAATAGAATGTTGATGTTTATTTTGGTAGGCAGTCAACTTACTTGCAGATCAGTTGATCTTTTCTATGCTTGTTTTTAAGCTTTGTTAGGACTGGTCTAGAGTACCCTTCATCTGCTACTAAGGGTTGGCAGTTCTGGAATTGCTTTGAATGCCCTGTATTTAATAAGTCATCTCCACTCTGGCTGGGGGCGGGGGGGGGGTGTTGGGGAGGGGGGCAACTAAACATCTCTAGTCCTAAATAGGCTCTGCGAATTGTTCAGCTTCTAGTTACCTGGCACTTGTTCTGTTTTTGGCTTTGTCGAGCTTTATCGAAATATTTAAAGATTAGTATTCAGTTGAAGACTTGAGAGGAGACCCCATGCAGATTTCTTGACAACTTTCTCTGCATATAAATTCCAGCTATTTTAGCCTCCCCAAGGGCCTATCTTTGTATCCTTAAGTGAGCCTGTCAGGTTCTGCCTGCGTTCCCTTCCCTGTACCAAAGTCCAGAAATTACCTCTAGGCAGAAAACCAGGTCAATTATAAGAAGGGTTCACCTTATGTATTTCCTTTCAGAGATTACAGTCCTGCTCTTCCTGTCAACTGGTTCATATATTTTGTCCAGTTTTCTAGTTGTTTACAGTAGGAGGGTATGGCCTGTACCACTTACTGCTCCATGAGTGGCTATAATAATCTGCACACCATCATTTGGTGAATTCCTACTTGCTGCACTTCTAAGGCTCAGTTCAGCCACCATCTCTCTTGGGAAACCTTCTGGATTCCTATCAATTTGACTTGTTTCTGTCCCCCTCTCCCCTCACTCCCAAGGCTTCTTAGAGCATGGGTTGCAATATCTCAGCATCTTTAGCCCCTAGCATGGCACTTAGAACATAGTAAGTGCTCAGTTAATGCCCAATGGCTAAATGAATAAATTACATCGATTTATATTTTTTAACTTTAAGGTTTGGTAAGAGTGCTCCTCATTCATCCTTTCTTTCTTTCTTTTTTTTTTTTTTCATCCTTTATTTCTAAGGCTACTCTTCCTGGTCCTTCAAACTCGAGAACATGTTGCCATAAACAACTTGTGGCCTGCCCAGGAGATATAGGGGAAGTCTGCTCTAAGTCATTTGTATCCTGTGGCATAAATGACTAATTGTCCATTAAAATACGTGACCTCTGTCATAGATAGGGTTAGATAGCAACCTTGGCATAGGGCTGCTAGATTTAGCAAGCAAAGCAATTGTGAAAAACAAGACACCTAGTTGCATTGAATTTCAGGTATAATATTTGGGACATACTTCTACTAAAAAAATGATTTTCCCCCCCAAATTCAACTTTATGCATCCTGTATTTTATGTGGCAGCACTACTCTAGGAAGTAGCTGCTCAGGGGGGCTCTGTTCTCACCACTGAAACATAGTGAGATGCGGTGTGTAACACGTGGTACATGTCACTGGCTGGTTAAGGTTGTAAGGTGTGTGCGCCCCACTCTCCTTCCCCTTCTGCCTGAACGCAGAGGCCTTGGACGCTGAGGGGAGGGGCAGGCCACAGGCAGGGAGAAACCCCTGTGCCTGCAATTGCAGATGAGCGGGTGCTGCTCACAACCTGCTTCCGGCTCCGTGAGTGAGACATGAACTCCAGTTGTGGTGGGTCCGTAAAGCTGTGGGATGTGCTTGCTAATGCCAGTTAATATGGTTCTACTTCATGTTCTGTGGAAGAAGGGAATGGGAATATTTCCCCCGAGGTTCTACACTGCCTGCTTGGTAGCTCCAGCTGCCGCAAACTCTACCTGTTCAAACCTGAATTTGTGATTTCCGCAGCACCAAACTGGTCCTGTCCTCTTTATCTCTGCGAATAGTATAACCATCCACCCATTATTTTTTTTAAATGTGTATTTATTTTTGAGAGAGAGAAAGAGAGCGAGAGCACCTGTGGACAAGCAGGGGCGGGGCAGAGAGGAGGGGCAGTGAGAGAGGGGGACAGAGGACCCAAAACAGGCTCTGTGCTGACAGCAGTGAGCCCAGTGCGTGGCTTGAACTTGCCAATTGTGAGATCATGACCTGAGCTAAAGTTGGATGCCCAAGAAGGGCCACCTAGGTGCCCTACCCACCATCCACTCTTGACACCTCCTTTTTCCCATCCTCAGTATCCAGTCCACCATCAACTCATGTACATTTTACCTTTTAAACGGGTAATCAGTGCACCTCTTTCTGTTTTTGTTTCTACCACTCCAGTCCAAGCAATTGCTATCTTTTGTATGGACTGCTGCTGCCGCCTGCATTTGTTTTCCCTTGGCCCAGCACAGCCTCTCAGCCAATCCATTTGTCTACTTTGCAGCCAGATATTACCATTCAAAACCCAAATCTCCTTTAGTCATTCCTCAGGCTAAAGCTCTCAAGGTATTGCATTGCTCATAGGACAGAACCTTTGATGTGACCTCCAAGGCCATGCGGGATCCGGCCTCATGCTTCCTTCTTTTTTCTAAATTCTAGTCATAATAGCCCACCTCGGCTTCTTTGAATGTTCCATAGATTCTTCTCCGGAAGCCTTTGTAGAGCCATGCGCTTTCCTAGGTATGTAGCCTTCCAGCTCTTAGCTGAGTGAATGCTTATTCTTTCTTCAGATCCCAGGACTAAGTTCAGTCAGTTCCTTTCAGGGAAGCCTATCCTGACTTTCCTAAACTAATTACTACTCTTCTGAGTTTCCATAACAGAAAGGAACACTTTAAAAAGTATATTAAATTTTTTATTTTAGAGAACGAGAGAGAGCAAGAGGCCATGAGCTGGGAGAAGGGCAGAGGGAGAGAGAGAATTTCAAGCAGGCTCCATGCCGTGTGTGGAACCGCATGGGGGGCCCTGTCCTCCGATCCTGGGATCATGAGCTGAACTGAAATCAAGAATCGGATGCTCGAGTGACTGAGACACCCAGGCACCCCAGAAGGCAGCACGTTTTTTGTGGCCCTTACAACAATAGTAACTTTTATTTATGTCCATGGTTCTTTGATTTAATATCTGTTTTCTTACCTGTTAGCTCTGCCACAACAGAAAATATTTCTTTTTGTGCTTATCACTCAATCTTAAATAAGTATTTGTATCAGGTAGAGACCCAACTTAAATGTTGTCTAATTTAGTCTCCAGTTGTCCCTAAAACACTTCTTAAAGGATCCTTTTTCCTACTGGTTTTAAATATTATTTTTATCTAAATGTATTCTGATCCATAATGAGTCTCTTATAATTTCCTATTCTCTTTCATCTCTCTATTATTGTACCAGTGACACCTTAAAAATCTTTTGATGTCTGGTGGATTAAGTCTCATGTATTGTTCTTATTTTTAAAGCATCACTTGACTATTCTTGAATGTTTTCTTGTTCAGAGGGCATTTATAATCAGTTTGTCAAATTTCACTAAGGAACCATATTGGGATTTTGGAGCATTTGCATTGAGACTTTATGGGTTGATGTAGGAAGGAAATAATGAGTTTTACAGTAATGAGTCTTCACATCCAGGGGCATGGAATGTCTCTCCCTTTATTCAGATCATATTTTATCATCTGGAGAAAATTTTTATAGTTTTATTCATATGTAAGTTTTGTACATTTCTTTTCAAGTGTGTTCTTAGGCATTTTATAATTTTTGTTGCTCCAGTGAATAGAATTTTGTTTCGGTACCAGTAAGTTTTTATATATTCACTGTCTTTTCCCAGGCTAAGAGAAGGGAAAGGTTAGTATGTGTGTTACAAAATGTTAGCAAATGGGAAAGAAAGTACCTGGCATAGCAAAATCAACCATCAAATAAATATTTCCCAGTGATGGGGTCACTAAAGCCCAAGAGGGCTCAGTCCCTGCAGTTCAGAAGTGAGGGGAAGGGATCAGGGAAAAAGCAGAGAGGTATACACTTTTCTGCTCCTTCCCCTCCCCCCAATAAATTCAAGATTTCACACGAAGCTTTGGTTTCTAGTGGTAAACGTGCATGGAGCTACATTTATCCATCTCCTAGTAAACAGTCTTGAGGCCACTTTGATACAAGTTTCTTGCACCTGTATAAAAGTTCCTAACTGGCTTGGATATGCATTCATCTTCCTTTCTTGGTCTTCTGTCCCTGTTCTCCATGTGGAAGTGGATTGCTGGATTGCTTCTGCTTCTCTCTGCCCTAGATTTAGAGAGTAAATCCATCCAAATCCACATATCCATCCACATACAAGTGTGTTGGTGTGAATCACATCAGGGAATGCTCTTAACACAGGAGATTGGGAACCAGGGATGGAGTGTTCTTAGCTTCTTCAGGATTTTTGCATACATTATTTAAGAGTCGTGGAGATGCCCAACAAATTAAATTGTATGTGTGTGGACTTTTTGGGGGGAGGAGAAAAAAGTAGGGGGTTAAGATGAAAGTCAAGTTTTTAGGGCAGGAGATCTGGCCCCAAATAGGAAATCGGGGAAGGGGAACACAGATGAAAGGATTGGGTAAGACTCCCACACTTCAGGAAGAGGGGTCACCGAGCTATGCTACAATTTCTTTTGCCTGGTACAGAAATTTTTGTCAAAGATGCTTTGGCTATTTTTCTCAATATAAAAAAGAAGTGTGTAAACAACAAAACCTCAAAAGAACATGGAGAAGACCAACACATTATATTTACACAAACTAAGCCACCTAGCAACCACCAAATCAGCCACTCACAAAGCCCTACAAATCCTAGACAAATACGGTAACTAGAGGATGGCAACGATTAGAGGAGACAGGGGCCCAGGGCCAGACATTCAGCACCCAGCGTGTTCTATGTGAATGTTGTCTACATCTACATATCATTAAAATTGTTATTTAATGTTTATTTTTGAGAGGCAGAGACAGCACAAGTTGAGGAGGGTCAGAGAGAGAGGAAGACACAGAATCTGAAGCAGGCTTCAGGCTCTGAGCTGTCAGCATAGAGCCCGAGGCAGGGCTCAAACTCCTGAACCGCAAGATCATGACCTGAGCCGAAGGCAGACGCTCACCCGACTGAGCCATCTGGGCGCTCCATACATGTACATATTGTTTATTGCTGAGCCAAGCACTGCACTGAGGGTACAGTTCCTTTCACTTTACTTTTTCCAGAGTTGTTAGTCACATCAACTTATTTTGCTTAATTTTCTTCATACCTCTTGCTAATCTATCCCACACCGTCTGGAAAATAATTTACTCACCCCAGCTTCCTGCCTCCCCAGATCTCCCCTCTGGAATCCACCTTTCTGGTCAAGTCTGGACTCTGTGCCCCTGGACCTGCTCTCCTCCTGGGACTTCTCTTAGACGTTTTCCGCCCTCTCTTCTCTGTTGGGTTCCGTTTCCTGGATTCTGTGCCTTCTTCTGCCCTGGTTGTTTTCCTCCATTTCTCTCTGGAAGCTTTTAAAATCTCTTCTTTATTCCTGGTGTTCTGAACTTCCACAATGGTGTATTGTGGAGTGTGTCTTCAGTTCTGTTGTGGTGGGTTATAAATGGCCGTTTTCTGTCCCGAGAGTCACGTGCTTCAGTTCTGGAAGTTTTCTTCTTTTTATTTTTTAAAGTTCTTTTTCCCATCCCTTCCTCCCCCACCTTCATTTCTGGAACTCCACAGATTTGAATAGTGAACCTCGAAGATCAAACCCCTAATTATCTTACTCTTTTCTTTCCTTTTTGTTTATTTTATGTTCTTTGCTTTTATTTATCATCTGGGGGATCTCTTGTTGACTTTTCTAAATTTCTTATTGAATTTTCAGTTGTAACTGTCACAGTTTTAGCTTTCAAGGGCTCTTTCTCGCTCTTGTTCTTGATGCTTTTTAAAAATAGCAGCCTGCATTTGGTTCGTGGATGTGACAGTGTCTCCTAGGACTCTGTGTGTATTCATTTTAAGTGGTTTTTTCTTTTCCCTTACAGGTTGCTTTTTTTTACGTCCTGCGTAGCTCAGTTTCTTCTAGTTCCTTTTCCTATTTATTTGCTTTGCTCTCTGTTTTATGTTCACGGCTTCCTTTAAATGTCAGGTATTGCTGAGTCATGGGTCTGTCAGAATGAAGAGTGAGGCCCAGAAAACTGGCAGACTTGTGTGTGGCTGGGGGCAGGCTCTCTCACTGCTGGCCCCTCTCCTAGGGGGACTGAGTGGGGAATTGGCTTTTTCACTGGGAGATCCTGAGATTTCAGTATCTGCATGTCTTTTCCCTGGGGCTGTGCAATTGCTTTGGAGAAGGATCTGCATATCCTGTGCTTGGAGGTTTCTCCGCCTTGGTTGTGGGATTTCTGGGAGCTTGGCTGGGAAAGGGAGGCAGCATTTCACTGAATCCTCCACTTCTAATTCAGCACTTCACTTAACTTCCCGCTATTCCTGATGTTCCAGAGTCTGGGGCTACCCTGGGACAGTTTTCCAGAGGGTAGAACATTCTTCTCCGGCAAGGGTCAGGGAGGGGTAGGACTGCTTTGACTTTCGATCACAGCCTGTCTTTTAGTCTCTGATGTGCATGGTGAGGGGCAGATCTCCCTTCAAGGAGGGCCTTGCTGTCCCGGCTGCTGTCGGCAGGGAGCCTTCAGGTGTCATCCCCCTCCTGTGTGGCCTCAGCTCAAGGTCATGCCCTTCTCTGGTGGCCCACATGCAATGATGGGTGGAGGAGAGACCTGAAGGCTGGGCCATGTCAGCTCCATATGGGACAACTCTGATGGGCCACCTTAGGCCCAGAGCTCCGCATGCGGTTGGCTAAGGTTATTTAATGGGTCTGCTTGTCTTCTTCTCCTGCCTGATCCCTTCCATAGCTGTTGACCCCAAAGATGCCTCCTAATGTACATCCTACTCTCTCAACCCCATCTCAGACTCTGTTCCCTGGGGATGCAAACTGGTGACAACAGCCCAGACTTAATCTCCTCCTCCTTGACCCTCTGCAGCAGCTGTGGCAATCCCTGAAGGGGCTGGCAGCTTGAGGCCTTCTCAGCAGCTGGGCAGCAGGTCCTTCTGTGAGGGGCCATCCGGAAGGCATGTCATCATGTCCCTGCTGCCACATTTGATTCTCTCTACCCAGTTCATTGGGCTGGGGGAAGTTTAAAAAAAATTTTTTTTTAAATACAAAAAGCTTTTTTTTTTTTTTTTTTTTACATCTCTCATTGCTAAGGCAGAGCCTGATGCAGGGCTCAATGCGGGACTCAAACCCATGAACCACAAGATCATGCTGAAATCAAGAGCCAGACACTAAACCCACTGAGCCACCCACACGCCCTGGCTAGAAGCAGTGTAACTGAGGATGCTCATTCTCAGTGGTAGGACAGGGAGTGGCCTCTTATAGGAGGAGTGAAATAGGCTTTGGAAATCAAAGGGCCGGATTCGTTTAACTCTTGATGGGTCAACTGTCATTTTAGACAAGTTGTTTCACCTTTCTGGATTTATTCTCTTGTGCAAGAGGTAAAAAATAATGCCTAACTTTTAGACCTGCTATGATGGTTAGAGTCAGTAAGTCATGAAAAGTTCCTAGACCCTTTTGCTGCCATCACTGAAGTGCCGGGGGGCAAAATGAAGTTCAGTCCCTTTATGACTTCTGACTGGAGCAAAAACTGTACAAGGCATTTCAATGCACCTTCCCACGTTTGCAGGAAGATTTGTTTTTCCCTCTTTCCAAAGAGTTGAGACAGAAGTACAACGTTTGATCCATGCCCATCTTGAAAGGATGATGAAGTAGAGGTTGTGCGAGGACACTACAAAGGTCAGCGAGTTGTCACAGTAGTTCAGGTTTATAGGAAGAAGTACCTCGTCTACACTGGATGAGTACAGTGAGAGAAGGCACGGGGCACACCTGGCTCTCTTAGAGGAGGCAATAGGGCAATAATGCCTGGTGTTTTCTACACCACAAACACAGCTCTGCTGATTCTCTT
>NC_043704.1:137127446-137133712 GCF_006229205.1 Suricata suricatta
GTAGGGCTGTTAATTTTTGTATATTGATCTTATATTCAGCTATCTTGTTGCAGCTTTCTGTCAATTCTCAATGTTTTTCATGTTACATAATTATAATATTTACAGAGCGTTTTTCTTTTACATTACTTATTGAATTGGCTAGGTCCTTTAGTACAGTTTTAAATAGTAAGAGTGATAGCAAGCATCCTTGAATTGTACCTGCTTTGAATAGGAAAGCTTCTAATTTTCACCACTAAGTATAATCTTTGCTTTGAGTTTTGATATTTCCTTCTGTTCTACCTTGCTGATTTTTTTAATGCATTGGATATTAACTTTTACCACCAACTTTTCTATTATCTATTGAAATATTTATGTGTGTTTTCTTCTTTGATCTGTTAATGTAATTCAGTATATAAGATTTTAAAAAGTAATCTAATATTGAATTCCTGGAATCAATATTTTTCTATTATTTAAATATTCTCTTATGTAAACATTTTTCATATATATTTACATATATATACCTATATATTTTTCCTTGTGTATTCTTTTTCTGGTTTTGATATCAACATTATGCTAACTTCATAGCATTAATTAAAAATATTAAATTAAAAAAATTTATTTTAGAGAGAAAGAGCATGTGAGTGGGAGAGAGGGGCAGAGGGAGAGAGAGAGAATCCTAAGCAGGCTCCATACTCAGTGCAGAGCATGATGTGGGGCTTGATCCCATGACCCTCTGATTACGACCTGAGCCAGAATCAAGAGTTGGACAATCAACTGAGCCACCCAGGTGCCCTTAATTAAAAAATTTTAAACCTTTTTTTGTGATCTGGGCTTGTTTATGTAACTTAGAAATTAAAAAAAAACCTTTTAAATATTTATTTTTGAGAGAGAGAGAGGTGGGGGGAGGTGTAGAAAGAGGGAGATAGAGAATCTGAAGTAGGCTCCATGTTCTGAGATGTCAGCAGAGAGACCGACATGGGGCTTGAACCTATGCACTGTGAGATTATGACCAACTGAGCCAATAACTTGGAAAATTGAACCTTGAAAGCTTGACAGAACCCACCTACAAAATCAAGTGGACTTGATATAATATCTGGGAGGAGACATTTGATTATCTTTTATTTTTCTTTTATGGTTAGGGTTCTACTTAGGTTTATAATTTCCTTTATTTTTTCTTTTGCTCAGACATTGTTTTGAGTTCTCATTCACATTGAGGGGTTGGGAGGAAGTGACTATCAATTGTTTTGTTTTGTGAATTTTAAATTATGTTACAATATGATCTGCAGGATGTTTACATTTTGAAAATTTTCAAGTTTTCTTTGTGGCCTGACACAGAGTTTTTATAAATGTTATGCGTGTTTGCTTACAAATTATTGAATGCAAAAGTCTCTTTTTGTATCTTTAGTTCAAGTCTGATGGTTATTTTATTCAGATCTGCCATATTATTAATTATATCTATTGGTAGATTTCTAAAGTATCTAAAAGGCGTTTGTTGAATTGATTATGTTTTCCTTGTCCCCTTTCCCTGTAAGGTCTTGGAACTTAGCCTATTCTACTTCATTTCTTCTGGAGGTTACCTTTACATTGAAAACAATTGATTTAAAGAGATACAGCCCACACGGTCCAGAACTATCTTTAGAGCCAGGTACTCTGACTCTGTATGATGTCGATGATTGTGACAAGAATAACTGAATTCCACAAACCTTTATTTTTACTTTTTATTTTTAAAGTTTATTTATTTATTTTGAGAGAGACAGACACAGTGCAAGTGGGGAAAGGGCAGAGAGAGAGAGAGAGAGAGGAAGAGAGAAAACCTAAGCAGGCTTCATGTTGCCAGCGCAGAGCCTGATGCAGGGCTCAAACTCATGAAACTGTGAGATCATGGCCTGAGTGGAAACCAAGAGTTGGACGCCCAACTGACTGAGCCTCGCAGGTGCCCCTCTGCAAGCCTTTAGTTAGCACCTGTGTGCTAGGACTTGAGCCAGGCGCTGTGGCTATGAGAGATGAGCCAATTGATTCTTGCCCTCATGACACTCATAGTCTAGTGTGCAGGCTGACAAGTAAACAAATTACAACATCATGTGACAAGTGATAATCGAGGCACATAGAGAATAATGGGGAGTATGGAAGGTGAACGTCACAATGATGCGCCCAATGAGTCATCTCTTCCAGTTTTGTGTAGTCCCCTCTACCTCGAATCTGGGCTGGATAGCCAACCTGTGATTCATTTCTATCAAGGGAATGCAGCAGAACTGACACTGACTTTCATTTCATATTTTTAATCCCCTTGAAAACTTGGGCTGCATTCTGAATTTCTTGGCTTATTAATTACCTCTCAGCTGCATCTACTGTGCTCTTTATATTTACTATTTCCCAAGATCTCTAACTAGTTCTTTTCCCAATACTTCTTTTCATGTGTCTGCTTGTTTGAGTGTTAGTTCTGTTTGTTGAGTTTATATCTCCTTTTCCTGCTGTTAGCTTCTTACAAATATTAGAACATTATAGTTTATGTACTCATCTGGACAGCTGAGATTTCGTGTTGTCTGCTCTATTGCCTGTACTGGAGAGACAGTTAAGATGGTGCTGGTGGGATGCTCGTATCCAGTTACCTGGCGGTGAGAATCCATGTTACGTCTGGGTTTCTCCAGCACCCCAGGCACCGTATGGCCTCTCTCATCCAAGCATCCATCCCTCTGCTTCCTTCTGCTTGGCATAGGTGCCGCGGGATGAACCGCCTGGCTGCATTACCTGTTAATGCCACCCGGCATGTGGTCAATTGTCTCTCCCCTCCCCTTTGTGTGCCTTATGTTTGCCACTTCCAAGCTTGGGGCTCTTTTGGGTCAGTGCCCACCTTCACAGAAGCCCGGTCCCATGCATGGATTGTCCTGGGGTTTCCTCCTTTAATCTGACTACATGTGCTTTCTGTCTTTGTTCCTGAGATGTTCATCCTTACGAAAAGTGACTTGGGATAAAAATATAACCTGGAATTGAGAGCTGGCATGACAGATAGGAAATTATGATTGTTCGTTTCAGCCTAGAATTCAGACCTGTTAAGATCATTTCGTAATTTGAGTGTAATATAAATAAAGACCTGGAATTTAGCTTCAAAAGGGCAATTATACCAGCATAGACTGGAGAAAACCTAGTTTGGTATTGATTTGTGAAAAAAAATTCTAGGGCATTAGGTTTGTTACAAGCATTAAAAGGTGTGAATGTGATTACTAAAAACGCCAGTGCAGGATGCCCTAAGTTGGTGAAAGAGAAGACCCTGCCTCTGTCCCCAGCAGAGATCACCAGTTAGACGGCGATCCACGAACAAAAGTAGTTCTAGGAGAGATCAGGAGTCTACTCTAGAAACTTCAGCAACACGGTGAAAACAAAAAGCCTGAGAAACACGTATCTCATAAAGCTGGAAAAAAAAAACCATAAACAAAAATGGTAATGCAACTTTAGGTTTTATTTTTATTAAAAAATTTTTTTTTAATGTTTATTTATTTTTGAGAGAGACAGAGCACGAGCCGGAGGGAGGGCTCAGAGAAGAATCCAAAGCCGGCTCCAGGCTCTGAGTGGTCAGCACAGAGCCCACTGTGGGGCTTGAACTCACGAACCGTGAGATCGTGACCTGAGCTGAAGTCAGCCGCTTAACTGACTGAGCCACCCAGTCTCCCCTAGGTTTTATATTTAAATGTGACACAGCTTTTAAAAATTTTTCAAAACATTGATTTTTAATTATTTTGACAAAGAAATGTTTGTTTATATCTTCTGCCCTCATTTTATTGGGATGTGATATTAAGCTATTTTGTGTTGACTTGTCAGAGCTTTATACGTATTGTCTCTTTGTAGTCACATATATTATGTATGTTTTCCCAGTTGTGATTTCACAGTTTGTGTATGGTCAGCTTGGCCTCTTAGATGCTTAAAATTTTGACTAGTATTTAAATCTGAATATTTTGTGTCATGTTTAAAAATATCTTCCTCCTCTAGGATTAAAAAATATACTTCTGTATTTTCTTCTAGTGTTATTTAGTTTTATTTTCAAAAACTTTTTGAAAATAAAAATTTTTTTTAACATTTATTCATTTTTGAGACACAGAGACAGAGTACAAGTTGGGGAGGGGCAGAGAGAGAGAGGGAGACACAGAATCCAAAGCAGGCACCAGGCTCTGAGCTGTCAGCACAGAGCCTGACGCAGGTTTTGAACCCATGAAGCCTGAGATCGTGACTGGAGCCGAAGTCTGTCGCTCAACCAACTGAGCCACCCAGGCGCCCCTGTAGTTATATATCTATATTGAAACCTTTAATCCACTTGAAATTTATTTCTGGTTATATACAATGTGAAGTTCTATCTTTATTCTTTTCTGAGTGTTTAACTGCTCCAATGTCATTAGGATTTTTGTGCCTATATTTATAATTGAGATTTTTTGTATGCTACCTTTGTCAGGATTGTGCTAATCTTGAGAAATGAATGGAGAGGATTTTTATGGAAAATACAAAAGAAAATATACTCTGAAACAGAGAGATATGATATAAATCTCTCACAGTTCTCTGTTTAAAAGCAGTGGTATTCCTATGCCCTTAGGATAAACAGGCTTCTAAATCCTTGGTCTCCGGCCTATTTTCTCTGATATCTCTCTGCTTCCTCTCTGCTGTCTTGCCCCCTTCCTTCCGCCAGGATAGTAAGCGTTGTGAAGGTCAGGATTTTTGTGGTGTTTTGCTTTCTGTCATACCTCCAGCACTCAGAACAATAGTTGGTACATTGTAAATGCTGGTGATATTTGTTACAGGAGAAACTTGCAATTCCTGGAAAAAGCCACTCTATCCTCCAAATTTCCACATGAGCTCATCTCTCTTTTGGGTACCTTCTCCCCATACTTTGTGTTTAGATAAACATGTCCATTAGGACTCAACTTAGATATTACCTACTTTGCAAAAAAAAACGATCTCAAGCCTGGGTTAGGTACTCCTGGAGCATCACTATTGTGATGCTAATCATGCTGCACTTTAATAGGAATTTCTTACCTATGGGAGAGGGGGCTGAGAGGGACTTCCTGTTTAAACTATCAATGGGGTCCCTTTGGGGGTTGAAAGTGATGTCTTTCACAGTGTAAGGAGAGCTGCCAATATTGGGTCTAATAGCCACTCTAGGGCCTTGTGAGAAGAGCTGACTTGGAAATGATACCATGAAGCACATTGTTCTAGGTGCTAAATGACTTCATTTTCAGAAGAAGGGGTTCATTTTCAGAATCGCAGGTGGTCAGCCTAGCAGGAAGTGCTCAGGCTCTTTCCATCCTGTCCCATGTTTGCTCTCGTTTTTCCTAAGCCAAGTGAAGATGCAACTCGAAGAGATCTGAATTCAGGGGTTGGAGGCATCAGCAAGAATGGGAGTCCGGCATCCCATTCCTCGGATGGGGAGTCGGATCTGGTGGTGGGCCCTGGGCCTACCTGAGCAGGGCAAAGGAGAACTGGAGGGGGAGGATGGTGCAAAACGAAGCAGCTCGCTGGTCTCCCAGGCAGAAACCGTGCCTGCTGGGCCGTGGGACCTCAGCAGGAAGCTGCTGTGGGAGCACTGTCAGGGGCAGGAGCTAAAACGGGGGTCTGAAAGAGGTTGACTAGGGCTGGGCCTCCCCTCAGGAGCCCTGCAGTGCAGGGGCGCTCCCCGGGTTCCTGAAGGATGTGCACCATGTGCTACATGAGACATGGAGCATCAGTTAGAGGTGATACTTTTTCTGCATCCTGCCCACCCCAGCACATGCGAGGGAGAGAGTGGAGGTACCCCACAAACAGCCTCGTCTGCTACTCTTATTCTCGTGATGTAGCCTGACCTGGGGGGGAAGAGGTAACAGGTCGGAGTTTAAACATGGAATTTTAATAGCCAAAAGTGACCAGAAAGCTACAAGATCTGCCTGAGATGTTGTGATGGGAAAGAGTGAAGTAACCTAACACAACTGGGGAGAGCATTTGGAAAAAAAGAAAACCGTCTTATCTTTTTTTTTAATTTAAAAAAATATTTATTTATTTATTTTTTGTATTTAAAAAATTTTATTATTATTTTTTAAATAGTTTATTGTCAAATTGGTTTCCATATAACACCCAGTGCTTCTCCCCGTAAGTGCCCCCCACCATGACCATCACCCCCTCCCTCCCCCTCCCCTTTCAGTCCATGGTTCATTTTCAGTATTCAGTAGTCTCCCTTGATCTGTGTCCCTCACTCTCCCCCACTCTCTTTCCCCCCTCCTCTCCCCATGGTTCTCTGCCAGGTCTCTCCTGTTAGACCTATGAATGCAAAC
>NC_043704.1:137133812-137143812 GCF_006229205.1 Suricata suricatta
GTTTCATGTGCCTGTTGGCCATCTGGATGTCCTCTTTTGAGAAGTGTCTATTCAGGTCTTCTGCCCATTTCTTCACTGGATCATTCATTTTTCGTGTATGGAGTTTAGTGAGCTCCTTGTATATTTTGGATACTAGCCCTTTATCTTATATGCCGTTTGCCTTATCTTTGTGCTCTACTTGGTGCACACCATTCAGTGAACTGCTGATACTTGTTCTCACACTTGTCTCTATCTTGCTTTGGCTTGTAAGCTCCTTGCAGGCAAGACTTGGTAGCCCTAGTGCTTATTACATGGTAGGTATTTCATAAATATTTGTTGAATGAGTGAATAAATAAATGAGTGCATGACTGAATATAGCAAGATGCCTAAGGGAAGTGAGTCATCCCATATACTGAATTATTTTATATACCGATAGACTAAGACATATTATTGAGGGATAAATTGGTCTGGGTTCAATAAAGGGAAAGACACCATACAGCAATTTGAACAGGGAAAGTTTAACCTAGAGAATTGTGAACTATAACAGAGGTTTGTGTAATGACGAATTGGAAAGAAGTGGATCTCTCAATATAGAGCAGCTATGACCCCTACAGCTGAGCTCAAGTGCCTCAGGAAGAGTTTATCCCTTTCAGTACTGAGCTCCAGACCTTGTTGGAGAGGTTGTGGCCATGGCTCCCTGAACATATAGCTCACTGAACATGACTCACTGAACAGGTTGCTGTGTGGCCCTTCCGGTGGAATTTGCTAGAAATCTGCCCTCTAGGGTGTCAGGGAAATGTGTTCTTGGGGAGGTGTCTCACAGAAGGTTCACAGCTACAGAACTGCCTCGGGGGTGCAAGGGGAGGCTGGCTGATGGGTGCTGCAGGTAAGCTACACTATGGGAGCTGGGGGTTGGGGAAATCATTTACGCTCTAGGAGCTAGATCTGTAGTGCTAGAGAAGTTGCTCCTGCTGGGTGCTGGGTCTGGCCAGGAGAGCACAGCACACCAGGATGCAAACTCCTGCCTGCAACCTCTCCAGTGTCCTCTACTGGCAAAACTTAACGTCTAGTCAGTAGATGAAGGAAAAATGTTTAAAGGGCCCAGATTCATTTTCATAGAGCAGATAGGGAAGAGTAAATTTGGATCTGAGAGGCAACAGCTTGCTAGAAAATTTGGGGGAGTTTATATACATAAAGTGTGCTTGCTTGCTCTCTGAAGTAAGCTTGTGTATATAACTGTTTTCTTATATTTCCTCCCTCCCTCCCTCGTTACCTTCCTCCTTTCTTCCCTTCCTTCCTCCCTTCCTTCCCCCCTTCCTTCCTTTGTTCCTTCTTTCCTTCCTTCCTGCCCTTCTTCCTTCCTTCCTTCCTTGCAGTTGAGGTCATTGACAGTATTTTTCTGCAATTTCTGCACTTCCTAATGTCCTGAATTCTAGCGGCAGCTTTCCCTACCTTTAATATCCCTCAGTGTCTCCAATATCTAGAATGATTTGTTTTCCTGAACAAAATCATGACTGATAAATTCATAACTTTACTTTTGTGAATTACTTAGGAACATGGCTAAGAATGTACATTGTTGACCAGTAATGTTACATCTTAAGTTTTAGATCTTTACTTTAACATCAGGCTATTAGTCATCTTTTCTCCTGCCTTGAAAAACACTTACTACCTTCTTCCTGTGGACTGAGAAAGCAAAGACAGTTTACTGAGCTCTTTTGAAATACTTCATAATTTCCAAAGCACTTCCACACACGTTATCTCATTTGATCTTCAAAACAGCCTGTGACAGGCAGGAAGACAATAATTTATACATCTATCCATCTGTCTATCCATTCAGCAAATACTTTTTGAGGCACTTTGGATGGCCAACTTTCATGGGATTAGATAATTAAAAGATAAATCTCTTGCCTTTAGGGATGTGCAAGTCAAAAAAGGAAACTTAGTATGATATAAGTATGATATGGTAAGTGGTGAGATGTATTCTGGGAGCCTAGATAGAATGAAGAGACTACTTTTGTTTCCATTTTCAACTACAAGTGAATATTTGTAATACAATGGAAGGTCTGTATTTTGGTGCTGATATCTTAATTTTTCTCCTGGGTGTTCTTAGACTCTCTCAAGTACATTTTCGGTGGTGTTCCCTGAGTCTGACTTAGGCAAAGTTGACCTTAGAGGAAGTTGGGCTTTGTTTATGAAGATTTGGGGTTTATATAAGCAGGAGACCTCATGCAACTCTCGCAATCACTCTGTGTTTGGGCATTGTGATCCCACTCCATTGTTTATAGTTGGACAAAGGCTCCGGAGAGACCAGATTTGCTCAACTGGATACACAACTAGGACTAAGTGTCAAGGCCTAGATTAGAACCTGAGCTATTTCAGGGCACCTGTGTGGCTCAGTTGTTTAAGCGTCTGACTCTTGATTTCACTCAGGTCATGATCTTGTGCGTCATGGGTTTGAGCCCCTCGTGAAGCTCTGTCCTGGCAGTGTGGAGCCTGCCTGGAGTTCCTTCTTTCTCCCTCTCTCTCTTCCCTTCCCCTGCTCATGATCTCTCTCTTTCAAAATAAATAAATAAACTTAAAAAAAGCCTGACCTGTTTCTATAGGCTTTGAACACATGTTTGATGATGCCACAGGATCTCTTAGATGCTGCAGAGCCTTTTTTTTTTTTTTTAAAGAAGGAAACTTTGAAACTTAGTTCAGGCAAGTAAGTGGCAAATGATTTTGGATTGTTGGTCTTACTTGTTTGCTTTATATTCTTTTTCTTTTTCTTATTTCTGGAATGATTGCTTTACTTGGCTTCTCATCAAAAAGAGGTTACCTGTTTTTCAGGTTCAACTCTTGAGCTGAGCTGAGGTCCTTGCTTCTTTGTCAGGCTGTGGTGCCTGTCCTGATGGCCTGCTAAATACCTTTCTATCTAGGATCCTCCTTACTACAGATCTAAGAAGGCCTGAATTTGCCTTAAAAAGTATATAGATATAGATATGGATATAGATAGAGATGTAGAAATGCATGGAGATACTTGCTATGAGTGTCAAAAGGAATCGGACATGAATTAACTTTGGCTGAATTATGAGACCATGAAAACTCTTGAGAGTAAACTAGACTGTTGTTAATCCAATGGAACAGAAGTGGTCCTGTGTTCTGAAGCAGGCATCTTCCTTTGGTGTCAAGTAGATACTGAATGTCTTCCTTTTCAAAAAAGTCGCTAAGGGAAGACAAGCACCCTCCCATTTGCCCACTGCTCGCTGAATATGAAGTCTGCAGAGTGGAATTCTGCCTAATCAGCCTTGCTTTCTAAGCTTTCACACAGTCAGTAATGTTGGCTTCTTCTGAGGTTTCATTTTAATCTTCATGGATTTTTGAAAACTGAAGCTTTGCCCAGACTGAGACAAGCAACCCTGCCCTTTCAAACATTAATTTATTTCTTATTTTGGGTTGACTATTTCCAAACATAGACCACTTTCTGTACTGCTTGTCCTCGGAGAAGGGTTTATAATTCTCTCATGGAGGTTTTACATGAAAATGCCCATATGTTATAGTTTTGGAAAAAATATTTTGAGCAGTGAGATGAGAATGGGTTATATCCAAATCCTGTTGCAGGCTGAGAATTCTAGTTTTAAAATATAACTCTTAGAGGGAATGTATCAGAGTGGCCAAAAGTGTGGGGTCTTATTAAGAAGACCTGAGTTTGAATCTCATTTTTGTTATTTTTTAATTACTTTTTAAAAAATATTTATTTATTTTTGAGAAAGAGAGAGAGACAAGGGAACATGTCAGGGAGGGGTAGAGAAAGAGGGAGACACAGAATTGGAAGCAGGCTCCAGGCTCTGAGCTGTCAGCACAGAGCCCGATGTGGGGGTCGAACTCACGAACTGTGAGATCATGACCTGAGCTGAAGTCAGATGCTTAACCGACTGAGCCACCCAGGTGCCCCTTTATTACCCTTCACTAAGTTACTTTTTCCTCCCTAGGCTCAATTTTATTATCTGAAAAAGGGATGGCTCTGGTGTCTCCTGTTGGTCTTGTTGATCTGTGTTTTACCAGAGGATAAAAATTATTTTATAGAGTCAGTGCCTCTCAGCATCTTTCGCCCTCCCTGTGAAAAGTTGCCTTGGCTCGTTCCTATTTGCCTTGCTAGACAGATTCTTCATTCTTCTCCTCTCTGCTATGTGCCGTGGGGCTGAGCCTTCGCGACGGTCTCCACAATCAGGAGCAACGCACGGTTTTGGGGAGACTACATCGGTATGTTAACCACTCACTTTGAGAGTGGTTGAATGAGATGATAAATGGAAAGCACTTGGGCTCTTTGTTTACCATGGCCAGCAACTGTGCTCTTTTCACCTAGTGTCATCAAAATCATAAATTCCACCTTTCCCACATTATTCAAAGCAATACTCCTCTTCACATGTCAGACAATGGTGACAGTCCCCTCATCCGGTTTTTCCAGTCTTTTTTCCCTCCCCACATGATATATACTTAGCTAAGGCATTTCACTGTTTTCAGGAGTGGGTGATATATAGGTTTTCTCTCTTCCTCTTTCTCAATCCCAGTATATAGTCCACAACCTCCATCTTTGTCCCACCTTCCAAGCCTCAAAAACATGTCTGCCAGAAACTAAATTAATAAGGCATCTGTCTGTGGTAGTGGGTGTACACATTAACCCTGTAGTCATTCATTGGTGCCGGCTTCCTCCTAGGCACACAGTGCCTGATTTTGTTTCATGATTTCACTATTTTATACATGTGCATTAAGTTGCCACAGACTATACTGTATTTCGAGCTTGTTACTTTAAGCTAGAATGATATTCTAAAAAGTTGGTGAAATATACTCAGAAGACTATTAATAAGTTTAGGAGAGATGATGATTAGTTAATAAAAGAAGATAGCAAAGGACAGGAGAGGGAATTGATTTCAACCTGAGTTAGACAAGGGATACAAAAAACACATTTAAAATCTTGTGTACATTCATTTTTGGCTAGAACTTCTAATGTTGTTTTTACAGTGATTATTTTGTTGTTTTATTTCCTAGAAGTTTATGGGTAGATTGGATGATACATTATGAGTCAAGAAAATGGACACTGAGTATTGCTTGGACAGTTGATATTTAAGAAGCTGATTTTTGTTGTTTTAAACCTTGTCTGAAGCACATTTTTACAACTGAATAAGGTACCTGTGGGGATTGATAGAAAACATTTGTAAAGTGTTTTCTTCTTAGAGCAAAGCCTTTTTATTTATGGAGGAATTGGCATTAATGTACCTTTGTGTTAGACCTTAGTTTGGACCCTTTACCTTAATATTGACCTCAGAATCTGTCATGCTGGAATCTCCAGTAGCTTTTACACCAGGAATATTGGGCTTGATGAGCCTTTAACGAACCAGGCAGGACTCAGAGATGAAGAAACGTTCCTCGGCCCTTTGACATTTTCCCCAGGAGTCCTGGGCAGCACCGAGTTCACCCATCACCTCCCACTCAAAGCATTTCCAGCCTGCAGTAACATTTTTAGTGCTTTGCTTTGAGCTCTAGAGTATAGTGGCCCATGTGTGGCTTCACATGTTGGCTCTACCATTTACTAGCCCTGTGATCCTAAGAGGTCTAATTAATCTCCTTGAGCTTTGGTTTACTCATTTGCAGTAAGGGGATAATAATGACAACCTGGGAGCCTTGTCTTATTTTTATATTTAAAATTAAAAAGTTTATATACAAATAATAATTTTATAAATATACATAATAGTTAAAATATACATAATATATAAAATTTTAATTCCAATGTAGTTAACATACAGTGTTATATTTATTTCCGGTACAAAATGTAGTGATTTAACATTCCGTATATTACTCAGTGCTCATCTTGGATAAGTGTGTTCTTACTCCCCTTCACTTACTTTGCCCACCCGCCACCCACCTTCCCTTTGATAACTACCAATTTGTTCTCTGTATTTAGGAGTGTGCTTTTGGTTTGCCTCCTTTCTTTCCCTTTTTCATTTGTTTCTTAAATTCCACCTATGAGTGAAATCATGTAGCATTTGTCTTTCTCTGACTTATTTCTCTTAGCATTATACTCTCTAGCTGCATCTATGTTGTTGCAAATGGCAAAATTTCATTCTTTTTGATGGATGGCTGATAACTGATTATCATACACACACATATAATTGATTATATATATACACACACACACACACCATGTTTTCTTTATCCATTCATCAATTGATAGATCTTTGGGATGCTTCCGTAATTTGGCTACTGTAAGTAGTGCTGCAATAGACACAGGGGTGCATGTATCCCTTTGAATTAGTGTTTTTGCATTCTTTGGGTAGATACTTAGTAGTGCGATTACTGGATCATATGGTAGTTCTATTTTTAATTTTTGAGGAATTTTCTGCAGAGGCTGTACCAATATGTATTCCCACCAACAGTACATGAGGGATCCTATTTCTCTACATCCTTGCCAACATCTGTTTGTTGTGTTTTTGATTTTAGCCATTCTGATAGGTGGGAGGTAATATCTCATTGTGGTTTTGATTTGCATTTCCCTGATGAAGTGTGATGTTGAGCATCCTTTCATGTGTCTGTTGGCCATCTACATGTCTTCTTTAGAGAAATTACTGTTCATGTGTTCTGCTTATTTTTATACTGGATTATTTGGTTTTTGGGTGTTGAGTTGTATACTTTCTTTATATATTTGGAATACCCTTTTAATCCTTTATCAGATATGTCATTTGCAAATATCTTCTCCCATTGAATAGGTTGTCTTTTAATTTAGTTGATTGTTTTGTTTGCTGCACAGAAGCCTTTTATTTTGATGTAGTCCCAAGAGTTTATTTTTGCACTTGTTTCCCTTGCCTCAGGAGACATATCTCTAGAAAGGTGTTGTTATAGCTGATATCAGATAAATTACTCCCTATACTCTCTTCTAGGATTTTTATGGTTTCAGGTCTCACTGAATGAATATGAATATGATTTAGGTCCTTAATCCATTAAATTTTCTTAATGTTTAGTTATTCTTGAGAGAGCACAAGCACAGAGCACGAGAGGGGGAGGGGCAGAAAGAGAGGGAGACACAGAATCTGAAGCAGGTTCCAGGTTCTGAGCTGTTGGCACAGAGCCTAATGTGGGGCCTGAAGTCACTAACTGTGAGATCATGACCTGAGCTGAAATTGGACACTTAACCGACTGAGCCACCTAGATGCCCTGTGGGTGCTTAATCTATTTTGAGTTTACTTTTGTATATAGTGTAAGAAAGTAGTCTGGTTTTGATAAGAACCATATGATCCTGTCAATAGATGCAGAAAAAGCATTTGACAAAAGACAGCATCCTTTCTTTATAAAAACCCTAGAGAAAGTCAGGATAGAAGGAACTTATATAAACATCATAAACATCATAAAGGCCATTTATGAAAAGCCCACAGCTAATATCGTTCTCAGTGGGGAAAAACTGAGAGCTTTCCGCCTGAGATCAGGAACAAGGCAGGGATGTCCAACTCTCACCACTGTTGTTTAACATAGTGCTGGAAGTCCTAGCATCAGCAATCAGACAACAAAAGGAAATAAAAGGCATCAGAATTGGCAAAGATGAAGTCAAATTTTCATTTTTCGCAGATGACATGATACTCTACACCAGAAGTCTACTAGAACTGATCCGTGGATTCAGCAAAGTTGCAGGGTACAAAATCAACATACAGAAATTGGTTGCATTTTTATACACCAATAATGAAGCAACAAAAAGAGAAGTCAAGAAACTGATCCCATTCACAATTGCACCAAAACCATAAAATACCTAGGAATAAACCCAACCAAAATATAAAAGATCTGTATAATGAGAACTATAGAAAACTTCTGAAGGAAATTGAAGAAGACACAAAGAAATGGAAAAACATTCCATGCTCATGGATCGGAAGAATGAATATTCTTAAAATGTCAATACTACCCAAAGCAATCTACACAGTCAATGTAATCCCAATCAAAATTGCACCACCTTTCTTCTCAAAGCTAGAACAATCCATCCTAAAATTTGTATCGAATTACAAAAGACTCCAAATAGCCAAAGTAATGTTGAAGAAGAAAACCAAAATGGGAGGCATCACAGTCCCAGACTTTAGCCTCTACTACAAAGCTGTCATCATCAAGACAGTATGGTATTGGCACAAAAACAGACACACAGACCAATGGAATAGAGAGCCCAGAATTGGAACCACAAATGTATGGCCAGTTAGTCTTTGACAAAGCAGGAAAGAGTATTCAATGGAAAAAAGACTGCCTCTTTAGCAGGTGGTGCTGGGAGAGCTGGACAGCAACATGCAGAAGAATGAAACTAGACCACTTTCTTACACCATACACAAAACTAAACTCAAAATGGGTGAAGGACCTGAATGTTAGACAGGAAACCATCAAAACCCTAGAGGAGAAAGCAGGGAACAACCTCCTTGACCTCAGCTGCAGCAATTTCTTACTTGACACATATCCAAGGCAATGAAATCAAGAGCAAAACTGAACTCTTGGGACCTCATCAAGATAAAAGCCTCTGCACTGCAAGGAAACAATCAAGAAAATTTATAGGCAACTGATGGAATGGGAAAAGATAGTTGCAAATGACATGTCAGATAAAGGGCTAGTATCTAAAATCAATAAGGAACTCACCAAACTCCACACCTGAAAAACAAATAATACAGTGAAGAGATGGGCAGAAGACATGAACAGACACTTCTGCAAAGAGGACATCAAGATGGCCAACAGGCACATGAAATGATGCTCAGGGTCACTCATCATCAAGGAAATACAAATCAAAACCACACTGAGATACCACCTCACACTGGTCAGAGTGGCTAAAATGAACAAACCAGGAGACTATAGATGCCGGTGAGGATCTGGAGAAACGGGCACCCTCCTACACTGTTGATAGGAGTATAAACTGGTGCAGTCACTCTGGAAAATACTGTGAAAGTTCCTCAAAAAATTAACAATAGAATTCCCCTATGACACAGCAATAGTACTGCTGGGGATCTACCCAAGGGATACAGGAGTGCTGATGCATAGGGGCACATGTACCCCAATGTTCATAAGCAGCACTTTCAACAATAGCCAAATCATGGAAACAGCCTAAGTGTCCATCACCTGATGAATGGATCAAGAAGATGTGGTTTATATATACAATGGAATAGTACATGGCAATGAGAAAGAATGAAATCTGCCCATTTGTAGCAACGTGGATGGAACTCGAGGGTGTTATGCTAAGTGAAATACAGGTAGAGAAGGAGATACCATATGTTTTCACTCATATGTGGAACAGGAGAAAGTTAACAGAGGACCATGGGGGAGGGGAAGGGGAAAAAAAGTTAAGGAGAGGTAGGGAGGCAAACCATGAGAGACTCTTAAATACTGAGAACAAACTGAGGGTTGATGGGAGTGGGGGAGAGGCGAAAATGGGTGATGGGCATGGAAGAGGGCACGTGTTGGGATGATCACTGGGCGTTATATGGAAACCAACTTGACAATAAACTATTAAAAAAGTATAAAATTCCCTGCTTTTCATCTGGAAAAAAAAGAAAGTAGTCTGGTTTCATTCTTTTGCTTGTAACTGTCCAGTTCTGACCAGCACCATTTAAAAAAACATATAATTTATTGTCAAATTGGCTTACATAAAACACCCAGTGCTCATTCTAACCAGTGCCCTCCTCCATCCCATCTCCCATTTCCCCCTCCCCTCCAATCCACCCTCAGTTTGTTCTCTGTGTTTAAGAGTCTCTTGTGGTTTGCCTCCCTCCCTTTTATTTTGTAACTATTTTTTTCCACTTCCATTCCCCCCTATGGACTTCTGTTAAGTTTCTCAAGATCCACATATGAGTAAAAACATATGATATATGCCCTTCTCTGACTGACTTATTTCACTCAGCACAATATCTTCCAGTTCCATCCATGTTGCTGGAAATGGCATGATTTCATCCTTTCTCATTGCCAAATAGTATTCCATTGTATATATAAATTACATCTTCTTTATTGATTCATCAGTTGATGCACATTTAGGCTC
>NC_043704.1:137146312-137253044 GCF_006229205.1 Suricata suricatta
AGCAAAGTCATAGGATATAAAATCAATGTACAGAAATCAGTTGCATTTTTATACACCAATAATGGAGCAGCAGAAAGAGAAATCAAGGAATTAATCCCATTCACAATTGCACCAAAGACTATGAAGTACCTAGGAATAAACCAAACCAAAGAGGGAAAAAATCTGTACACTAAAAACTATAGAGAGCTTATGAAAGGAATTGAAGACAACGCAAAAAATGGAAAAACATTCCATGCTAATGGATTGGAAAAGAAAATATTGTTAAATTGTTAAGATTATTAAAAGCAATCTACATATTCAATACAATCCCTATCAAAAATAACACCAACAATCTTCACAGAGCTAGAACAAATACTAAAATTTGTATGGAACAAGAAAGGACCCCAAATAGCCAAAGCAATCCTGAAAAAGAAAACCAAAGCCAGAGACACCACAATTCTGGACTTCAAGCTGTATTACAAAGCTTTAATCATCAAGACAATATGGTACTGGCACAAAAACAGATGCATATTATCAATGGTACAGGATAGAGAACCCAGAAATGGACCCACAAATGTATGGCCAACTTATCTTTGACAAAGTAGGAAAGAATATCCAATGGAAAAACAAAAGTGTCTTTAGCAAGTCGTGTTGGAAAAACTGGACAGTTTTCCAACAGAAATAAACTCAAAATAGATGAAAGACCTAAACATAAGACAGGAAGCCACCAAAATCCCAGAGAAGAAAACAGGCAACAACCTCTTTGACCTTGGTTGCAGCAGCTTCTTACTTGATATGTCTCCAGAAGTAAGGGAAACAAAAGCAAAAATAAACTATTGGGACCTCATCAAGATAAAAATCTTCTGCACAGTGAAGGAAACAACCAGCAAAACTAAAAGGCAACCTAATGAATGGGAGAAGATATTTGCAAATGACATATCAGATAAAGAGTTAGTATACAAACTGTATAAAGAACTTATCAAACTCAACACCCCAAAAGCAAATGATCCAGTGAAGAAATGGGCAAAAGACATGAATAAACACTTTTCCGAAGACATCCAGATGACTTAACAGACACATGAAAAAATCCTCAGCATCACTCATCATCAGGGAAATACAAATCAAAACCACTATGAGAGACCACCTCACATCAGTCAGAATGGCTGAAATTAACAACTAAGGCAACAACAGATATTGGCGAGGATGTGGAGAAAAGGGAACCATTTTGCACTGCTGGTGGGAATACAAACTGGTGCAGTCACTCTGAAAAACAGTATGGAGGTTCCTCAAAAAGTTAAAAATAGAACTACCCTAAGACCCAGCAATTACAGTACTAGGTATTTATTCAAAGGATATAGGTATGCTGATTCAAAGGGACACATGCACCCCAATGTTTATAGCAGCACTATCAACAATGGCCAAAGTATGGAAAGAGCCCAACTGTCCATTGAGTGATGAATGGATAAAAAAGATTTGGTATATATATTCAATGGAATATCACTTGGCGATCAAAAGGAATGAAATCTTGCCATTTGCAACTACATGGATGGAACTAGAGGGTATTATGCTAAGCGAAACAAGTCAGTCAGAGAATGACAAATATCATATAATTTCAGAATTTCAGATACAAAACAGATGAACATAAGGGAAGGGAAGCAAAAAAAACCAAAACAAAACCAACAGAGAGGGAGACGAACCTTAAGAGACTCTTAAATACAGAGAACAAACTGAAGGTTGGTGGGGGGAAGGGCTAAAGAGAAGACGGGCATTAAGGAAGACACTGGTTGGAATGAGCACTGTAATATGTAAGTGATGAATCACGAAATTCTATTCCTAGAGAAAAAGGAAATTTAACTGGGCTTCGTAGACGCATTGATATTCATAGTACATAGAATTTGCAGAAACCACAAACATTCACACCTAGTAACTAACTATTTGATGTTCTCTAGCTGCTTTTGTTTCTTCTTGTGTCATGTGTATTTCCTATGGTTTTTGACCTTTATTTTCAAATGAAAGTATTAAAAGCTATAACAAATAGTTAATATTTGTTTAGATTTCCTCATATATTTACTAATATCTTTGACCACTATCTTTCTTGAATCTCAGATCTTTCATCAGGGTTATTTTCCCTTAGTCCTGAAGTATATCCTTTAGCATTTTCTTTATCAAAGGTCTATTGATGGTAAATTCACTCTGTTTTTGACTTTAATTCTTTCAAAAAATTGACTTTAATGATTTCTTGTCCTTGAAACAAGTTTTTTTGGGCACATGCATCTAAAATGACAGTTATTTTCTGTATGCACATGAAAGATATCGCCTCACTGTCTTTTGGCTTTCATTTTTGCTTTGGTGAATTCAGCTCTAATTGCCATTCCTATGCAGATGATCTTGTTTCTCCCTTTTAATGATTTTCTCTTTTTCTTTAGTGTTCTGAAGGTTCACGGATTTGTCTCAGGGAAAATTTCTTAAAGAAACCACCTTGATGTGAAGATTGCTATCTTTCACCAATTCCAGAAAATTCTCAGCCATGGTTTCCTTGAATAACACATCTTTCCCATTCTCTCTATTGTTTCCTTTTGATATTCCAATTGGACAGAACTTGGATACTCTTAACGTTATTCTCTATGCTTTCAAACTTCTGTTTTACATTTCTATTTCTTTGTCTCTCTGCGATGCATTCTGGCTCATATTTTCAAAGTTGTCTTTTTTTAAACACATAGAACATTGTTATTTTTCATTTTGTACAGTACAGTTCTGGTATCTGAAGTCTTTGTGGGATTAGCTATATAGTCTTGTTTTCCCAGCTCTCACTCATAGTACATTGTTTCTCTGTGTTTTGTACTTTTATATATGAACTGTTTGTTGTCATTGGAACTTTATCTATGAGAATTTTTTGAGGCTTGGGATGATGATATTACTTCAATGAGGATTTCTCTTTGCTTCCTCCATTTACCTTGGCATATTGCTTATGCAGGTGTAGCTTTAAATTAAATTTTGTACTTGAGGGGTGTGTGTGTGTGTGTGTGTTTATTATGTAGCTCCCATGAATTTGGACTACAAATTTATGTGAGAGTTGTTGTGTGGTGGTGAAATAAAAAAAATACAATTTTTTTTTCCTTTCAGGCAGTGCTAAGGATGAAATGGGCAAGCTTACTTTATTCTCCTTGTTTATGTTTCATTTACCCTTCCTCTGAAGGATGTAGTCATACTCTTCAGCTTGGGTGGCCCTAGAATTTTCCTTCCTTGTCTGCATCCCTATAGCCCTGAGTACCAAAACTTCCTTTCCATTTGGGCCTTTGCTTCAGTTCAAATATTTATTACCTTTTTCTGGCACTACAATAATAGTGACTTTGTTTCTTGGTTTCCAAACCTTTCCCCCCTTTTTATTTTTATACTGCCATCTGAGTGATCTTTCTAAAAAATGAAATGGAGAATATGATATTCATACAGACAGAGAAGAAACATTTGGCATTCAAGGAGCTTCTAAATTTTTTGTAGGTTGCACGTAGAGTCTCACCTCATACTGCAAAATCTCCCGCCACTCCCCTACCCTCTGTATTCTATACTTAAGCCATACCAGATTATTCATCATTTTCTGAAGACTCTTTACTGTCTTCTTGTCTTTACACATGCTGTGGACCCATCTAGGATACCTCAGGACCATGTGATTGGGACTAGGGTGAGGCAGTGAAGTATCTAGGGTGCAGAATGTAAGGAGACTCTCGGGTTTATGCAAGTGCTGTACTGCGTCTTCCTAGTGAACTGCCTAATGCAACCATCAGAGCCAAGCTCATAGCTTACCCGTTTTCCTTCCTAAAAAAGGAATGTAGATTATGTTCAGTACCATATCCACGAAGACAGGAACTATGTCTGTTTGGCACCATATCACCAGTGTCTGGAATAGTACCTACCACATGGCAGGTGCTCAATAAATATTTTGTGAATGGATGAATGAATGAATGAATGAATGGTTATGAGTTTCTTGATGGCAGAAAATAAGTCCTATACTTCCGTTCCCTTCCATTGCATCATTTGTTCATACTAGATCCTTAAAAGATGTTTGCTTGTTAATTGAATAACTGGAAAGGAGTTCTGTTATTCTGTTGTTCTCTAGTCCCCAGTGCTCTCTATCCAGGCCGGGGAAGTTTCTGGTACAGCTTACTCCTATTTCTCACATGTTGCCTACTTGGTTCTAGCTCCTTTCTTTTGAGGCTTTATGGTGGGGTGTGGGTGCAGTTGGGCTGAGACTATCAAAGCTGGCTGGCCATCAAATCACCTGGACGATTCTAACATACACATGAATTCTTGAGTCCCTCTTGCAGAGACTCTGGTTCTGTTTTTCTGAGACGAAATCCAGGAATCTGCATTTTTACAAAATCCCTTGGTTGTTTTGATAATCAGTCAAGTTTGGAGACAGAGACAGTGAGCAGGGACAGGTCAGAGAGAATGGGAGACAGAACCCGAAGCAGCCTCCAGACTCTGAGCTATCAGTACTTGAACTCACGAACTGGGAGATCCTGACCTGAGCTGAATGAAGTCAGACACTTAACCAACTGAGCCACCCAGGCACCCCTTTCGCAACTACTACTTCTTTTTTCTTTTCTTTTATGTTTTATTTATTTTTGAGAGAGAGTGAGAGCAAGTGAGCTGGGGAAAAGCAGAGAGACACACACCCACACACACACACACATACCAAGAATCCAAAGCAGGCTCCAGGCTCTGAGCTGTCAGCACAGAGCCTGATGCAGGACTCGAACTCATGAACTGCAAGATCATGACCTGAGCCAAAGTCAGACGCTTAACTGACTGAGCCACCCAGGCACCCCTCGCAACTATATCTTAAACATGCCACAGTTCATCCTGAAAGTATTGAGTAGGAGGAGGAGATGCAGCCGTGAAGGTAGTATTTATATGGCTCAGATATGTTCTCCACTTATTTTCCATCTTCAGGAAGATTCTAACACCATCCCAGATGATACCCTCCTAAAGGATGGACTGGAGAGTGTTGACCAGTGCAAAAGGAAGAAAGGAGGAAAAGTCAAACTTAACATAATTCCAGTATCTACAGAAAATCACTTCATCATCAGAGAATGAATTCCATAAATAATGGAGCTAGCTGATGGAACATTTAAATAGCTGAAGAAAAAACATACACATTCAGCGTGAACCTCAAGCTGTTCTTCAATTCTTCAGTGATGTTTAGATCTGAGAAGTACATTGGAGGCACTTGGAAATAATGGATGTCATGGAGGCGTGATGTTCAAAGACATTAAAAATAATCCACTCCCTTAGAAATAAACACCTAACCTAAGCCATTAGGACTTCTCAGTGAGAGACAGAAATAGCTTCTGTAGTCCCATTGCTCTCTAATTTCTATTTCTACCATTTCATTATTCATCATTTCTGTGCAGTTCACTTTGTCTATTTATTTAAAATGTGATTCCAGACGACAGGCAACAGTCCCAGTGTTCTCTGTCTTACACGGCCCTTTCCGCCCTGAGAAACAGAAATTATATAACTTGTTTTCAATTGTGCAGCCCTGGGAGGATTCACATGTTCGGTTTGGGGAGCTTCCAGGAAATAGTTTTAAAGTGTTCATCTGAAGTTTATCCAGGCTTTCTTGATCTAGAAGTTAGACAGAAACCTAGCAGAGAATGGGAAGAAACCAGGCTGTGAAGAGAGGGAACTCTAAGTGTAGCCAGAGGGATTCTGAGCTGTGATACCCCTTGGTATTCAGACTTTTGGAACCAGGAGGCCCTGTTCTAGGGCTTCTGTGCTTGAGAAGTGGTATTAATATTAGTATCTGTGGCCATTTACTATTGTTCATTGTTGTGGTTACTATTGCTGCATACTATACTGCTACCCTAGTATATCATGGTATCCCTTTTATTTTGCTCCTGGTTTTGTGGGTCAGGAATCTGGAAAGGGCTCAGCTGGTGGCTCTTGTATAGGTCACAGTCACATGTTCCTTCTGGAGGTTTTAATGAGCTAGATGCCCCAACTGGCTCACTCATGTGGTTAGCAGTCTGTTAGCTGTCCAGGGGGAGCTCAACTGGGGCTGTTACCCGGGACACCTGTATGTGGCCTCTCCATCCTGGCAAGCGTCGGCTAGTCACCCTCCTTTACATGGGAGCTGACCTCTTCCAGAGCAAGCATCCCAAGAGAACCAGACAGAACCTGTATGACCTGGCTATGGAGATGTTGTCCATGGCTGAAGCAGTCTAAAGGTCACCCAAACTCAGTGGGAGAGGACATGTACCTCACCTCTCAGTGGGAGTAGTGGGAAGGAATTTATGGCCATCAACAAACAACCCATCATACTTACATAATACCAGACATTAAATAAGATACATATCTTAATCTTTATACAACCCCAATGAGGTAGGTACTATTTATTCGTGTTTTACAGATAAGGAAATCTAGGTTCAGGAGGTTAAGTAATTTGCCCTAGATCACACAGCTAGTAAGTGGTTGACATGGGATGTGAACCTAAGTTGTCTCTATCCAAATGTCTGCGTCTCTGGCAAATTGCACACTGTTTTAAGGCTCAAATTTTGTCTCAGAGCTCAACCATTACAGCTGCTCTAGGCAACTTATGGATAATTCCATCCAGTTGGGGATGTTAGTACATGAAGTGACAATTTGGGTATCTCGTCAGTCCCTTTAAAATAAGGAGCATTAATTTGAGGACATGGTTCTTTGCCCTTAGGTAGAGCAGTGTCGTTTGATGAGGGGTCAGCCCCTTACCTGGAGATAGGATCTGGACTTTATTACTGGCAGCCTAAGACAAAACTAGAATCTTGTGTGATCCTGGTGTGTGGGGGTGTGATTATGGTGACTCCTCTGAGTCCGTGTGAGTAAATGTGACACAGATATGATAATTTTAGGAGGAGAGCCTCACAGCAGAGGCGTAAGCTGGTTATTGGCCTGTCTGGTGTGAGCCATGCCAAGTGTCCTTGTGGACAGATGGACAGATATGCCACGTGGACAGATGGAGTCACAGAGAATATTTTTAGGGCTACATGGCTGAGAGCAGATGCTGTCCTGTAGGTCCCAGTGATGGGCAGGCCCAGGTGGAGAGGAGAGGAGAGCAGAGCTGGATCCTCAGAGGAGGTCAATGAGCAGACACCAGCTAGAGGGTTCCACATAGCTCTTCGTTGGGGCAAGCATGGATGCTGAATTCTTCTTCAATCTCTTTTTTTCCACAAATATATGTGGAATATTTGTGGATAATGTCCTAGACTCCAGAGATAAGAGTGATGAACTAGCAGGACATCTTTGCCTTCACGGAGGGTACAGCCTAGATTGCAGGCTGGGGGGTGGGGGAAGAGCCATTAAATTAATCATCACACAAATAATTACTTAATTACCACAGTGATTAGTTTGGGCAGAGATTTTTAAAAAAAATTTTTTAAAATCTTCGTTTATGATTGAGACAGAGAGAAACAAAGCATGAACGGGGGAGGAGCAGAGAGAGAGGGAGACACAGAACCTACCAACCGTGACATCATGACCTGAGCTGAAGTTGGACCCTTAACCGACTGAGCCACCCAGGCGCCCCTGGGCAGAGATTTTGAATTGCCCCCACCCCATCCACTTTCCGCTTTTAGTAATGGACTCTCCTGGCGTAGAAGCAGGCATGGGGCTAATAAACTACATTTCCCAGCTTCCTTTGCAATTAGGAGTAGCCATGGGAGTCAGGTCAGGCTAATAAAAAGTGATGTGTGCCACTTCCTTGTCTCATCCTTAAAATGAAAATTAGTTACCCTATACCTTTACCCTCCCCCTGCTCCAGGCCCACTGACAGGTAAATGGTAACTGTCTGTTACCTAGGACCTAGACAGGCATGGAAGTTATCCATTAAGGATAGCCTTGCCAGTTTTTACCCCTTGTTGTTATTATGATAGATTAACTTTTGCCTTAAACTGATACAACAGTATTCATATGAAAAAGTATAGTATGAAACAATAATGAGATACCACCACACACCAAAATCCACAACACCAACAACACCAAATGCTTGTGAGAATGTAGAGCAACAGGGATTCTTGTTCATTGCTGGTGGGAATGCAAAATGGTACAGCCACTTTGGAAGATGATTTGGTGGTTTCTTACAAAACGAAATATACTTTTACTTTGTCGTCCAGCAATCATATGTTGCTATTTATGCAAAGGAGTTGAAAACTTTTGTCCACACACAAACCTGCTCACAGATGTTTATAGTTGAGTTTATAAGTTTATAAGTTATAGTTTAAATTATGTTTATTCATAGTTGCCAAAACTTGGAAGCAACCAAGAGGTCTTCCTATCTATCTAGGTGAATAGATTGGTGAAGGATTTTTATGATAGTGAAACTATTTTGTATTTTGTATGATACTATAATGTTGGGTATATGTCATTATGCATTTGTCCAAATCAAGAGAAGTTACAATACCACGAATGAGCCATAATATATGCTGTGGACTTCGGGTGATAATGATGTGTCAGCACAGGCTCCTCAATTATAACAAAGGTACAACTTTGGTGGAGGATGTTGATAATAGAGGTGACATTCATGTGGAGACAGAAGGTATTATGGGAAGTCTCTGTACCTTTTGTTCCATTTTTCTGTGAACATAAAATCCCTCTAAAAAGTAAAGTCTATTAAAAAAATGTAGTGTGCTATACAAATGTATAACAAGGAAGGCTAGCTGATTAAGGGTTAATTAGAATTAATGAGTTCTGGCCTCTAATGGAAACAAACAAAAGGAGTTGGCAGAATTGACGGAACATAGTTTGTAATTGTTTTTTACTACTTGCTTTAAAGATATCTTCTGGCTAAAGCCCTTTTATTACAGAACCAGAAAGTGAGCAAAAGGAAAAGAGAGAGAGAGAGAGAAAATGAGAGAGAAAACAAAACAAACCCTGGGATTAGTGTTGCCAGATAAAATACAGGATGCCCAGTTAAATTTGAATTTCAGACAAACAATGAATACTTTCTTAGTACAAATGTTCCATGCAATATTTGGGACATACCTATACCAAATTTTTCTCCTTTGTTTATCTGAGTTCAAATTTAACTGGGCATCCTGTATTTTTATTTGCTAAGCCTGGCATCCCCAGCCTAGATTCAAATCCCTGTGGGACTTGAGTAGCTAAACTCTTTCTTCTTCAGATTTATTCTGTGTTTATATCCACACTTCCTGACATATAGTAGGGGTTCAATAAATAATTAATTTTAGTCTCCGAGATGAAGTTATAAATCACTAAAGATCATCTGAAATGTGAAACCAATAAAGGATCAGATTGTGCTTTCAAAGGTTTTAATTTACCATGATCAAAGATACTTAGAGCTTTGATTTGTCCACACTTTGAGATTATCTGTCATTTCAGAGATCTTAAAAATGGATTAAAATTCCAATAAAGCTTATATCAACCAGTATTATCCAGGGAATGGAAGATTGCACAAACATTAGTTTTACAGATGATGGAAGTCTAATCCTTTTTAATGCCTTCAATTTAAATGTATATATATATTTTTTAAAAATCTTAAAAAAATGCCTCTTGATTGCCTTCTTAAAGTAGAATAAACGAAGCATCAGGAAAATTGGTTGACTAGATCAAAGCTAATGATTGTTTGGGGAGGTCGCCCAGAGGATGTGACTGCCAGTTAACTGGAGAGCTAGACCCAGGCCATCACAGCTTCCTCACCCCCTTACCGTCCTTGGAATGTTCTGCCCACAGTTCCCACAGTGGGAGCTGTCTCAAGGATACAGCCTTGAGACAGTAAGGTGTGGTGGAGACCATCTGGATGGTACACATGACTGAAACCACGTAAGGCTTCTATACTGAACTTTTAGGATTCTGGCAGGTGGGTGTGGAGATCTACTCATCTTGCAGCTGCCCAACACAAGTCTTGTATGTAAGTTCTCTTGCTTATGAAACCTGCCACCTACCAATCTGGAGTGGCCTGCCTCTTCTGTCTCTCCTTGCTTTCCCAATATGGGGATCAGTTTATGAACCAACGTTGACCTTTCTCCTTGACCAGCCTTTTGCCATAATCGTTTGATTATTTGGGCATTCTATTTGGTGGTCCTATTCATCATAGAGCTTCAACTCTATGTGCCATATCTCTATACTCTCAAGGCCAATCTCATTATCACTTGAAATGGATTCATCCCTAGGGTCTAAATCTTGACATTTTTCTCTTAATATGGCTTACTTTTCACTTCCTTCACTTCTGCTGGCTTTTCTTTGCATCCTCATTGTAACTGCTTCATCTTTGGATCTTTCCTGTTTTAATAGCCCATAATCTTTCCTACTACTGTACCAAGTCAGCCATTTTACTGATGTCACAATGCCCAGGCCTAACTCCCTCCATTGTTGGAAGGAGATAAGAGACACACAGATTGGTTGCACTGTAGGTGGTTACTTTGTGTGCTCTGGAGAGTTTGCTGGTCTAGCAGTCTACCACAGACGTCTTCTTGATGTTATATTATATTATCCCCCCATGGCTTTTACAGACTTTTTCTAATTTCTGTGGTCATCCTTCAAAAGTTTGTCTTGACCTCTTCTCTCTACCTTCTCCTTCCAATACCTATGGCTCCTCAGCATTAACTATCACTTCTAAGCTGATGGCCCTTAAATTTTATGTTATTGGCTTCAGTCTTTTTTTCTGAGATGCCAACTCATTCATGTTCACCATATTTTTTCTTTTTTTACCTCTAAGCCTAGCTACTTCTCCTTACTTCCCAGTTTGTTAACTGATATGTTAAACGGGCAGCACTTCTGGAGTATAAACCTAAGGCTTATTTTCATCACTTAATGTTCCTTTCAACCCCTTTTGAAAGGTGGTCCGTCTTCTCCCGAGGGGTAAAGGAGATTGATGTCTTTTGTACACTCTTAGATAGTAGAGAGCCCTAAGGTATAAAACACAGTTTGATATAGAAATTAGATTATCTGGGGGTGCCTGGGTGGCTCAGTTGGTTAAGTGTCCAACTTTGCTCAGGTCATGATCTTGCAGTTCATGGTTTAAGTCCCGCGTCGGGTTCTGTACTGACAGCTCAGAGCCTGGAGTCTGTTTCAGATCCTGTGTCTCCCTCTCTCTCTCTGCCCCTCCCCTGCTTGTGTTCTGTCTCTCTCTGTCTCAAAAATAAATAAACATTAAAAAAAAGGATATTTAGTTATGGACACCTTAATTTCCATTCAAACATTTCTTCCCCAGTGAGGGATGGCCACAGATGGGCTATATGCTTTTGGGGGTAGGGGTCACTATAAGCTTCTTTTCTCAGTTATCTCTGCCTAGTCTCACTAGCTACTATTTCTCAATCCACCAGAATTGAAAGAGGCTGGAAAGCAGAAGTAAGAGAACAGTAACATTTTAATTTAATAGGCACTGCCATGAGATGACCTCATGCTTTCTGGGTGGGCAGATGTTTAAATTTAGTTCTTTTTCTTGTAGGCATTTCTGTGGACTCTTACATCCTGTTCTGGGCCCCTCCGTTATCCTGTGTGTAAATGGTGCCTCTCCGTCAGTAGGTAGCTGCTGATCTCCTCTTGACTTCTGCCTCGGTGTGAATTCTGCAGCCAAATATTGCTGGGCTTCTTTGGCCTGGAAAGCCGCCCTCTAGGGCAAGATCCCTTTTTATAATGGCCCCAGGCTCGTGTTCCTGCTCTTGTCCCCAGGATTCATGTATTATTTTTTAATCTGAGGACATTCAATCACTATCCGGCTGTAACTCTACTCTGAATGTTCTGGTTTTCTCAGGCAGAATCCAAACCCTGTGCCCTGTGTCTTTTACCTTCCAGGAACACATGTCAAACAGCGATGCCCTTAATGCCCTTCTCACTGGGCTTAGGATGAAGGGAAAGCACCTCCTACTCCTTCCCTTAGATGTATGTCTGTGTTAGTCACAGCTGAGTTTCGTTTCCAGATAAATCCTCACAAATTCTCAAATTTCCACACCGTGGAGTCTTTTATATTCTTGATCTGAATGAGGATCTCCAACAGTTGTATTACTGATTCTTTGGTATTTTCTTTGAAAATTTCTGTAGCTGGTCTGTCTCACACATCTGGCCTTGGCATCTGAAATCTCACAGAGCTCAGGGCCTCAAAACTTGTGATTTCACATCAGTTTCACATGCTTCCCCCTGCCATGCTGGTTTGAAGTCTGAGTCATTTGTGAATCGCCCTTCTTTCTTAACTCCCACATCCTATTAGTGAATACATTCTACTGATTTGCCTCTCCAACCCCCTGTCCTTTCTCATTGCCAACACTCCACCTCAGGCTTTCATTGTCTCTTGCACTTTGCCTAGTGGAGAGGGGACAGTGTGACCTGGTAGGTGTTTGTGCTCTGGGCCCAGATGAACTAGGTTTGAATTTTAGCGCTAATACTTGTTAGCTGAGTAACTCTGCTAAAGTTACCGAATTTCTCTGAGCCTCAGTTTTCTCATCTGAAAAATGGGGATAATAATAATAACTACTTCATAGGGAGGTGTGAGAATTACATGTGATAAAAATGTAGAGTTCCTTGAACATAACAAAGGCTCAATAATTGTTAAGGAATGTGATTCTTATTATAATTGTCTTTTATTTCTTGTCACCATGTTTAGTCTTATTCCTTTAGTGCATCTCAGACAGTACTATCTATGGTAGAATACTTACAAAATTGCAAGCAAAATTCCCATCCCTGTCTTTAGGCTGTGAGTAGTCTCTGGGCTTGGCTACGTGCCTGGCTTTGGCCAATGAGACAATAGCAAATGTGCCACAAGCAGAAATTTGAAAAGTGTTGCTTAGCTTTTGCTGCTGGGACTCCTCCTGCTACCATGGGAAAAAGCTTGGCTGGAATGTTGTAGACACATCATTCACTGGGCACGCCAGCGCCAACCACCAGAGCTAGGCCAGTCTAGACCAGTCAGCTTGTGCAGTTGATTGCCATCCCAGGAGTGAGCCTGGGCGAGAACACTGAGGAATGATCCAAGTGAGTGCAACCCAAATTGCCAGCTCACTGAATTTTGGACTAATAAAATATTGCTGTGTTAAGCCACCGTATTTGAGATAGTTTGTCACTCAGCAACAGGTAGTTAGTTAATACAGTACCACGTTCATTATTTTAAAGAACAGGCCTAGTTATCTTGTCTTTCTCTTCAGGTGACTATTCTGGTTTACATGTGATAGTCTTAATTTATATCTGTCGTCCTTGCATTAATAATCCTGTCTTTAATTCTCAAAATTGCTGTTTATTGTTATATTTTAATTTTTTTGGAGAGAGTGCACGTTCATATGAGCGAGTGCAGGGAGGAGCAGAGGAAGAGGGAGAGAGATAATCCTAAGCAGTTTCCATGCTCAGTGTGGAGTCCAATACAGGGCCCAACCTCAGGACAGTGAGGATCATGATCTGAACCAAAATCAACCTGTACTTTCCATTCCTGCATCTATACCCTTCCTTATATTGTTTTCCACGTGTGCTGCTTTCTTCATGCATCTTAAACTCATAGTACATCTTTGAAACTCCTTGTGAAGCATAACTTCCAAGACACCATGTTCATTTTCCTCAACTGGATGTTGGATGGCTGACGCAATCTCCATTCCTAGTACCCTCTCCCAAGCCAGCTACAGTGGTGGTTACAATGGACCTCATCTTATAATACCTTGGGCAATTCGTTCTTTCCTTGGGTAGTTTTAATCACCTTGGGTAGCAAAATAGCAACTATAGACATTATATAAATTGTCAGATCCTTGAAGGCAGGGAGTGTATATTACTCATCTTCTAATCTCCAACAATGCCTACTGGCCTAGTGTAGTACTAGAAATACGGGTAACGAATAAATGTTTATTGACTCGATTGCAGTTTTGCTTAAAGACTGAGGTCAACATCAATTGCCATGTTTCTCTGTGTAAAGTCTTAGATTGGATTCCTTAGACTGGACACTGAGGTGGGAGTAGCTGCACACAGAAGATTGCTTTTGGATGATACTCCTGAAAGGAAGTGAGGATGACAAGATTGGCCAGAGGGAGTAGCTGACCTGAACCTGGTTGCAGCCAGGCTTCAGTCAACCCTATGTGAGCTTTTGCGTAGGGTTGGCCTTTCAGAGTTGTCTACCTTTGAGGCAAGGGGATTTCCTAAGCCCACTTTTTTGATGGTTTAATTTTAGGGACTCCTTTCAGAGTTCTTTGGTCTTCTTCCTAGGTATCAGGCCAATAGTGGCTACTGCCCACTGAGGTTGGCATGCCCAGCTTTTGGATATCTTCTCCTTACCATCTTTTGCTGCTAATAATCTGCTGCGGGTTGAAAAACATAATTTCTCTTCTTTTTAGAATCTGGTCTAACTTAGGAGTTGGCAAACTTTTAATGTAAAATCCTAAGGCATTGTGGGCCATACAGTTTCTTCAAAAGCAGCCATAGACAATATGTGAAAAAGGGAGCATAGATGTGTTTCAATAAAACTTTATTTACAAAAACAGGTGGCAGACTAGATTTTTCCACAGGTTCTAGTTTGCTGACTCCTGGTCTAAGACTAAAAGTTGATTTCAAGTGAGAACTGAAAGAGTTTTCCCATAAATAAAGTGCAGTGGTTTTAGTGCATGGAGTTTGGGAGTAAGATTTTGGTTTCTCTGAAGGGTTGAGGGACTTCCTTCTGGAGTTCTTTTTCATAATAGTTAAGATTACTGATTAAGCCACTTATCTCTAAGGAAGAAATGTAATTCTCTAATGTGTTTTATTTTTGTGCCTCTGCTTTTGTTTGGTGAGAATGTTTCACAAAAACTTTTTTCTTCATTATTTTAACATTATTTTTAATTCATCTAAAGAGTAGTATTAGAATATATTTGCAACCCGAATGTTAGAAAAAAATGATTGTACTAATTTGTATTCAAGGTTGGTTCTGAACTTTCCTATTTTTTATTCCTTTGTGAGGACTCAAAGTTCTTTATTTGTGAAAAGCAAATTCATAGTAGGAATATTTCTTAGGGAAGGAAAGTCAATTGCTCAACTCAATAATTCCATGTTTAAAACTCAGAAAACTCAGTTACTGAAATGAAAGTTGCAGTTGCTAAATGGGACTAAGGATCCATTGCCTGACGGGCTTCAGTGATGGGAGTAGAAGAACGAGGGTGGAGGTTAAGCAGGCACAGGATCAGTTGACTGTTTATTAATTGGACCATCATAGTAAAGTCTTGAGTCTTTCCATTATGAGGACTATAAACCTAGTTTCAAAAAAATCACTAGATAAAAATAATTTGAAAAATGAATAGCCTATACTATGAGTGTGGCCACGTTGAAAGGACACAGAAGCAGAACTTTGATTGCTTTAGAGTCACTTTTCAAGGAGATTCTGCATTTTATGGCTTTGGAAAATTCTTAGGTTTAACTGTCTGCACTATTTTGAAAATAATTTCCAGGCCTTTTTGAGTTGTGCAACTTTTATTTGATTGTACAATATCCAACCATTCATTCTTCATCTATTATATTGTAAGATATACATGGATTAAAAATTGGTTAAGAAAACTGTAGTACATCGTCAGATCAAGATTTTGTGGTTCATTTTTTGATATGTTGAAGACATTGAATGAGTTATATTTCTCAAAAAGGCTGTCTAGAGTAGTTATTCTTAAGCTTTTGGTCTTAGGAACCCTTTGTACTCTTAAAAATCATTAAGAATTTCAAAGAGTTTTTGTTTATGTTTATGTTATATCTGTTAATATGTACTGTACTTGAAATTAAAGTTGAGAAAATTAAAGTATATTTATTAATCCATTTAAAAATAACAACCTATTACATGTTAACACAAATAGCTTTTTAAAAGGCAAGATAACTATATTTTTCCAAACAAAACATTTAATGAGGAGAATGGCATTGTTTTACATACTTTCATAAATCTTCAATATTTTAATGGAAGACAACTGGATTCTCACTTTTATCTGTTTCTATGTTGAGTCTGTTGTGATCTTATATGTTTTATAGTTTGGAAAACTCTACATTCATGAGAGAATGAAGGTGAAAAAGGCATGTAATGTAATATTATTATGAAAATAGTTGTGACTTTGAGGATCCCTCCCTGAAAGTGTCTTAGGGACCCTCAGAGCTCTCAGAGACCCTCAGAGAGGGTCTAGAGGGAAATTACTGGATCCAATGTTGCATGTTCTTTATTGCAGGGATGCTTCCTTCTCAGGCTCCCCCTAATAAGCTATTTAACCTTATTTCCTACACAATCTCAACATATTTGATTATTTTGTTCCTGAGCCCCTGACAGATTAGAGGCTAGAAGATGTGGAGTTCTAACATCCTAGACCCTGAGAAGTGGTAGAAGACAGCAAGGAAAGAGACAGAAATACTCCAAAAACAGGCCCTCAAAACCCCAAAAGACATTATATACTTCGTATAAGAAGGAAAAACAGGGGCGCCTGGGTGGCTCAGTTGGTTAAGTGTTGTCATACTCTTGATTTGGGCTCAGGTCTGTGAGCCCTTTGGGCTTCAGATTCTCTCTCTCTCTGCCCTTCCCTTACTGGTGGGCATGTGCGCTTTCTCTCTCTCTTCCTCAAAAGAAATAAATAAACATTTTTTTTTAAGGAAGTAAAAGCAATTATGTTGTTTGGGAAAGACTATAGGGAGAATTTTCTTTCTGAATAATTCCACAGACTTTTGGTAGATTTCCTGGTATTAAGGTTTCTGGAACTGGTGTGTGTGGGGGGTTCCTTCTCCTCCTGGCAGTGCCTAGATGGCACTGGACATAAACACAATTTCCTTAAGACCTCCAGATGCCAGGCAACTGATTGTTTATTCCAGCATTCTCCCAAGATGCATCCAGAATCAGTGTGTCCCTGTTACAAGACGGTTCTGTAGTTCCTCTGAAAAGGTAAAGTGGTGAGGGTCTGGAGGCCATAGCACAGCCTTAGGCTGTTCCCTGTGCTTGGCCCAGGCTGTACTGTGGGCCGTTGAGCAAACAATAAATGGTGTATTTCTTACCCTTCTGCCTGTGATTTCCAGTTGAGACCAAGTGATGTCACTGGTGTTTGCTAGAGTCCTCTACTCCATACACTTCCATCTAAAAGGATTAAAACTTGGGGTCGGGGGCAACCAAAGCAGTATTCCATGGACTTTTAATTTAGGTGTAATTCTTCATTTTTTTGAGGATCCTGGATAAATGAACATAGTAATATATTCTGTTGCTTAACTGGAGTAGAAAGTCTCAAAAGCTAATTACTTGGATACTTAAACGTATTGACTGCAAGTATTTGAAGAGTTCTTTTTCCAATGCCCTCTTCCAGTCCATCAGATAAATTGGTGATTAGATAATAGGGGTAAAAGGAATAAGAGGCTCCAACACTTATATTTAATAGTTAAGAAAACATCTTATGATTTTGAAACATTTTCAAAGTAAATTTTTTTCTCTGGGTTCTAGACGACTTTTCAGAATACAAAGTCCCAGCATGAAGTGTCTGTGCTTGGTAATGTTGCTGTGCATCTATTTAAAAGTCTGTCCCAGTCATGTTTGCCGTTGGCCAGAACTGAGTCGCGTAGATCTCCAGCATTCCCCCACCTATAGGCTTTCTGAAGTGTGCTCTATGATTTTTGATAAAGTTGTACATGAAAGGGACTATAGTATAATGATTGGCTTGGTAGAAATCAATGTTCACAAAGCTCTCAAAAATCTCATAAATCAAAGTGAATGTTGATTTAACTGCATATTTGTTGTAAATATATTGTATGGGAGAAAGGAAAGGAATGAATTATGTAAGAGATTGGCAAGGCAGGAAAGTTGAGAGCTAAAAATCTTACAATCACAGTGGATAAATCTATTGATATCAACATGAACATATCATTTGTGAAAATAGACATAAATGACAAGGAATTGCTGAAAGTGTTTAAAATGTTTCTTTGGGGTGCAGGATTAAAGAGTGAATGGGGTGGGGTTGATGTCTCCTGCTTTATTTTTACTTCTATTTTAAAGCGAATTTCTGGTAACTCTGATATCTGGATTATCTGTTGGTCTGTTCCTATCATCTATTTTTTGTTCTCTTGACCCCATCTCTTGGCTTACATGGAAATTTTTGATTAATTGACAGACATTGTGTATGAAAAATTATATCTGCTTGGGTGATGTTATCTTTGCTGAAAGAAGGTTTTTAAAGTTTCTGTCATGTAGTTAAAGTGCATTATTTTAATTCACTCGAGTTAATTTGAGATTGGTTTTCAGTTTTTGTGAAGTCTATTCTATTTAAGTTCAACTTAACTCTTAGGGGACAATCTTTTAGAGGTCCAAATTAAATGTGGGGATATTTACTCGAGCCTGTACACCTTGATACTTGTGAATTCCAGGTTTTGTGAGGTCATTGATAGCTCATTTCTCCCCACTCTCTTACAGGTTTCTCCTGGGGGAATTTTTTTCTTTTTTCTTTTTTTAAATTTTTAATCTTTATTTATTTTTGAGAGAGAGAGAGAGAGACTGCGAGCAAGGGAGGAGCAGAGAGAGAGGGAGACACAGAATCTGAGTCAGGCTCTAGGCTCTGAGCTGTCAGCACAGAGTCCGAAGCCAGGCTCTCATGGACTGTGAGATCATGACCTGAGCCAAAGTCGGATTGAGCCACCCTGGCACCCCCAGAATTTTCTTAATAGGTAACCTGCACCTGAATTTTTGGCTGAGGTTCTGCCTCTGGAAAATAAGACAGAGGTAAGACTTATGGATAAGTAAATCCATCTCTTAATTATACTCAGGCCAAAACAGCCCCCACATTTCTGTTTTCTATCCTGAAAACCATGAAAAGCTAAACTTTATTTTATTTTACTTATATGGTTTATTTTATAGCTTCCCATTTATTCCTAGTTAAGCAGATGTTGGGAAAGAAATAAAGGAAGAAATGCAGGCTTAGATCAACTGTCAGATACTTTGTTTTTTTTTTTTTCTGTTTGGTTTAGCCTAACTCTGTTATGAGAAAGGCACAACTAGGGCTTTCCATCTAAATGTCTTCCTAAAGACACCGACTCCAAAACATTTGAACTTTTTACTCATAATTTTTCAATATGCTGTGCACATCTGGAATTTGCTTTTAATCTATGTAATTTTTTTATCCTACATTTGGGCCAACTCATCTTTTAGTGGGCTTCCTATAGTGTATGGAACTGACTCATCATGCTCTTAGAGCAATACTGGGGATCCTATAAGTTCCAGAATATTTTTTGTATTATCCTTAGAGACAAAATAATTTTAGTGATTTATTTGTTTGTTTGTTTGTTTACTTAAGAGAGAGAGAGCCAGCACAAGAGTGGGGAAAGGGTAGAGGGAAAGGGAGAGAATCTTTTTTTTTTTAGTGGTTTTTATTTATTTATTTTGAGAGAGAGAAGGAGTGACCACATGTGCAGGGGAGACAGTCGGAGAAGAGAGGGAGAGAATCTTAAGCAGGTTCCATGTCCAGCACAGAGTCCGATGTGACTCAAGGCTCCATCTCAGGGACCATGAGATCATGACCTGAGCTGAAATCAAGAGTCAGATGCTTAACCAACTGAGCCACACAGACATCCCAGAGACCAAATAATTTTAGTCTCAAGAAAAGCAAAATTATTTTCCTAAAGATCCCTTAATCTGTATTCAGTGAAAGAGATTTTGCACAGAATATCAATAAAAGAGATTTAAAATAAATGTTGAGGGTGGCTGGGTAGCTCAGTTGGTTAAGTGTCTGACTCTTGATATGGGCTCAGGTCATGTTCTTGCATATGTGGGGTTGAGCCCCTGCATCAGGCTCTGTGCTGGCAGTGTGGAGCCTATTTGGAACTCTCTCTCCCTCTCTCCGTGTCCCTCCTCTACTTGCTCATGCACTTTCTCTCTCTCAAGTAAACTTAAAAAAATGTTGCACAAAAAATACAGACTGGTTTATGGTGCAAAAATCTGAAATGTAGGTGGTCTTTTATAGAATCAATGACTTCTGATTCATAGCCTTGGGACAAGTTATTTTTGTAACCATTTGCAGATGAGGGAACTTGGTCCATAGAGGTGCCCAAGCACTTGCCTGTGTAAGAGCTGTGTGTGGAGACCAGGGTTTACTGACCCTTAATTCAGCTCTTTTCTACCACTTCCTAAGCTAAGTGTGGAGGTGGTGTTATAAATTTAGTGGCTAGAATCTCTGAAATAATTCTGCATGGCTTTAGATGTCACCCCCATTACATAATAGTCATGGGGTCTTGGGAAAATTATGAAGACTCCCCACATGTTAGTTTCTTAACCTTTAAATTAGGATTTATCTAAAATTCATAAAGAAGATAAAATGTAAATATTGGGCAACATACTTAAAAGTGTGACAGATAGGGATTTGCTCTGATAATAAGTCTACTTACAAAAATTATATTAGTGTAGTGTTAGCCCAGAGATAGATAGCCACACTGAAAAAGCAGAATATGCAGCCTAGAAACAGGTCCACAATATGTGGGTACTTGCAATTAGTCAAAGGTAGCGTTACAAATCAGTGGGGAGACACATTGATGGAATCGTCAGTTAAGGGGGGGGTCAGATAATTGACTGTCCACGATGGACAAGATAAAATTAGCTAAGACACCGTACATTAAGATACCTTACACTGTATGTAAAGATGAATTCCAGATATACTAAACCCTGAATGTCGAAAGAAAACATTTTGAAGAAAATACAGAAAAATATTGTGATACTGAAGTAGAGGAAGATTTCTTTTCCAAAGTATAAAAAGGATACACACATGGGAGGATTAACATAAAATATTAATCTTAAAACATGGATATCTAAAACCAAATATTTAAAAGCAAAAACTTATGTCTGTTCAATGAATTGATACTTATAGAGACAAGCTCATACTAGAAGGTATTTACGGTACCTGTAACCAACAGAGGACTAGAACTGGAATATATAAAGAACACAAATTAAGGAAAGGGCAAACAACGCAGCAGAAAAGTAGCAAAAATATAAACAGGCAAGTTTAAGAAGAGAAATCTAAAATAGCCAATATGCATATGAAAAATCCATAGACACATTTGCAGTTAGACTTATGAAAAATGAAACACTGTTTTCATACCCATCAGACTGACCAAAAATTAGGAAGTTAGGTAATAGCAAGTGGTGACAGGAATGTGGAGAAACAGTCACTCATACATTGATAATGGGAGTGTAAACAGGTATCACTTGCAAATGATAGCCCCTAGGCTAACTTTGGCCCCTGCCAGTTTTCATAAATACATTTATAAATATATAAATAATTTTTTAAATCAGGGTATGGTGGCTGTTTTTGTTTGACAACAGCAGAATAGCTGCAACAGATACCACATGGCCTACAAAGCCTAAAATACTTACTATCTGGCCTTTCACAGAAAAATTTTTATGATCCTTGCTCTAGACTTTAGAGAAACTCATTTCTATACACACAGAAACATGCATAAGAATATGATCCTTAGTTGTTTTTAATAAAAATTTGACATATCCTTTTTTTTACCAATAGAATAGAATACTCTATAGTAATTAAAATGAAATTATATATATGTATATATATACATACATACATATATATGACATAACTAGCAGATGTAGCAACATGAATGAATCTCAACATACTGGTAAGTGGTAAAAAACAAGTTTTAAAATATATCCATTTTTATAACCACTTATGCCCCACTTCAGCCCTGTGAAATAGTTATTTCATGCAGTGATCACTGGTGAATGGAAACACCAGGGGGATGTGGATGGGAACGATCACTATCTGAGTGTCATGGGAAATGGGACCTCCAGACACAGGCTACCTCTGGATGTGACGCTCTGTGGAATACGTCTCATCTATGAAATATTCTTGATACTAAGGGATAAAACAGTCTAACCAAGCTTCCAGTTATAGAAAATAAAGATGATAGAGGGATGAGTTTATGACCCTAGAGGGGAACAACTGGAAGTAACAGGATGTGGGGCATTCTAGAGGACAAAGATAGTTACTATGGTTTGGTTTTTGCAAATCACAGGGAAAAGTCCAAGGGGAAAAAAGGTGAGTGAGTGAGTGTGTGTGTGTGTGTGTGTGTGTGTGTGTGTGAGTGTGCGTGTGTGCATGTGTATGTCTGTATGGCTTCTTTAGATGAAAAGAAACTCAAGAAGCACAATAACCAAATGCAGTATATTGACCTTGATTACACCTGATTCCAACAACCCAACTTTAAAACGAATTTTTGAGACAGCTAGGGAAATTGGATTATGGTCTGAGTTGATACCAAAGAGTTATAGAGAATTTCTTAGGTGTGATCATATAATTGTATTTATGTAAGGAATGTTCATATTTTTAAGGAAATGTATATTGTATGAAATATGTAGCAGTGAAATGATATGATGTATGACATTTGCTTTAAAACACTTTAGGGGCACGTGGGTGGCTCAGTCAGGTAAGCCTCCGACTTTGGCTCAGGTCATGATCTCAGGGTTTGTGGGTTCGAGCCCCGCATCGGGTTCTGTGCTGACAGCTAGCTCAGAGCCTGGAGCCTGCTTCGGATTCTGTATCTCCCTCTCTCTCTGACCCTCCCCTGCTTGCGCTGTCTTTCTCTGTCTCTCAAAAATAAATTAAAAACATTAAAAAAAAACTTTAGAAAAAAAAGCTGATTATGCAAATGTGGCAAGAGCCTGATGATTACTGAATCTGGGTGATGGATTTATGGGAATTTTCTGTATCACTCTTCCTGCTTTTATAATGGTTGTAAATTTTCATAATGGAAAAGGGCCTGTCCAAAATTTGACCACTTTCTCATTCTTTGTACTACTATTACCCTGGTCCAAGCCGCTCTCCTTTCTCTCTGGCAGTGGCCTTCCCTCATGTTTCCCTTCTTCTACCCCTGTCTCCCTATGGTCTCGTCTCAGTCCAGCAGCAAGAGTCATCCTTGCAAATGCAAGTCAAACCATGGCCTTGCTCTGCACTAAACGCTCCGAGGCTCTCATCTCAAGGTAATGTCCTATTGACCCTGCTCTTCCCTCTGTGGCCACCAGCCTTCTCCCTCAGTACTTCTCTGCCTTCACCCCATAGTCTTCTCCTAGTGGCTTACTCTGTGTTAACCTCTGGCATCCTTGTCATTCTTGGGACCCGTCTAGCACCTCTCAAGTCAGGGTCTTTGCACTCCCCGTCCCCTTTTTATGGATTGGTTTTTTGCGGATGTAGGTGTGTCTTCCTTTCTTACCTTCCCTGATCTTTACTCAAGTTGTCACTTTCTCAATGAGGCCAACCCAGGCTATCATTTGTGTTTTGTTTTTTTAATGTTTGTTTATTTTAGAGAGAGAGAGAGAAGGAGAGAGAGAGGGAGGGAGAGAAGGGTAGGGTTAGGGTCAAAGAGAGAGGGAGAGAGAGAATCCCAAGCCAACAGCACAGAGCCCAATGAGGGGCTCAAGCCCATGAACCATGAGGTCATGACCTGAGCTGAAGTCATAAGCTTAACTGACTGAGCCACCAAGGTGCCCCAGACTATAATTTTTAGAAGTGTACTCTGTCCTCTATTCCTGGGCATACTCCTTTCCCTTTCCCTTTCCAAATGGTACTCCCACCATTTGACATACTATGTATTTTACTTATATATTCTTTTGTTTACTTCACGCTCAAGAATGAGAAGAGACATTTTGTCTGTTTTGCTTTTGACATTATCTTTGATGCTTAGAACAGTGTCTGACACCTATGAGGTGTTTAGTGTTTTAAAAATCTTGTTGATTGGATCTGATTTATTTTATTTAATTATTTTTTTTATCATTAATGCAAGGGAGTATCACATAGGGCAAGAGAAGGGATCTTTTTTTTAAGATTTTATTTTTTTTAAGTAATCTCTACACCCAAAATGGGGCTCAAATTCACAATCCCAAGATCCAGAGTCACATGCTCTACCAACTGAGACAGCCAGGCGCCCCAGGAGAAGGGATTTTGATCCAGAGTGGCTTGGTTTGAATTTCAGATCTGCTGTTGCCTAGCTAGAAATGTGATCGTACCCATTTATCTTTTCTGAGCTTCGGTTTGTTCATCTACAAAGAGGAGAGGACACTCACTGCATCTACATCCATGATTATTATTCTTAGGAGAAAAGTGAAAATTACTATTTAAGTGTTAGGAATCATTACTAACAATTGTATGGTGATGTTTATCATATAGTGGACACATAATATGCTCTATGCATTGTGTTGATAATTAATATATGGAGTATACATATAAAATTTCATTTAATTATCACAACTATGAGCTGAGCTTTTTTTTTTTTTTAAATTTTATAGCTAAGGAAACTGAGACTCACAGGATTTAAAAGTGGTTGTTCAAGGTCACTAAGGCAGGTTAGTGTCATATCAGATATTTTTTGTAGGGAGACACTAACTTAAAATTAAAAAAAAAGTTTTTTTGAGAGAGAGAGAGAGAGAGAGAGAGAGAGAGAGAGAGAGCGTGCGAGCACAGGCAGGGGAGAGGCAGACACAGAATCAGAAGACACGGAGTCAGAAGCAGGCTCCAGGCTCTGAGCTGTCAGCACAGAGCCCAACATGGGCCTTGAACTCGTGAACCACAAGATCATGACTTGGGCCAAAGTCAGACACCTAACCAACTGAGCCACGCAGGTGCCCCAATCTGTTTTATGTGATGGGATTATTAAGTCCAGGTTTTTATGTCTCTGAAACCACAAGTGTTTCCCCTCTCACCAGCAAGTGGCTACTATTTAATTCTACTTTTACTAAAAAACAATTCAGCAGTTTTAGCATTAAAGTGACAAAGCCTTTCTCTTAATGCCATGGGACCAGTTCTCAAATATAAACATTTGAAGAAAAGAAGAGGGAGGTCAAGGTGGAATGGTGACAAAGCTTCTTTTTGGCAGTTCCTCTTAGAGTATATTTAAATGTACCCTAACAACAAGGACAAAGGGAAGTTCAAGGCCAGAGCTTCTTCTCCAAAAATGAATGTTCTCTTCTAGAAAGTGTCATGGTAATTGGTTTGTGGGAACCAGAGTTCAATTTTAAGTGTGCAGGTAGATTTTGAAGTTTGGAAAATAGCAGTGGTTTTGTTCTTGCTGTAGCTGAAGACGGTCATTTATAGAAATCTGGTTCCCAGCCCCTTCACTCTCTCCCATCAAATGGCTATGAGTCAGGTCATGGAAGATAACCAGAAATATGAAAGATACTGCTGTACCTGAGGAGATCTCATGTTTTCCCTGTCAGAATACTCTCTGTTGGAATACATGTGTGATTATCTTGCTCAGATGCAGAAAGCAAATCAGAGTCATCCTTCCCCCAGGAACAACCTTTTGCTTCATGGCAGGTGGGTGGGAAAAAAGTGGATGACAGTGAGCAGAACAAAGGATAGAAATGGCAGGAAGTTATAGGTTATAGGTTATTGTTGCCTAACTCAGACTAATTAGGCAAAAGGAGGAATACATTAAAAGGCATGCAGGGGCACCTGGGTAGCTCAGTCGGTTAAGTGTCTGGCTTCAACTCAGGTCATGATCTCATGGTTCGTGGGTTCGAGCCCCGCGTCGGGCTCTGTGCTGACAGCTAGCTCAGAGCCTGGAGCCTGCTTCGGATTCTGAGTCTCCCTCTCTCTCTGACCCTCCCCTGCTCAGAAACCAGAACCAGGGCCCTAAACGCCATCAGGGCATGCATCTCTCTATCTCTCAGATTGACTTCCCCACATGGCTGGAGAGATGGCCACCAGCCTCAGCTCATCTCACAGCTTCAACGTCAGAGAGAGGTACAATTCTCTTTCCCCTCCAGCTTCTGAGATATAATTGACATTTAACAGTTATGTAAGTTTAAGGTGTATGACTTGATTTGATATACACACATATTGTGAAATAATTATAACAGTAAAGTTAACATGACTGTCACCTCGTATAGTTACACTTTTTTTTTTTCTGTAGCGAGAACTATTCTCTTAACAGCTTTTAAATATATGATAGAGTGCTTCCATGGTGCACATTAGAGCCTCAGAACGTATTCATCGTAAAACTGAAAGCATGTATCCTTTGACCCACATCTCCCTATTTCTCCCTTCCCCTTCAGTCCTGGAAGCCATCCGTTTGCTCTCTGTTTCTATGAGTTTAGCTTTGTTTTTGTTTTTTAGATTCCACATGTAAGAGAGATCATACAGTATTTGTGTCTCTCTGTCTGACTTATTTCTCTTAGCATAATGCCTTTGGGGCCCATTCATATTGTTGCGAATGTCAGAATTTCCTTTTTTTTTTTTTTTTGGTTGAATAATATTCCATTGTGTATCTGTCACACATCACATCTTTATCCATTCGTCGATGGATGCTTAGGTTGTTTCCATGTCTTGGCTGTTGTAAGTAATGTTGTAAGTATGGGGTAGATATCTCTTTGAGACAGTGATTTCATTTCCTTTGTATATATACCTAGTAGTGGGATTGCTAGATCATCTGGTAGATCTATTTTAAATTTTTCGAGGGGTTTCCAAACTCTTTTCCCTAATGGCTGCCCCAGTTTACATTCCCACCGGTAGTGTCCCAGGGTTCTCTTTTTCCCACATCCTTATTAGCATTTGTTATCTTTTGTCTGTTTGAAAATAGCCACTCTGACAGGTGTGATGTTGAGCATCTTTCCATGTACCTCTTGGCCTTCTTTGAAAAAATGACTTTTCAGGTCTTCTGCCCATTTTTAAATTGGATTACTTGTTCGTTTGTTATTTGAGTTGTATGTGTTCCTTATATACTTTGGTTATTAACTTCTCATCAGATAGATGGCTTGCAAATATTTTCTCCCAGTCTATAGGTTCTTTTCACTTTATTGATTGTTCATACATTGTTTTCTTGATTTTGCTTAGTTTTCTATCTATGTTCACTTGCATTTTGTTGCTTCTTTAAGATGACTATTTTGAATTCTTTGGAAGGTAATTTATAGATCTACATTTCTTTGGGGTCATGTTCTGGAGCTTTATTAGTTTCCTTTGGTGGTGTTATATTTGCCTCGTTCTTTGTGACCCATGTAGCCTTACATTGGTGTTTGTACATTTTGAAGGAACAGATACCACTTCCAGTCTCTACAGACTGGCTTCCACAGGTGAAGACTTTCTCCTGGGCTAATGGAATCACCTCCAGAATAACAGCTGTACTGGGTGGAAGTGGGATTCTAGACTGTTGGCTGGGTTTGCAGTGGGGTCTGCTGTTGGGCTTGTAACAAGTTACTTGGTGGTGTGTGGATCCTCTCCGGTCCTTGGGGGGATGGTACTGCCTTCTGGGTGCTTGGTTAGTTGAGTCGCTCTGGGATAAGCATCTGCTTCGGGGTCCACAGTTGCGTCCTCTGACAGCCTGCCTATTACCAGGTACACAGCAGCTGTGGCTGCCATCAGGTCCCTGGAAGGGCGACTGTCTGGTTACTGCAGCGGTTCCTGAGTGCGCAGAATTACCCCTGGACAGTGGCTGAGAGGGGCTGGAACTTGGGCCCAGGATTCTTGCAGGTTTCACAGCCAAGTATGAGGTCTGCAGACCTGGCTCTGAAGGTACAGGTGGGTGTGTCTTCTGCCAAATCTCTGGGTATACTAGACGGGTCCCTGACCTGGAGGGTTCAGAGCTTAGTAGAAGGCTTTTTCAGGATCTCTGTGGGTACAGGTGTGAGTACCTCCTTCCCGACCCCTGTGCCAGCAAGCTAACTAGTGGACTGTAGCTGGGAGGGGCTGATGCCTAGTGCAGGGCCCCTTCAGAATCTATAGTCTGTCAAAATTTGGCAGGCTTGCTTCTGGGAACTCCCAGACCTCCGCTGAAAGGGGCTAGAGCTGGTTCATGGACCACTTCAGGGTTCATAGCAAGACCAAGATCCATATGTCTGTTAATCATTGCAAGGAAGGCAGGGTGTGTGTGGGGAGATATGACTCCTTGGCATATGGTACTAGTGATAGGGCTGCACCAAACCAGGGTATAGCTGAATCCTCATGAGGTGCTTTTGGTTCCATAATCAGGACCTGAAACAGGGAAGTGTCCCCTGCTGGGTCCCTGTGCTAGCAAGAATATTTGCTGATTGGGACTGGGATGGGCTATAGCCTGGCTACTGGGCCCTTTCAGAATCTATATTCAGATGGAGTTTGGCAGATTTATCTCAGGGGGCTCTTGGATTATGGCTGAGAGGGGCTGGGTCTGTTCACTGACTATTTCCGTATCTACAGCCAGGACTGAGGTCTGTATGTCTATTACCCATTGCTCAGGTGGGCGTGACTTCTCCCCATTCCCTTGGCCTGTGGTTATGGTGACAGACCCAAAGTCAGATGATGCTGTAGCCTCGGTCTCAGGTATAGAGTAGTTTTTGTTTCTGAAGCTGGGACCATCACTGGTGAGTCAGCAGCCTGGGTGCAAGCCTGCCTTCTCAAACCAGCTCTTCTGGGCCTTGGATTGCACTGAGGTTTCACAGTCTACTACCTGGATCCCAAAATTTCCATGAAGGTACTTTTGTCCATGAGTAGATGCCAAATTATTGTTGCTGAGGGGAAATTACATGCAAGGGACATCTTAGTAGCTATTTGCTTATGTCATTCCAAGGGATGCTTTTCTTTCCTCTGGCCCAGTTTGAAAACTCGGAGGGAAAAGCCCTTATTGGCCCATGGAAGTCACATGCCCATCATCAGAACAACTACTGTGTGCTATGTAATTGGTGGCATTTGAACTACAATTACATGGTTGGAGTTGGGAGAGGGGCAACTACATCACAGGAGGAGGAGTTACACCCAAACCAGGAAAGGATACTGAGACATTAGTAAGGTGTTCCTTCTGGAGCATGCAGTGCAGTCACACGTGTGGTTTATTGATGCCACAACGTATATTACTATCTTTGGATAATCAGTTGCTTTCATTTATATTGCCATTCATGATTTTGGGGGAATTTTTATAATTTTATCTCATTTGAACCTGTATCATTCTCTGAATTAGGTGGGGCAGCCATGAGTCAGGAGTGCTTTGTCCAAGGCCATCTGTCAAGGTACAGGGATTGGGATCATTCCTGCCGCCTTTGATCCACTCGTTCAGAAGTGAAGTGAGCACCAGTCCAGCAGCGTTGCTCTAGGAATCCATTCTGAATTGATACTCACATGATGCAGTGTTGTCATTATAACAAAAAAATTACAATCTCTTTCAGGGCTCATTATTAGGAGAATGGCTATTCTAGTAATATATGCTATACCCATTTGATGCACTGATGTGGAAGGATCTCCAAGATAATTAAAAAAGTTTTTTTTCTGATAGAGTGAGAGCATGTGAGCAGGGTAGGGGTGGAGGGTGGTGGGTGGAGAGAGAGAGAGAGAGAGAGAGAGAATCAAAAGCAGGCTTCATGCTCAGCAGGGTGCCCAATGTGGGGCTCGATCTCACAAGCTTTAAACTATCTTACACTGGGGAGGGAAAGAAATTTAGAGGTCTTTCGTATTTTACTCTGTATAGTTATGTATTGTCTGGTGTTTTTACAGGGGTGTATACTGTACTATACGTAATAAACAGTAAAATCCAAACATCCTCCAATGGGCCCATTGAGCTGGGAAGAAATTTTTCTAGATCTCTATTTCTTAAAACTTTGTGCATCCCTTATGGGTTGGATCTGATCCCATTCAGTTTAGAGCAAATTTTCCTTTGCTCTAAAGGGAGCAAATTTAATAGGAGGTCCTTTAAAACATCCATACCCCATTCTTTCTAAATATCTCCTACACATTGGACTATGTAGCAAATGAGGTATAAAAGAAGTTTAAGGAGGGGGTCTCTATTCTCAAAGAGAATACAATTGAGAAGGCAAAATGTAGAATACAAAAGAAATATTAATGTACTTGAAGGAGGTCTCAGCACTAAAACTTTACCAGCTTTCTTTTCCATGTGTAAAATGTAGACGTTGGACTAGATCTGAGGGGCCTTTAGTTCAGATATTTTAGAATTCTGTGATTTTGCTGTATGCTGTTCAAGATTAAAAAAGAAAAAGTCCCAAGGGGCTATTGGCTATATTGGCTTCCAAGCCATAGAGACCCAGGACAGAATTCAATGTCCTTTTGCATCACTTGGAAACTATTTTTGTAAATACAGAAGATACTTGTATCCCGTTTGAATATAAGATTAAAGTAGTTGGAAAGCTGAATTTTTGTATAATCCTCAGTTAAAAGCAGGAAGTACCAATGGAGAAGGTAAAAGAACAAAAACCAGTCAGCAAAACTCTGGAAGACTTTTGTACAATCAAGGCACATGGACCCTTTGCTCACAATAGGACTCTCAATCCTTGGCCAAATAGTTAAACAAACACTTGAGAGAAACTCAGAACCAGTTGCAAGATAAATGATGGAGAAGGCTTTTTGCTCACTCAGCTGAGCTAAAAGCTTTTGGACAAGTGCCCACGGCTCAGAGATGAGAGAAAAGCAAGAGAGGGGGCCGTGTTGGGCAGTAGTTAAAAGCAGAGGCATGGAGAAAACATATTTTCAACAAGACACTCTTTATTGTTGAAAAGCCACTCTGAGCAAACCCTGCTTTTCACTTCCAAATCACGGCTGCAGGAAGCTTTAGGAAATGAATAGGACCAGCAAATGTAAGCCCTGACCACAGCACCTCTCACGTAAGGGAATGAACTGTCCACCCATTCCCTTCTTGCATTGGTGTTTTGATCTGCAAGGGGTATGTCAAGCAAATGGAAATACTGGGCCCCTTCCCCATTATACAGTAGTACAAACTTGAAGCAATATCTTTGGAAGAGGCAGGTTGGCCAAGGAGGTAAGGTCTGAAAGCAGGCAGGCCTATTGTGTACCCTTGGGCATAAACTTAATCTCTGAGCCTCAGCTTTCTCATTTGTGAAATGGAGATAGTAATGGTAACTAGCTTGTAGGGTTGTCGTGATTCATGACAAGTGAAAATAATTCACTTGAAGTGTTTAGTACCAGACGCTGTAAATAAACGGAGTCATTATCATTATTTTTATTTTGAAGACTGCATTGGTGTAGAAATATAATGCAACTCTGTTTCAACAGTTGCAGTAATAATTTTTGGTTGCTCCTGTGACTTTGGGAATCTTTACTTGTTTATTTAATTTTTTTTTAACATTTATTAAGTTTTGAGACACAGAGAGAGAGAGTGAGAATGAGGGAGGGGCAGAGAGAGAGGGAGACACAGAATGGAGACAGGCTCCAGGCACCCCAACTTTGGGAATCTTTAGATGCAGTTAGAAAATCACCCCAAGAAGGATGGACTCAGGGAGGGCTCTCCCTGCACCTGTGTCTCCTATAAGGGCAGCCAGCCTCCTCACCTGTGTTTATAAAGGGACCATTTCCTTCAACACCCCTCAGCCAGGATAGCCTATCCCCCTTTCTTTCAAAGCCCTTAGCACAATTGTAAATAGGTGGTTATTGGTGTCATTATTTGTTGAATGTATAAAGAGTACAGTTTTTGAAAAGTTAGAAACACGACTTTTGTCCAAATGTGTATTGAATACATGCCAAAGATTTATTTAACTCCAGAGAGCAGCAGGCTGCCTGGGCTGGTTCATAGAGTGTCAGTAGGGAAAGGCATGCTGATGCAGGCTTGCTACATTGCCGACAAAAGAGGTTAATGCCCTACAGGTTAAAACTATAACCGTTGGGGTTATCTTTTGTAGTAGACAAGAATCATTTGCATCTCTACCAGACAAAAGTCTAGAGTCTACAAGTTAATGTGTAACTACACTGAGGCTTATCCTCTATCAATGGTAAGTAGTAAATCAAAAAAAGGTACATCCTATTAGAGGATCAAATAATTCCTGGAATCGGGTAGGGGCTGTTGAATAAAGCTTTGGTATGAAGTCATCCTTATGCCTTATTTCCAAAATTTGGATGATTTTTCTTTTTTTTTTTAATTTTTAAAAAATGTTTTTTATTTGTTTTTGAGACAGAGAGAGACAGAGCATGAGCAGAGAGGGGCAGAGAGAGAGGGAGACCAGAATCGGAAGCAGGCTCCAGGCTCTGAGCTGTCAGCACAGAGCCTGACGCTGGGCTCGAAGCCACAAATGTGAGATCATGACCTGAGCCGAAGTCGGAGGCTTAACCAACTGAGCCACTCAGGCACCCCTGGATGATTTTTCTTAACAAATATTTATCTCCTCCTTTTTTTTAAACCATTCATTCATTCATTGTTTCATTCATCATATTTATTTATTTATTGAGAGAGAGAGGGAAAGGATGAGCAGGGGAAAGGGGACAGAGGGGGAGAGAGAGAGAGAATCTTAAGCAGGCTTCCCACTCTGGGCACAGAGCCCCATGTGGGGCTCCATCTTAGGATCCTGGGATCCTCACCTGAACCGAAATCCAGAGTCAGACGCTCAACCTACTGAGCCACCCAGGCACCTCTGCTCATTACTTTCAGTGGTAAAGCATTTCTCATCAAAACCAAGAACAAGAAAGTCCATTTGCATATTACTGTTTAGAAGTTTTGGCCAATGAAATAAGATTAAAAAAGAAAGCCTAAATCAAGCCTCTGGGTTTGTGTGAAGCCTGTCGTGTCTTTGTAGAGTTGTTGGCTATACCCTCTGGGGTGTGCCTTCTCCCCCTTACTGGAATCAATTCCCACTGCAGACTAACTAGGTCCTCTAAACTCACATCTCGTGTTCTAGATTTTTAGTTTGGATTTTTATATTTATGTTCAAAAGCGAGAATGAGTTATTATTTAAAATTTTCATGGTGCCTTTAGGTTGTATGACCCAAACCACATTTACCTCCTAAAAACAAATTGTGTGCAGTCTTATATATTTCTAAGTACCCAATACTTTGGGTAACAACAAGGGAATGAGTTGTATTTTGGAAATTTAAGACACTACTTTATAGACTCCATTAATACCCTTTGTAAAAAATGAAGGGACACAAATTTTTATAAGTGTCACTCTTTCTTCTGTGACTAGTCAGTTGGTCTATTTATGTTCTTTATTTTGTGATTTCTTACTTTATTATTTCACAGTTCAGCAGTTATCTACAGAGTCCTGATAATGATAATCACTGATACATCATCTGGAATATCATCCTTACTTTAAAACAGTCATTTCTATTCATTGCTAGTATATTTCTTCTCACCCCACATTCTACTATTTTTAACAAACTTGCTTAGTCTCCCTTTTTGGGGGGAGAATTGGGATTTGATTTTATAGTTTTTTTCTTCCTCATTAATCTAGAAAAATAAGTGTTCTTCTAAGCATCTTTGGGGGCACTCCATTGATGTTAACATGGAAATATCATTTCAAAATACTCTGTTATATAGAGAATTTTTGTCTTGATGTAGGAAGTGTTGAAGCACTTACCAATTTCATAGGATGTGGAACTTTAAAATTCCACCTACATTTAAGAACTTTGGTTCATCGAGATATGACTTATATGTAATAAAATGTATCCCCTTTAAACTAAAATTTATTTATTTATTTAAATTTTTTTTTTTTAACATTTATTTTTGAGAGACAAGGAGAGACAGCTCATGAGCAGGGGAGGGGCAGAGAGAAAGGGACACACAGAATCGGAAGCAGGCTCCAGGCTCTGAGCTGTCAGCACAGAGCTGACCTGGGGATTAATCCCACAAACCGCAAGATCATGACCTGAGCCGAAGTCGGATGCTTAACTGACTGAGCCACCCAGGCGCCCCGGGCAAACCGTAAAATTTAATGAGTGTTGACAAGTACATACAATTGTGTGACGACCACCACGATCAAGATACAAACCATTTTTATCATTCTAAGAAGTTTCCCATGCTCCTTTGTATCCAGTTCTGTATTTTACTCCTTGTTCCTGGAAGGTGCTGTTGCTATAGTTTTGCCTCTTGGAAAATTGTTACATAAGTACAATAAGCAGTATTTGTCATTTGTGTCTGGCTTCCTTTGCTCAGAATTTTTTTGAGATTCATCCTTTGTTGTGCGGATCAAAAAACTGCTCATTTCTGCTGTTGAGTAGGCCTTCGTTACGTGGAGTCACCACAGTCTGCTTATCTGTACACCAGCTAGTGAACGTTTGGCTTGTTTTTGTTTTTGGCTTTTAGGAATAAAGCTGATATGAATTTTGCTGGCCCTTCTAATTTCATTTTTTTAATATTGTGGAATATTAGATACTCTGGTTTCTCTTTTGTCTTCATATAATGCATTTTGTGAGATCTTTATGTAAAATAATTCATTCCTTTTATCTTTTGCGTCTCTCCATTGTCTATTTAATTGATGCTGGTGGTCGGCCCTGCAATTTCTTTTATGAATTGGTTACTTATTGATTATTCACCTTCTGACTATTTCAGATCGAGAGGCCACGTAATGAAGTAGTTTCGAGGAGGGGCTCTGGGGCTCGATGGGCTCAAGTCAGAGCTGCAGCTCCTCTTCTTACTAAATCACTGGGTTTTCTGGCAAAGGCACTCAACTTCACTAAGTCCCACTTTTCTCGTCTATAAAATAGGGAGAACTAAAATATCACCTCCCCCATGGAATTAATTCCTGTGAGAATTAAGTGAGATAATGTATGCACAGTGCTCAGCACAAAATCTTAGATACTTAGAAAAATTCAGTAAGTGGTAGGTTTTGCTATTTAAAAAAAAAGTTTATTTATTTTGAGGGAAAGAGAGAGAGCACGAGCAGAGGAGGGGCAGGGAGAGAGTGAGAGAGAATCCCAAGCAGTCTCTGTGATGTCAGCACAGAGCCCAACGTGGGGCTCGAACTCACAAACTGTGAGAACGTGACCTGAGCTGGAATCCAGAGTTGGATGCTTAACCAACTGAGCCTCCCAGGCACCCCTTTAATTTTTTTTTTAATGTTTGTTTATTTTTGAGAGAAAGAGAGAGACAGAGCTGTGAGCAGGGAAGGAGCAGAGAGAAAGAGGGAGACACAGAACCTGAAGCAGGTTCCAGGCTGCAAGCTTTAAGCACAGAGCCTGATGCAGAGCTCAAACTCACGAACTGTGAGATCATGACCTGAGCCCAAGTCAGACGCTTAACCAAATGAGCCACCCAGGCGCCCCAGTTTTGCTATTGTTTTAGTGGAGTAATTGACTCTCTAATTTCAAACTATTTATTTTTCTTAAATTTACATAGTTTTTGGGGCGCCTGCGTGGCTCAGTCAGTTGAGCATCTGGCTTTGGCTTAGGTCATGATCTCACAGCTCGTGGGTTTGAGCCTCACATCCAGCTCTGTACTGACAGCTCAGAGCCTGGAGCCTGCCTCGGATTCTGTGTCTCCCTCTCTCTCTGACTTGCTCGCACTGTCTCTCTCTCTCTCTCTCAAAAAAACACATTAAAAAAATTTACATAGTTTTTTTATTGCTATATTCAGTGGTTGTTAGGGACATATAAATTCAGAATTGTCGGAATACTTTATTCTTTAATTTATAGTTTACTATTTTCATTTAATAACTAGCTCCTCTCTTGAAGCTTTTTACTATGATACTGATATTAACTAAGTACTTCTTGTGATTATGATTACCATTTTCTTTAGTGTTACCCTTATGCTTTTGTAACACTGCCCTTACGATATTCTCATAGGGTTAAGTACCCTCCAAATCAAGTGCCTACAGAGACCCCATGTACAGTGTAATTGTGAGGTGTAGACCGAGAGTAAGGCAGTCAGTGCTCAGCTGCTGGCCTTCAGTCCCGGCACATCACCTGACTTGCTGCCCAGCCTTTTAAAGCAACACGCTCCCAGTCCACCGGCTGCATTTGTCACAGCGTGACGACCTCTGCACCCCTGCCGCAGGCCGTCCCCCTGAGTGTTGCCTGTCAGTTGAAATATTTATTTTAATCATGTCTGTTTTAATGAGCCAACTGATGATTTATTATTTCATGCAGCATTTGAGAGCATGCTTGTTTGTATTTATTGCAATAATTAATCTGTTTGTGGTATAAGCCAGTTGTCCCTAAGTTTAGCTTAACTGTTGCTAGTATCTAGTTTTATTTTATGTGTTTCTTACAGTGTATTTTTTTTTAAATCTATGTTTTGGGGACATTTTTAAGAATTGTACAGATAATACAAGGACATATTACCGTTGTAAAAGATTCTGTACAGAAAGTTGTAAGAAGCTTAGAGCCTGAAACATGTGAGAATCTCCATCATATCCTTGCCTCCACCATCCTCACTCCCTTCCCTGGAGAAAATCACTGGCAACAGTCTAGAATCATATCTCTGCTCCTCTGTCCTATACATTAAAAACATTTTTCTCTTTATAATTATACCTATGCTTATAAATATTTAAAAAATAAATTACATATTTTATACTGTGCTATGATATCCTTTTAAAAATATTTAAAACTATGTCTTATATTGTTATACAGCTCATTATGGTTTAGAAGATATACAGAATTTCTTTGTTTTAATGCTTAATGTTTACGTATTTGAGAGAGAGAGAGAGAGAGAGAGAGAAAGAGAGAGAGAACAAGCAGGGGAGACACACACACACACACACACACACACACAGAATCCAAAGCAGGCTCCAGGTTCTGAGCTGTCAGCCCAGAGCCCAATGTGGGGCTCGAACTCATGGACTGTGAGATCATGACCTGAGCCAAAGTTGGATGCCTAACTAACTGAGCCACCCAGGCACCTCAAACCACAATACTTTTTTTAAACATTTGTTTATTTTTGAGAAACAGAGAGAGACAGATCATGTGTACCGGAGGGACAGAGAGAGAGGGACACACCGAATTGGAAGCAGGCTCCAGGCTCTGAACTAGCTGTCAGCACAGAGCCTGACATGGGGCTTGAACCCATAAACTGTGAGATCATGACCTGGGCCGAAGTCAGATGCTCAACTGACTGAGCCACCCAGGCGCCCCCACACTGTAATATTTGTTAATCATGAGTTAATAAGATAACAAAAGCAAACAATATTAAAATATGACTAGAAGGTAATGGGATTTTTGCTGGACATGTAAATGAATTTACTCATTCATTCCTTTACAAATATTACTAAAAACTTTCTGTGTATCTTCTCTGTGGTAGGAATGGATGGAGAACATGAAAAGAAAGCAGGAAGAAAATGTGGAAAAAAGGAATATGCTTGTAAGTGAATGAATGCCTCAGTACTACTTTGCACAATAGTGTTTTGAATTGCAGAACTCAATATGCAAGACTGTAGAACTTTGACATCCAGAAAAGTTGCTTTTTTTGAACTCCTGATCACTTTAAATTGAAAGTCACTTCAGTCTCCTTCCTGTGGCTTCTCTGGATCTTTGGCTTCATTGAAGTGTAACCTGGGGAGTGTCTGTGGAAATTTATCATTGCATTAAACACGAAAATACATTTGATTCAGAAACCCAGAGTCTTCTTTTTAAAGTCCAAATGTTAAAAGACACTTAGAATAAATTTTAATGTGAGTCGTTGGAAGTATTCTTTCAATTTGAACTCTGTACTCATGCAAAAGGACAGACTTATTAAGTTCTCAGAAGGAAGATGGTGATAATTGAGTGCTAAATTGTGGCGCTTACAGGTTTCTGTTAAAAGTTGAGAATGTAAAAAATTTTGATCTTTTGACATCACTTATCTGAACACATTATTATCATAAACAATTATGGTTGTAGATATTGGAGCAGAGAAATTCTCAGCGTTTGGAAAGCCTAGGGAAAGTAGTGTGAGTCTCTTCTGCCTGCCCCTTTCCTGTCTTCTGTTGACCTCATCTTTTGATTTTCTATTCTGTTTGGCTTAACTCCTAGACATCTTTGTCTGGAATCTAGTCTACATTGAAAGTCAAAAAAGCAATTAATATGCTTGTGTATCTGTGCATATACAAATGTCTAGAAGGATATTTGTCTACCCAAATGTTAGCTGTTGTCGTTGGGTCATGGGGTCACAGGCCATTCTTAGTATCCTCACCTGAGGTTGGGTTGCCTGCCCTGGGGAAGGACTTTGCTCCTTGCCTCTGGCTTTCCATTTTGCAGTTGGCTTCACCTTGTGTTATTGTGTTCTTTGATCCTACACACAGTACGTGGGTGCGTCTTCCTCTGTGCTGATGCGTGGGTGTTTGAGGGTGAGAGAGGAGGGGAAAGGTGGGCATGTGAAAGCAACTGGGGGTGCCATCCTGGGCAGGAGGCTTTCCCTTACATCTCTGAGGGTATTTGACGGAGAAGAGCTGTCGTTTCTTTTGGCCTCCAGGCCTTTCTTTCTGTTAATTCATTTGACAGTGATTTATGGGAGTGATCTTATGTGCCAAGCACTTCCTAGGTACTGGGGATCTAGCAGCCAACAAAGCAAATTTCCTTCTTTCGTGGAGTTTACATTCTAGCAGACAATAAAAAAATTTAAAAACCTAAAATACAATATATCACATTATGATAAATGATGGGAAAGAAAAAGAAAATGGGATGAAGCCGATAGAAAGTGAGGGAAGGGGAAGGGGAAGGAGGTATTTTCTATCAGGGAAGAGGGAGATCCTCTCTGATGAGGGATTGAGTAGAGACCCAAAGGAAGCAAGGAAGAAGTTACTATTCCAGGTCGAGGGAACAACATACAAGGTCGTAAGGTGTGTATGTCCGTTGGCTTTTTAAGGAGAAGATAGGTCAACGTATCAGGGTAGAGTGGGCGTGCTGGGCAGCAGAGGAGAGGACAGAGGGGTATCTGGGCCTCAGGCCATGTGCAGCCTTGCTGGCCACAGCGTGGTGATCTATAGATTTTACTGAGTGACAAAGAAAGCACTGAGGAATTCTCCGAGGTGGGGTGGGGGGAGTGACCTGGTATATTTTAGGAGAGCCATTTGCTATCTTGTCTACTACAATTTATTTGAATATGCTGGACAGTGAGTTCCAACACTTAATGACCTCTTTTTCATTAAGTATTGAAGAAATAAATTATTAATATGATATTGGGTATATTTGAGAATTATATTCAGTGTTGCAATACATCAGAAAGTGATGCTTTCCAAAGCAGAAAATAACCAAAGAGAGATTAAGGAGGCCATTTGCCCCTATATAACTGATGGACACAAATCTTGGTAACTCATCTATAGTACAGGCCATCCATCATCAAAGTAGAAAAAGACACTGGGAAAAGATTGCAAACAGGATTTTCTCTCCCTCTCACTGACAAAACAACCATTACCACTTTAAAGAATTAATGGAAAAATATTAAGACTGTGGTACATCTTCTTTTAAGAAATTTATCTGAGTATGTGCAGATGCCTGTCAAGTGGTTCTCAGATACCCCAAATTTGGAAAGCCTGGGACTGTATCTTCAGTTGTGATGCCTCAAGTTGCCCACTACTTTTCTCTTGTTGACTACTGCCAAATGCTTCATGGGGCCACTGAACCACGATGCTGCCCTTTGCGTTGTGACTCCTTTATTTATTTATTATAATTTAAAAAAATGTTTATTTATTTCCAAGAGACAGAGTATGAATGGGGGAGAGGCAAAGAGTGAGGGAGACACAGAATCTGAAGCAAGTTTCAGGCTCCAAGCTGTCATCATAGAGCTTGACATGGGGCTTGAACTCACGAACTGTGAGATCATGACCTGAGCCGAAGTTGGATGCTTGACTGACTGAGGCATCCAGGTGCCCCGGGACTCCATCATTTATACAGTAAGTTTGCTTTCTTGGGGTCCTCATTAGCTTGCAACAGTTAAAGTATATTGGGTATTAGAAGTATAAAGGCATTGTAAACATGAATGCAAATGAATGAATGAAATTTTGTATTTGGTTTGGAGCTGATCTGGATGATCAAAAGTGATTTATGGTAAGTTTTAAAATTAACTTTGGAATGAAGCCAAAAATTTAAATAAATTAATAAAAATTTTGTTGACCTCTGAGAATAAATTTCAGAACCCTCAAAGGATTCTTGGGATCAAGTTAATTTACTTTCTGTGAATTTCTGGGGTCAGAAGTCTTATATTTATGTGCCACAGAACCATACTCTTTAGAACTGTGGCACTGCCTGCCCCTCCTCCCACCCCATTTTTCCAGTCTGTATGAAATGTATTTGTGCCTTTTTTTTTTTTTCAGGGGGAGAGTATGATCTTATTTCTGGAGGGAAAGGAGCCTGTACTTGGATGTGAAATGAAAGGGTTCCTAGGGATGATGAGGCTGATTGCAGTTGAAAGCTTTTTATGAGAAGCTGGATGTCATTAATCCTTGTAAACACGTGACTTGTAATCACTATTTTGGAGGAAAAAGTTACACCAGCTCATTTTTAGCCTTGCTGTAATCCATGGCAACTTGGAGTGGTCAGAATCTAATCATGCCCACTTTCGACAGACTTTCACAATAAGGCATCTTCTTTGCCCTAAAGCCTCACAAGGCACCCAAACACAGCAGCGTACAGCAGAGCCCCAAAATACAAGCCCCCTGTTCCATCCTAAGGCACCAGACTGCCCACAGTGTATTTTTTATTCCCCACAGAGCTTTCCACAGCGGCTTTTCCACCAGGGCTTTCACTAACACGAAAGCTGATTAAAAGTGTTTTGAAATGTAGGAGAGAGATTAATTCCTTGCAAAATAGTTTTTAAAAGTTCTGTTCTTTTCTAATCTATGAGTTGTTGGAGAAGCCTCTCAGACTGTCTGCCGGCTCTTCCGGCTGTGTTTTTTTTCCCCTCTACATCATTACTCAAGCCAAGCTGATTAGGACTAATTTTGGTGAAAATAAATTCGTGCCTGGGCAGACAACCAATGTGCTGCGTCTCAACCAGAGGCAATTAAAGTGAGATTCATGTTGTGATGGAGACTTAATAACAACTACAGTGTTTGACATAATTTTCATGAACCTATGGCAACAGAATGTTCCCAGTGTGTCAGACCATCCTAGAATTTATTTGCTATATTTTATCTCACTTTAGAGTTGCTCTTTGATTCTGACACATCATTCTCTCTGGTAATGGTTTCAAATCAGCCTGTCTGATTCATGGCAGCACAGAGAATGTTTTCTCAGGAGGTAGTAGGATGATAGTCGAAAAAAACCACGGAGAAACAGATGGTAGACTTTATTTTACTGGCTCATCTACTTTTGTAGAGAAGGCTTATACATTAAAAGTAAGCAGCACCAGAAGTCACATCTAACTGAGGTTCATCTCACATATTTCCCTGCGAAGAACTTAAAATACAGCATGAGAGACAGCCTAAAACCACAGCAGGTATGGGGAACAGACCCCTGAGGACATGTTCATGGTCTGACATGGGGCTGGAGTGGATCTGAGAGGTCATTGGCTTTGACACATCTGGTCTTTTTACTACCTTGTCGTTAGATAAGAGTTTAGTCTCTGCTTAAACACCTTAGGTGATAGGAACTCTCTGTTTCTACTTGTAGACAGTTTAACTGTGACATAATTCTTCCTTCTTTTGAGCTGATACTGACTTCTGAGTAATCTCATTCATTAATCCTGGCTGGGTTCTTTGGAAACAACCCAGAAAAAATTTATTTCCTGTTCTACCTGGCAAGTGTCTTGGATCTGAGCTAGAATGACATGTCTTCCACAGGCTAACTGTTCCTTGGATCATTCCCCATATGAAATGATTGGGTCCTGGCTCAAAAGCCCTCTGAATTAGAGGAACTTGGAAGAGACAGAAATAGTTGAGTTTAAATTTGCTTAACCCACTTAGATGGCACAAACATATTGAATATTCAGTACCAAGCTGATAAAAATAAGAGTCTTGTTGAACTTGGTTTTAAGGGATAAAGAAGGAGTAGGGGCAGCAAAAGGCCATCTCCTCATTCTTGTCTCAGGCAGCACAGCCTTAGGTCTGGGGCCCATCTGGGCAGATACTTAGGAGTCTTAGTGGTTCTATCCTGACCTTTTAATTGAAGTTGACCCACCTATTTATCACTCCAGGCTAGGCTTATAAATGCAAGGATTTCTATATGAGAGGTTTCCAGAACTCCGATGGAGGTTTAGCGATCTCTCAATCTATTGAGACAAGGATTTGCTTGGGGACTTTGGGGTAGCTGTGTGGGCAGACCAATTCAGCCAGAGCCTTTTCTCTCCTTTCTAACGTGTTGGAGTTTCCCATTTGATATTATTGATTGCAAAAATACTTCTGCAGCTGGAAGACTGTTTTATCAACCAGGATGGTCTACCCCTTTCTCTCTTTTCTTCCCCTCATCATCTCCAGACCATTTTAAAAATTTCATCTTCCTGATTCTGAGGCAGTAGATTATGTGCCTCACCAGAGTTCCGTTATCTAATCATAGAAGGTCTGTTATCACATAGGGGTGACTCAGAGAAGAGATAATAAAAGGATGATTAAAACCTGGCAGGTTTTTAGGAGGACCTCAGGTGCAAGGGCTTGAAGTAAGCATACTCCTCATTCTCTGATGGCTAAAATCATCAATCAGGCCTTTCTCCTGTTTTACTTCATTATTTTTTCCCTCATCTTTCCTACATGGGCACCCAATCAAATGTGCTTGATATATAGGTCCTTGGTAATGTATGACCTCATGTAAGCATATGGTGTTTCCTTTATGTGTGTTTGGGGTTTATATACATAGTATAGCGTTACAGGTCTTGTTTTGTTTCTTAAGTGTTTTGGTATGTAAGTCTGGTCTGAGGTTTCTGATGCTACAGTGATTCTGGGATAGTCAGACCTTCACCCAATATTCTTCTCCTCTTTCCTAGTCTGAACTCCATTCCCTGTAGGATAAGCATGCCTATAGATCTGTGTGAGTTGGGAGCATTCCTGGGAATGGAATCCTGGTTGTGTAGAATCATCAGGTATAGGAGAGGTGCAGTGAACCAGTTCACACCCTCATTAGCAGGAAATAAGGTACTCCTTTTGTCGTTTTTCTGGCTGCCTGATTTTTGCATATGAAGTGGTATAAGTTTTTCTATTTCTGGTTATAAGCGAAGAGGGCATCTCTTTACATACTTGTCAGTCATTTGGGCTTCTCTTGTGAATATTCTGTTTTTTACTTGGATTTCTTGGCCTTTCCTTGTTGATTTGGAAAGCCTAGCTGTATATTCCACATACGAATCCTGTGACATTTCAGACATGAAAATATTGGAAAAAATTTGTCTAATATATCTGGGTTTGCTTGCTAATGTTTTGTTTGAGATGTTTGCTATCTTCCTTTAACTACAAGTGAGAGTGAGGTTGGGTGACAGGGGCGCCTGGCTGGCTCATTTGGAAGAACGTGCAGCTCTTGATCTTGGGTCTGTGGGTTTAAGCCCCACAGTGGCTGTAGAGATTACTAAAAAAACCCTCAAAAAAGAAACAAACAAAAGTTGGGTAAGAGAGGCTCTTATTGCCTTCCTGTAGAGAGTTCCACAGGGACATTCAAGTTACTAATTCATCCCAATGCCTATGTGCTCAGTCTTAAGTAAAGGTGTCTGCCGGATGTCAGCTGGAGCCCGCTCTTCAGAGTTAGGTGAAAATGCTTTCAAAAACACTTCTCTCAAATTTTTTTGAAAGCAGGTAAAGTAAGTCTCAAAATTCTATGAATTCTGGAATAATTGTATTATCAAGATCCTCTTTGCTTTGGGCTCTCCTGCTTCATATCAACTCGATATGTTGAATGTCCCTTTTTATTTGTTTCCACAAGAAATTCACGTGTACTATGCATTTGTCAACTTTAAGTTGGTTAACTGATGTTGAAGGAGTGATAGCAGTGGTGTCACATCTTGAAAGTTAAGTGCCTCTGTCACCTTGTTTTTGTGTCCTTTCCCCATCCTCCCTCTCCCAACCTCCATTCCTGTAAATTCTTTTCCTTCCCTTATGCAGAGCAGTTTGGCTCTCCCCAAACTTAACTGCTCACAGCCCGAAATGCTTAGCAAAAAAAAATTTCCTCTTGCCAGCTAGGTTATAAATAGGTCCTGCAAAGAGAAATTCCTCTTTAATGCCGTGACACCAACAAGTAGTTTTGCTACAGATACAACCTAATGAGAGGTGAGGCAGTCTTTCTCTAGGAGGCACAGTTTTTTGGCACTAGGGCGGGCGAGCCTTTTTGGGAGGGGAATAGTAAGCATTTGCAGAGCAGAGTTGCCATTACTTTTACTTCAGGGCCTAAAACTTTGTCTTAGTAGTGCAGGTTGGAAAAAGAACATGGATCTTGGAACCCTATGGGCTCTGACGTCTGGCAGCTGTTCAATGTTGGAGAAGTTGCTTATTCACACTGAGCATCCTTTTTCCCCTTGTCAAACAAAACTAATACCTACTTTACAAGTTTGTTTGGAGGATTAGAGATAATATAGAGGGACTGATATGATTCCTGGCACAGGGTAGGCGTTCATTACAAAGTGGGCCATTACTACTGTGCACTCCAGTGTGACAGTAAAGAAGTCTGGAAGACACACAAACTGGTACCTCCTTTGGGATGGATGCTGGGACTCTTGAGCGACAAGTAACTGATGAGTGGTACTTCTGTCAGAGTGCTGGGGAAAATGAAAGTGAATATTCTGAAACGTTCAATTGGATTCTCACAAAGAAGCTTACTTACCAATGAATGGTAATGAATGATCCTTGGTGGTCTTGGGTTCGTTATCTTTTCATATAAGTTATTGTTACAAAGATTCTATTTGGCTTTTGCTTTATGGAATTCCTAAAGACATTCTAAAAGCTCCATTCAAGGCTGAACATGCCTATAGGAAAAATCATAAAATCCTTAGAATTCAGAGATATTGGAATATCTGTAGCAAATAAGATTGCAGTATCCTTCTAGGACTCAGGGTAAAACTGAGTCCTTTCTTTCTTCCTTTTTTAAAATTGTTTATTTATTTTCAGAGAGAGAGAGAGAGAGAGAGAGAGAGAGAGAGAGAGAGAGAATATGAATGAATCCCAAGCAGGCTCTGTGCTCAGTGCTTAGCCTGCCATGGGGCCCAATTTCACAACTATGAGATCATGACTTGAGCTGATATCAAGAGTTTGATGCTTAACCAACTGCACCACCCAAGCACCCTGAGGAGTGTTTTTCAAATTTCTGTATCCTTTAGGATTTGTGGGCATAAGAATTTTCAAATTTGCTAACTTGAGGGTTTATTCTATATGCATTTGCCTCCCTCATTGCTATTAGTGTTACAGGAAAGAAAGTTAAAAGAAAATAAAGGGGATATTATCAGTCTGTCTTGAAACTGAAGAAGACTATTCATTGAAACTTCGTCTGAGTGAAGTTCTATGTGAAAAAAATTAGAAAATTCCATTGGCTTCTATAAAATTTTCAGCTAGATATTTATTTTTAAATTTTAATTATTTTTTTGAGAGAGTGCATGCACTTGTACACATGTACGAGCAGGGGAGGGGCAGAAGGAGAGGGAGAGGGAGAATTCTAAGCAGACTCCATGCTCAGCACAGAGTCTGATATGGGGCTCGGTCACACAACTGTGAGATCATTCTCTGAGCTAAAATCAAGAGTTGGTCGCTCAACTGACTGAGCTATCCAGGTGTCCCTTAGCTAGATATTTATACAGAAGAAAATTTGCCCTTGAAATGAGCCAACTGTAAAAAAAAAACAAAACAACAACTGATAGAGTATAATGAAAAGAGCAGTCTTAATAGGTTTTTCAACCTCTATAAGAAAATAGAGCCAAGTGGACAATTTACATGACCAGTTTGTGTTAAATTAAAAGCCCCTATGCTTTTATGATATAGTGAAGTTCATGATACAGTGAAATATAGGCTTGATTCGTTGGTTGAGCTTCATGATTTTCTTTGGAACTTGAAAGGCTATGCTCTTTCTCCAGATAATCAGAATGCAGTGGCTAGAGGAACCCATGTCAGATCTCTGCAGACCTTCTAAGCTCCATTTATCTTTCCAGGGCCAGGATGACTTGTCCCACCCCATTTGCCACCCAGGTCTACCACCCTGGGCTCTGCCCAGCTGTTGGAGTGGACACTAATTTTTTCCTACTTGAGGGATTGCTTTTGTTCCTCAAGCATGAGAGACCCCAAGACCTGGTCTGTGGCCAGGCATATACAGTGCAGGAGAGGAGAGTCAATGCTATTTTTGATAATGAGAGATGAGTACCAGCAGATCAATTCTTATTTCCCCACTCTTAGATGAACTATCTTGAGATCCAGTAGTTCATCTGGCCCCTTAGAAACTAGTCTTGCATGACTGAGTACTCTGTTGTGCTTGGGGTCACCAGCGCAGCAATGTACCTGTGTATTTCCTCTCTTCCCTACCTTTCCTCATGCTCTTTCTTCTCCCCTCTGGTTTCCTGTAGGGCTACTATCCCTAATAGAGCTGTGGCACATAAACTCTGCTTTCTGAGGAACTAGGCTAACACAGCTTTCTTCTTTTAATATAACTTTCAGGCCATGCCATTGTACCAAAAGATTTCACTTATGATTTCATCAGTATATGGTGTAAATGGATTCTGCCCTTAAAGATGTAGAACATTTTTTATTGGGTAGCCCAGGTATTCTCAGAGATGCACACTCAAAGGGTATCTGTAACACTTGACATTTTAGTAGTTTTACTGACCTTTGCTTTGGTTTGAATAACATTTAATGCATCAGATCTTGTGTACATGAACCCAATGACAAGTCCACTTATTTACAAAGCTATCATGCCCCAAGAAGCTAAATGTAAAACCAGAATGATTTGTTATCCTGAGGTAGGGAAGATACTTTCATACTCTGCCTTCTCTTGATTCTAGAATTCTCCAGGTTTTTGATATGACACCAGCTCCATAACCCAAATCAAACTATTAGATATCACATTAATCCTGGATTAACTTTGCCTAAGTAAAGGGGTATTCCATATATACCTGGAATATATATGTAAAAAACTCCCCAAAAGAAAAGGAATAAAGTAATTTCTTGGGGGAGGGAAATGTGTTCCTTAGGGTGGAGTTGAAAGGTACATAATGTAGAAAAGAGATAAATGTAAAAGGTATACAGTCATTTGAATAGAGAGCTGGTGGACCCAGGAAATGGTACTCTGAACTGATCTAGCCCAGGGAAATAATGCATGCTTGCTCCATCTTACCTGGACTGGCCTCCTTCATGAGCCAGATAGAATATAATCAGACACTTTGTTTGAAAACTGTTCATTTGGTATATGTCCTGGCCAAATTGTTCTGAGCTTCCTCTGTGTTAAGGAGACTCCATTGTCCTGCTGAAAATGGATGTACTTTCAGTCTTAACTATTGATGTGGACATTTTGTTGATTTTGCTTCTTTGCTGTTCTTCCCCATTATAGTAGCATCATCCTTGACCCTACTGTCAGTCCATAGTTTAGATAGGACTGATTATCATCTCCCCCACCCACTTCCAGGATTTTAGAGGACAAAGCTAATTAGCATATATGTCCTCCTCAGCACAGTGATTGGCTCAGGAATGACATTTGATTGGATTTGGACCAGTGAGGGTCAGGCTCAGGATATTTTCTGGAACTGCTGGGGAAAAGAAACACTATTTCTGTTGGTTTGGAGATTTGTGGCTAATCTTGGAGGTAATACAGGCCACCATAAGATAAAAGGCGATGTGAGCATGAAATCTACAGAGAGGAAAATCAACACAGATATGAAAAGGGATATCTCCTGACAATACTAATTGAGCACTCCCATCCAGCTAAGCCTGAAGCCTGAAGTTTTCAGATACAGTAAATAAGTCCCATTTATGCTTAAGCCAGGTCGATTTAGCTTTTTGTTACTCGTCATAAAAATAGTCCTAATTAACATGTGTTCAGAGTAATGGGGATAGAGATCTATGTTGATAGCTGAGATGAGTATAATTCCATTAATAATATTTTGGAACATTTTGAGATAAGAAGAATATAGTCCTCAAGCTGCAAAAATTTAATTCTTCCCTCCTTACTCCATCTCTGTGGCCCCTTCAGAAAAGGCAGTCCCCGATCTCTTCCCTCCTACCTCCAAGCCCTCCCCCCAAGGAAATTTGTTTATTCTAGTAGATGTTTGTGAAATAAATGCCCTTGTATATTTGCTTTCCTCCCTTTGGAAGCAGCTGAGGTGAGAAGAGCAGGCAACCCTGTGCCTATTTGAAAATAATACTTGAAGAAAGAGACAGGCAAGTATGTCCGTTATAAGCTTTTTGTTTTTTCTTTTTTAGAATTGAAGCTTCTGAGTTTATCTATGCCCACTATATTCATAATTACAATTTAATATCTGCATACAAAAGCTATGTAAAAATTCATTTTTCCCAAATATACAAATTTTCTTTTTGGATAGTTTAAAACATTTTGATCACAGATTTTAACAGAGTTGTAGGCTGAAAAAAAATATTACCAACCTAGCAATATCACTTAACACTGTTTGCAAAACACATTATCTTCCAATCTTTTCCTATTCTGTAGCATTTTTCTGATTCTCAGGGTATGGAAACCTTATGGGGGGGGGAATATGTTTTCTCTGGAGAAAGCGTAGAGAAGTAACTTGGCTCTCTAATCAAATGAAAAATGCCAAGTTAATTAGGAAGAACCAAAATAAAGAAGTAATGTGAGCTCATTTATGCCCTTACATCTTTTATATCTGCAATACCTGCGTAATTAATTAAAGTGTCTTCTTTTGTCTTACATTGTGCTACGTAATTTACATGAGTATTGTCTGCATCCTGAGGAGGACAGATTTATATTTGATTGTCTTGTGCATAAGGTGGGTCAGCTTTACCTGTGCAACAGAAAGCCACAAACAGCGTTTTACCTGCATGATATTGCTCTGGAAGGCGGCATTAGTTAATGTGGAAACACACTAGAAATGCACAATTTTTGCGTTTGCAAACATTTATACAGCACAGTAAAAATTCTGTGATAAGGCCAAACCTTTTTTTCCCCTTAGTCTGTTTTTTTTTGTGTGTGTGTGTTTTTAATGTTTCTTTCTTTCTTTTTTTTTAAAGATTAAAGTAAAATGTTTCAATTGTAAAAAATACACACTGGGCAAATCCTTACCTGGATAATAAATATCTACATCACAGTACAATAAAATTTCTTCTCTATAAAATTTAAATATGGATTATAGTCTATCACTATCAAAAGAAACACTATGCTAATGTTTCCATATTATTAAAATAACAGGAAAAATTACAAGCTTATTTTAGAACCTGATGCCGTAGCTGTCGGAAAGGGCAAAGAGATTCAAATGTCTGTAAGCACTCTCCTTCTGGAGAAGAATTGCGGCTTGGTTATTCGCTTAAATTCCGTTTGTGAAAAAGGTTTAGCCTTACAAACGCCGGCTACATTTCGAAAACCATAAGACCGATTTCATAATTTATGACTCATGCATCAGAAGGTCAATATGACACGAATAGGTTAGAGTTCCATAGAGTAAAAGTGTATCACTGATGACGACATGCTTTGAGGGTGCTCAGCAGTTCCGTGGAGGCTGAGTCTGTCGGGGCCTTAGTGTTGTGGAGGGGCCAAGATTTGGGCGCCTGTCCACAGGAGAGCAACTGAGCCGCCCCGATGACTGATGGCCGCGCTGCAGACGGAAGAGGCGTCGTGTAGGGCACAGGTGAAGGGGGCATCACTGGGCTGAGGCATCAGCACGGCAAGCACATCATTGAGGACCGAGGCTCATTTGACTAGAAAAAGCTCTGAGGCAGCACGTGGTGTGTTGAGCAGAATCAAGAAGAAGTAAAGATCTTATTGTTTTCACTATTTCTGGAAATACGGCACATCTAAATTGAAGAGCAAAGTACACTTGAGGAGTACAAACACACGCACACACACAACCACCCACCCACACACACCCCCCACGCCACGCACCCCCCCCAAATTAAATGATTTATAAATAAGAATCCCAGTGGTGCAGGTGCGTTCTCCTTCACTGGGATGCCCCCCCTCTGTGAGGGGCTTCTATCAGGTTCACGCTTGATTTGAAAGCCAGGACAATATAAGAAAACCATGTTTTAAAAAAAAATCCAGAGTAAATCCCTCCTGATTGAGTTGTATGAGATGGAGTCTTGAGATGCACTAAGTACCTCAACCGGTTACAGAAGAAATGAATCATTTTGACCCAAGGGTCCTGGTCCTTGGAGTCCTTACATGTAGCCTTTCCCTTCAAACTGAAGTCCTTTAAAGGGGTGTCCTGCTCAGCATAAAGTATTCAGCCTCCAACAAGGGTTTCAGGCCAGTAGTTTGCCTTTCTAAGGCAATCATTTTAGGAACTGAGGATCAAACGTAAATTTACTCAGAGCTGGCTGGATTACTGTAGATACACTGTCCCATTTGGCCAGTGCCCAGTCACGGTAAACCCCCAAGGCATTCAGATTTAGCCTTAGATCCGACTCTACTTATATTTGAATCTGGGTGTATCTCATATACTTCAGAATCTCTGTTAAACAAATTAAGGATACTTTCCTGGGAGGGCTTGATGCCCAAGGTGTCTGTGAACCTTCCAGTACCCTTCCTGCTTGACTTCCTCTCATTCCCTTCTGAGAGAAAACTTGCCCCTCATCACAGAGCTTCTCAGAGTGACCCTGGAGCTTAGAAGGTGATTCAGCGTTGTTACAAAGACTACTTCTCCAAGGAGAGTCAACAGAGGGAGCTGAATTGCTAACAAAGCAAGGGCTTCAGGAGACTAGTTAGAGACTGCCTTAGAGAAATCAAAATGAAACAAACTCTAGATAAAGTCAAAGCAGGTAATCTGCCTATGAACTTCAGGTTTATAATTTTAATCTCTTCCCCCACTTCCTTTCTTTGCTTAGCTAGTTCCATAGCAATATTCTTGTTTCCTTCTCCTCGGAAGCTAGTATACTCGCTTTCACACATTAAACATCTATTTTTCCTTCCAGGTTATTCCCAGTCACACTTAGGTCTTTCCGTGCTGTTTCTCTCCTTTTTTCAAGGCCTTTCTCTAAATACTTGATGAGTAGTATGTCTCAATACCAAATATGCTTTCCCTAAATGTTAAAGGGCCATAATTTCTGTCTAATAAAGCTAAAAATTTGAAATATGAAAGAAACCACTGAAAAGGAATAGAGTCCTCCCCATCTCCCCATCCCCCCTGATCCCCGCCCCCCCCATCAGTACAAGAGTAAGGATGGGAAGGATTTTAAAGTTCATGACTTTCTCTCAGGTGAGAAAACCAAGATCCAAGGTCACAAACCCACCAGTTTGATAGAGCACAAACTAGAACTCAGGCGTCCTAACTTCTGGGCAAGTTACAAAAGAATTAGCCCACTTGGTTTTCACAGTGGCTTGCATTCCTTGTTTTTTTAGGTAAATCTCACCGATATGGCTTGTTTTCCCCAATATTTCCAGGATAAGGCAGTTCAAGGCAGGTAAAGGAATAGTTTATGTCTACTATACCAGTGAAGAACAAGATACATTCAGTTGCCTGGGTACATTCTTTGCCCACTTTCTGAAGTTGAAATGATCAGGGGTCACCATGGGTTTTCTGGGCACAGCCTACTCCAGCGTTTGTCATCAGGGAGGAGGGTTAGGGAGGGAAGGGGAGTAAGGTTTTGTATGTGGTCTGCAGGTATTTTCTGTGAGACATCTGAAAGGGCAGTGCTATAAGAGGCAGAGAGGGTCAGTGGCCAGACCAGGCTTTGTTCAGTGATAGTCAAGTCTGAGCCAGGGAAAAGGGGACTTGAAAACATTTGTCTGTAGAGCAAAGAGCTTGAGGATCTAAGACCAAAAGGAACCATCAGCACATGAAGAGACTCTCAGAACACTTTACTTCGTCAACTCAGAATGTACCGCACTAATCTTGCCTCAGAATTCCTCCAGAACAAGACTCAAATTTCAGCTTGTTATCTCTCCTTGATTAGAAGATTTAATCCGCAGGGAAATCTGTTGTCAGCTCAGCAAAGATGCAATCAGGATTAAATAACTTCAGGAGTTTAGGAGATGACAGATCAGATGTCATTGAAAAGTGACAACTCTCTGTAAATAGGTTTGATTTCTGTGGAAATTTTCTCTGAGCCTAAACTGTAAAGAAGCCTTCCTTACTATGAGGTAAGGCTATGTGAATTTTTGGAAACTGTTGAGTCACTGACATTAGTAAAGTTTTCTAATTTCTTTGGGCTCACTGAGTAAAATCATTCCCCTTGTTGGCCTTAGTCTGTCAAAGACCTGCATATCTTTGAGTCCCACCCTTGTATAGCTTGAATTAAATCATAGGATGATAAAAATTGTAGTGAAAGGACAGCTGGCTTTTCAGGAACAAATATTCCTATACATTCCACGTTATGCTGCCAAGAGAGAATGAAGGCTGAGGAAAACAGCGTGCTCTTGAATAGATAAAAATCAGTTCAGACCTTTCCCTAGAAAGCCGAAAGCCACATCTAACCAAAGTTGGTCTGTGCTGTGCTAATTGGAGGCCTGCAAAAATCAGGGCTGGATCAAGATGACCATATTATCTTGGTTTTAAGGCTTCATTAGTCTTCTGCCACGCCATTTTGCTTGCTTGAGTCTCTGACCAGGGACAGATGGGAGCTGGTGATGGCTTGGTGCTGGTGAATTAATGATTGTCCCCACCCCACCTCCACAACTGTAAAACCTTCAAAGCATTCACATCAAAGGACTGGAGAACAAATGCAATAGTTACAAGTACCCGCATTCAAGGGGTAATTTCATCCATGTCTATGTTAAGGACTACCTCCCTTTACCCCCAAACAGTTTCTCCCAACACAAAGAAACAAAGGAACAAACAAAAAAGAGCTAGGCAATGGAATGAAATGACACCCAGTAGTGCTGTAGGAATTATGAGAATGAAGTCAGTCAGTCTAATCCTCGAACACTTCCAAGAACAACGGGGGAAAGAGTTCCGTGGGGCATTCCACCTTCATGTGCAGGAAGCGGCTGGCATGGCAGGCTCCAATCATCCTCAGGTCTGTCACCTTCATCAGGAGTTTTGGCCAAAAGTGTGTCACATGATGTTTTCGGTAATTGATATAGTGTTCAAAGGCCAGCAGGAAACTATCCTGGTACTTTTCTATTCTTTCAACGCAGGCGAGCCCTGGGCGGTCTGAAGGGAAGAAAGAAGATGGATGTTAACTCAGAAATGAAAATGAGAAGGTTTGCTTTGTCCATGTCAAGCCCTTTAGCATGAAGTGGACAGATCTGGGGACCTGTCAACTCCCAGGAATGAGCATGGGTGTAACATGAACTCTGGGGCATTAGGGACCAACGGTACCAGAGAAGTGTCACAATTTACTAAAGAGAGTCAATGCTTTGTTCAGATAAATATCTCTGGGCTAGGTAAATCACCACCTTGGGTGGGAATAGTGATGCCTGCCTCCTAGGGTACAAAAGGAGAAGCCTCATCTACTGAGTTGAAATACTGTGCATAATAAGGGAAAGATTTTGAGTTTCCACTGGCTGCCTGGCAGAGAGGGGAAGACAAGCATGGACATGCAGAGAAGGGGAGGTGTGAGAAGAGATTGGAAACATTGCAGGGGGCCTGAATGCCAGAGGAAGAGTGTCAGGTGATAAGAACTTCTCAGGAAGACAAAGAAGGACAATACCCAATCTTAATTGTTTGCCAGGCTGCAGTGAACCACTCCTTCCATTCTGTTACACATTTAATGAAGCTGCTACCTGTAGCAGCCTTGTGTTATGGGTGTTTTGGGGGAATTAAATGAAAAGAAAAGAAGCTAGCATTGCCCCATGCAGAGTAGGGAAGAATTACAGTGGGAAGCTGGAGCTAGAGGAAACCATGATCATGTAATGACCAAGAAATCTTCCCAAGTCTTGGAGGACTGCTGGCCTTCTCACAGTATGGGGTTGGGGTGGGGGGGCTCAAGGCAAATTCATACAAAAGGTAAGGGATGTCATGAGAAGGCTAGATGATGGGGGAACATCCAGGCTGCAAACACTTAGGTCACAAAAGTGGGTAAAGAGGGAATGTACCTCAACGTACTAAAGGCCATGTGTGACAAGCCCACAGCTAACATCATATTCAACAGTGAAAGGCTGAAAGCTTTTCCTCTAAGATCAGGAACAAGCAAGGATTCCTACCCTCACCTCTTTATATGGTATTGGAAGTTCTAGTCAGAGCGAGTAAGCAAAAAAAAAAAAAAAAAAAAGAGATAAAAGGCATCCAAATTGGAAAGGAAGAAATAAAACTGTCACTATTTGCAGATGACATGATGTTGTATAGAGAGACTTCACCAAAAAAAACCTGTTAGCATTAATGAATAGATTCAGTAAATTTGAAGGATACAAGATCAATAGACAAAAATCTGTTTTCTTTCTATAAACTAGTAATGAATTTTCAGGAAGAGAAATGAAGGTACAATCCCATTTACAATAGCATCAGAAAGAGGGAAATGCCTAGCAATAAATTTAACCAAGAAAGTAAAAGACCTATACATTGAACACTCTAAGACATTGAGAAAAAAAATTGAAGGAGACACAAATAAATGGAAAGATACTCTGTACTCATGGATGGGAAGAATGAATATTGTTAAAATGTCCATACTACCCAAAGCAGTCTATAGATTTCAGTGCAATCTCTATCAAAATTTCAATGATATTTTTCAATTCCTATTTCACAAAAATATGACAAACAATCCTAAAATGTGTATGGAAACAAAAGGACCCAGAAAAACCAAAGCTTTGTTGAGAAAAAAGAACAAATTTGGAGGCATCATGGTCTCTGATTTCAGACTATTTTAAAAGCTATAGTAATCCAAACATTATAGTATTGATATAAAAACAGACCCAAAGTTCAATGGAATGGAATAGATAGCCCAGAAATACACTCATTCATATATGGCCAATTAATTTATGACAAAGGAACCAAGAATATACAAAGAGGAAAGGATAGTCTCCTTAGTAAATGATGCTGAAAAGAATATGCAAAAGAAAGAAACTAGATTCCTATCTTACACTATACACAAAAATTAATGCCAAATGGAATAAAAACTTGAATGTAAGACCTAAAATCATAAAACTTCTGGAAGAAAACATAGGTGCTTTACATTAGTCTTAGTGATGATTTTTTTTTGGATCTGACTCCAATAGCAAAAGCAACAAAAGCAAAAACAAAGTGGGACTACATCAATTGAAAAACCTGCAAAGGAAACCATCAACAAAATGAAAAGGAAACCTATGGAATGGGAGAAAGTATTTTCAAACCATATATATGACAAGGGGTTAATATCCAAAATATAAAGAGAACTCATACAACTCAATAGTAAAGAAACTCCACAATTAATAAATATTTTTTTAAATGTTTATTCTTGAGAAAGAGACAAAGCATGAGTGGGGAAGGGGCAGAGTGAGAGGAAGACACAGAATGTGAAGCAGGCTCCAGGCTCTGAGCTGTCAGCACAGAGCCTATTGTAGGGCTCGAACCCACAAGCTATGAGATTATGACCCGAGCCAAAGTTGGATGCTTAACCAACTGAGCCCATGCAGGTGCCCCCCAAAATCCCCACAATTGATTAAAAACTGGGCAGAGGATCATGAAGAGACATTTTTCTGAAGAAGACATACAGGTGGCCAATAGGCACATGTAAAGTTGTTCAACATCACTAATCATCAGGGAAATGCAAATCAAAACTTCAATGAGATATCACTTCACACCTGTTAGATTGGCTATTTATCAAAAAGATGAGAGATAACAAATGTTGTACACTGTTGCTGGGAAAGCAATAGGTGCAGCCAGTCTGGAAAACAGAATGGAGTTTCCTCAAAAAAATATTGAAAATAGAATTATCGTATGATCCAGTAATTCCACTACTGGGCATTTATCCAAGGAAAACAAGAGCACAAACTTGGAAAGATATATGGACCCCATGTTCATTGTAGCATTATTTACAATAGCCAAGATATGGAAAGAACTTGTGTCCCTTGGTGGACAAATGGATATAAAAGATGTGATACACACACACACAATGGAATACTATTCAGCCATAAAAATGAATGAAATCTTGCCATTTGCAACAACTATGATGGACCTTGAGGACATTATGCTAAGGGAAATAAGTCAGAGAAAGACAAATACTGTATCATCTAACTTATATGTGAAGTCTAAAAACAAATGAACAAAACCAAGCTCTTAGAAACAGAACACAGATTGGAGGTTCCTAGAGGCTGTGGGCTAGGGTGGTCTTGATGGGTGAAGGGTGTCTAAAGGTACAAACAAACTTCCAGTTATAAAATAAGTCATGGAAATGTAACATACAGTAATGTAATGTACAGTATGATAGTTAATGATACTCTATTGCATATTTGGAAGTTGCTAAGAGTAGATTGTAAAAGCCTTCATCACAGGAGAGGGAGGCCTGGGTGGCTCAGTCAGTTAAGTGTCCAACTACCGATTTCACCTCAGGTCATGATCTCACAGTTTGAGGGATCGAGCCCCATGTTGGGCTCTATGCTGTTGGCTTGGAGCCTACTTGCGATTCTCTCTCTTCCTCTCTGCCCCTTCCCTGCTCTCACATGCTATCTCTCTCAAAATAAATAAGTAATCTTATAAAAACTATTTTAAAAAAGTCTTCATCACAGTCGAAAAATTTTGTAGTTTTTGATCACAATAAGTGATCATTTTTCAATGTATACAAATATCAAATTATGTACATCTGAAACTAATCCGATGTTATATGTCAATTATAATTCAATAAAAAAATTAAAAATATTTATAAACCAGGATGGATCCCTCATATAGCTCCAGAGAGCTCTCCCACTCTGCTTCCCGTTCTCTTCAGTTTGCTCTTTGTGGCTCTGATCAAATAAGATCGCACTTTACGCAGTTATTGAAGGATCTATATTAGTAGAAATCAAAACAGGGTTCTGCCTAATCTGAAAGGAAGGCTCAACACTAATGTCTCAATCCACTTCTGCATTTAAACAAAATACATGGGCTTTTGGAATCCCCTATTTGGCTTGAATTGCAACTTGTGCATCTTTATTTTGCGTTTTCTTTTGTATTTGATGCTGCTACTCTGTGGATCACCTTAATCCCTCTCTTTCTTTCTCTCACCCCTATCTTCTCTCTTTCTTTGAGTATGCCAGAAGAATTCTCCACAGGATCCTTTACCTTTTGATCCAGGTAGAAAAGCAACATAATACTGCTCCGGATGTACTCCTTCAAAGGGAAAAAAAAATGACCCAGGTTTTGTGGGCTCAAAATTCTGTCCTTTGATAAGAGATAAGGATAAGGTGGTCATGTAATTGACAAAGAGAAAACGAAAGGACGTTTTGTTCATGTTCAAGTAATATTAGGCATGTTTATGAAGGTATATTTAAATAAACTTTTTAAATGAGCATCAGCAGGGGAGGGGCAGAGAGAGAAGGAGACACAGAATTCAAAGCAGGCTCCAGCCTCTGAGCTGTCTGCACAGAGCCCCATGTGGGGCTTGAACTCATGAGCTTGTGATCATGACCTGAGCTGAAGTCAGACACTTAACTGACTGAGCCACCCTGGCGTCCCCTATGAAGGACTATTTTAAAGGTCAAATACTGTCTTTAACTCTTTAGGACAGAATTTCTCAAAGCTATGTTCTTGGGATCATTTCATTTTAGCTCTCCGCTCAGCACTGCAGGGCCAAAGAACTTATGGTAGCAGCTCCTGGAGAAGGCTTTGTAGAAGAGCCCTCAGATACCATGTCACTTTAATGCCAGACAGAACAATGCAGCTTAGAAGACAATACTGAGGAGGGCTGGAGTCGTGGAGCGCAGATATGTAGATTTGTAGCTATATGTAGTTGCCAACTGTAAAGTGTCTTGTAGTATTTTTCTGGTCCTGTCAGTATTAATGAAAAGTGCCCAGGTCATTATGGTGGAGAAGGTTTTCAAAAGGTTTTAAGTGTGTCACGTGGCTCTCAGGCAGTGACAGCGTCATCAGAATCAGAGGATGGGGAAGAATCACCCAGAGAAGTATTTGATAAGGTTTGATACCACAACTTTCTCCAATACTCCCTTTATTTACTTTACTGAGATTATTTGTTTAACAATCTGTTAAAATTGACTCACTACAGGGGAAACATATTATTCATTAAATAAAAACCCATTTGCCGTACTTAGAAAGTAGCCTTAAAAATTGGAGTGTGACAGAAACCTTTATTAAACTTATTTAATTTAGTTATTAATTTATTATTTTTGTAATGTTTATTTTTGAGAGAGGGAGCGAGCAAGTGAACATGAGCGAGCATGAGCGGGGCAGGGGCAGAGAGAGGGAGACATAGAATCTGAAGCAGGCTCCAGGCTCTGCGCTGTCAGCACAGACACCTCACTTTTATTAAACTTTAGCTAAAGATTTTTGCCGAAGACCGAGATCCACTCCATTAAACAGGGAGGTCAGTAAGTGTTAGAGAGGCGTTCAGGAGAGACTGGCACCAAAATGTATCTCTCTCCTTGCCGTATTTAGAAGCAGATATAACTAGAAAGAAAACTGTAAAAGAAATAGCTTTCTCCCGGTATGGTTCAGTGTTATTTGAAATTCTTTGTACCACTACAATTTCAGCTAAAAATGACCTTGAATCCCCCCCAGGAATATGATTCCCACTTATTTAGTTCAATTTCTTTATTTTAAGGGACACTGAAACCCAAAGAAGGAAAGGGGTTACCCATTTTCTTTCTTTCTTTTTAAAAAACTTTGTTTATTTTGAGAGACAGAGAGAGAGAGAGAACACATGCATTCATGCACACGCGCACATGAGCAAGTGGGGGAGGTGCAGAGAGAAAGGAAGAGAGAAAGAATCCCAAGCAGGGTCTGAACTGTCAGCACAGAGCCCAATGTGGGGCTCGAACTCACAAACCATGAGATCGTGACCTGAGCCAAAACCAAGAGTTGGATGCTTAAACGCCTGGGACACCCAGGTGCCCCACCCATTTTATTTCTTACGAATACTTCTCCTAAAGGATCAAGGGCCTGGGTTTCTCACTGGCTGTCAACTAGAAACTGCCTTCAGCTCTGAGAGGCCACAAGCAGGTCCCTGTTATGTGAGCTTTCCTAACATGGCCACTTACTTCATCCAGGCCGCAAGGAGAATCTCTAGGGCAAGCCTGTTAGCAAGAAGAAATCTTTTATAACATAACATAACCTAACTGCATGGGGGGTGACATTGAATTCATTGTATTCTACTGAAGCAAGTCACAGGTTCTGCACACAGTGGGAGGGGATGTACAAGGGTGTAAACATCAAAAGGTAGGGATCGTGGGGGGCACCCTAGAGAGTGTCCACCACAGCATACAACAGGGTTCGTTATGCTATTCTTTTCTTTCTTTCTTTCTTTTAATGTTTATTCATTTATTTGAGAGAAAGAGAGGCAGAGAGAGGAGGCAGAGAATCCCCAGCAGGCTCCATGCTGTCAGCACAGAGCCTGACGCAGGGCTTGATCCAATGAACTGTGAGATCATGACTGGAGCCAAAGTCAAGAGTTGGATGCTGAACCTACTGAGCCACCCAGGTGCCTCCATCATGCTATTCTATCTACTTATGCTTATGTTTGAGATTTTCCATAATAAAAAGAATTTTTTAAAAAAAGTCTGCCATACCTAAATTTTTGTAGCAAATAAATTTCAAGATGAGCTTAAAAAAAGCAAAAAGGAATTCTACTGAGTTAACAAGGAAGCATGGACTCTATAAAGGGTTCGCATTGTACTTGTGACTGATAATTTACCCATCTATCTAGTCATTTACCCAATAAACATCTTTCAAATTCTACTGAACACGGGCCCAATTGTAATTAGACATATTTCTGTCCTCGAAAAATAAACAGCCCAGAGGGAGAGATGGATAAGCGAAGCTGACAGCTGTTATGCAGAGTGGCCCTCAGCTAAACTGAAGATGCTCTGAAAATGCACAGAAGGCTTCTGAAACTACCTTCTATTTAAAGACTAGCTTTCCTTAAAGAGTTTGATGTATTTTGCATTTCTTATTTATTAGGACATAATAAGTGTCAGCTTATTATTACTTACTCTTCGTTGAAGGAGTCTGGGGCTTGATAATGAGCTCTATGCAGATTAGAGATAGTTGCAGATTCTTTGCCATTCCTCCCAACTAGAGGTGGGCTCTTGACTCTGGACTGGTGCTGAGCCTCATTTGGACCAACAGAATGTGGCAGAAGTGATGCTATATGACTTAAACCTGGGCCTTAAGACATCTGCAATTTCTGATTTTGTGTGCCTGGAGTTCTTGGGACCCTCCAGCCACATAGAAGCCCAGCTAGCCTGCCAGAGGAGAGGCTGCATGGCGGCCTAGAGCTGTGATTGATGGCTCAGCCCCAACCTCCACCATTAAGCCACTGAATTTTGGGGCAGTGTGCTAATAGTAATAAACAGCTGAAACCTAAGTTGTAGCTAAGCCATAAACAAATTTTCATCAACCAAAACTTAACACAGAATGGTGTAGTCACTCATACCCATATCCTGTGTAATAAAACCAGAAGGGGGCAGGGTTGGCCAACTACCCTAGGTCAGGCTGGGTCACCATAATAAGTCAATGGGTCACCATTGAAGGTGGGTCACTTCATAGAGTAAAATGACGCCTTTGGGTCCTTCTACTCTGCTGGGAGATTGCAGGAAGCATCAGATACCTGACACCCTCCTTCAGTCCCCAGTTCATTGGCAAACCCCTAATTGCTTGCTGAAGAGAATAGCTATGATTTTGCAGCTAAAGGGGTAGGGGGATTGGAAACTCATCAAGGGATTTGACTTAGTACCAGACAAGCAAAAGCTCTTTTGTCGCCCAGTAATGAGTACTCACCTGAAGACATCAGGAGGACGGCCTGAAGGAGAGCTACTTCTGTGTCATCCAGGTTGAAAGAAGACAGTGACATACCCAGGTCAAAGATGGCGTCCGACACCACCCCAAGACCCCCGTTCTTTAGCTGGCCCCGCGTCACTGCCATTTCCCCATTCAAGGTTAAAGTCTCACTTTCTGGGTCATAGCGCACAGCAGCACGAAGGGACATGATCTCCATGCAGCAGCCTTTGAGGAGGATTATCTGGTCTTCACATGGCAGCTGAAAGAAACCAGCCCACATCAGCAAGAACACGTCAGTGAGGAATAACATGCAGTATTTTAATAGCAACAGGGACGACATCTTGCGATCAGTGTCACTCTTGCGCTTTTTGAGGCTACGGCTTTTCCCTTCCTACTTGGCCGCAGATTTGCAACAACCATTTTTCATACTCCAAGGTGGTCACCAACTTTAACCTCAGTAGTTTGTATTTCTTTTGTGATGGCTATAGATCTCTACCTTGGATTACCATCAGGTGTGAGATTGTGCTCATAACCCCTTACTCCGGAGGTTTGTATCATAACACCAACTGATAGCTGCTTGAGAACATGGTTTATGTTAAGCTTACCTAATTTTCTCATAGTTCTACTAGCCAACGGCTGACTCTACTCTTTAGCTGGAAACTCTGCTTCTCTTTGATTTTTGAGGCAAGTTTGCTCCTTGTAGGTCTCTCAAAAGGCACAACAGGAGAAGGTTGCTGATAGATGCATGTTACCCCTGAGGCCCAGAAATGTTAAAGCTTTACCCAAGGGCACCCAGTGAATTAGGGGTCGAGGTGGAATTAGAATCCAGTCCTCGTGGCTCCTGGGGTTATATTCTCACTACTTCAGGCACCAGAATTACTCCACACACTGGAGTTCTCTGCCAGTTCTGTAATCTCATTTTTTAAAAAAAAATTATTATTTTTTTTATTTTTGAGAGACAGCATGAGCAGGGGAGGGTCAGAGAGAGAGGGAGACACAGAATCTGAAGCAGGCTCAAGGCTCTGAGCTGTCAGCACAGAGCCTGACGCAGGGCTCGAACCCACGAACCATGAAATCATGACCTGAGCCGAAGCTGGACGCTTAACGGACTGAGCCACCCAGATGCCCCTGTAATCTCATTTTAAATGTATTGGGTTGTTTTGTTAATTAGGATTTGTGATGATGTGACAGCATTTATAACAAACAGGAAAAAAAGAACTTTGTTAGTAAAATAACAAAAATATCAGTTTTACTTTCTGGCAGGGGAGAATGTTGAATTAAAAGCCATTATCAAAATGGTTTGGAAGCCTATTAGTTAATGGATATTTTTGATGCATTGGGCATCATGCTAAGATTTAATGTGTCATCTTATTTAATCTTCACAGTGATACAGTGAAGTAAATATTCTTTAAAATTTTTTAAAATTTTAATTTTTTAATGTTTATTTTTGAGAGAGAGAGAGAGACACACACAGAGTGTGAGTGGGGAAGGGGCAGAGAGAGAAAGAGACACAGGATCTGAACCAGGCTCCAGGCTCTGAGCTGTCAGCACAGAGCCCAGTGCAGGGCTTGAACCATAAGATCATGACCTGAGCAGAAGTTAGATGCTCAACCAACTGAGCCATCCAGGTGCCCCGTGAAGTAAATGTTCTAATTTTAATTTCATTTATAGAGGTGGAAATCCAGGCTCCGAGAGGTTGAGTAACATACTAAGGGGTCACATGAGTGTTTTGTCGGTGAGGCTAGGATTTGAAGCTAGAATCCAGTGCAAAGAGAAGAAGATAACATACTCTTTCGAAATACTCTGGATATGACTAAGTTACCATAACCTGAATATGTAAATTACACATAGTTTTTACCTTTTCATTAAATCAGATACAAACTCTTTTGAGACAATACTCTTGGCAACACTCACATGTTCAATTTAGGTTGTTACATAAAACTGAAGGTAATACTACTGAGTTATATTTAAAATGCTGGGCATTTCACATTTTTTGCTAACTCAGCTTAGCCACCTTACTATTTAATTTCAAATTATTTAGCTTTTTCTACAAAATAAAAGTCGTTTCATATTTGGTTCTAGAATATATACATGGGAATTCTCTCCTTCCACTCATTAAAAAAATGACTGTGATTTACTTTTATTTAGGTTCTAATTTGTATTCTTCAATTATATCCTTGGACTCCTGGCCCAAGATCATGGTAGGAAATGGGAAACCCTGAGCTTGGATAGATCTTCCACTAGTAAGATGGAGAATTGGCCCAAGGGGGCGCAGGCTGGCTTTAATGGCCCCCCCCCCCCCCCCCCCCCCCCCCCCCGAAACTTCAGCCTCATAGGGTCACCTGAGGGCTTGTTAAATACATTGCTAGTTCCACCTTCCACATTTCTGCATTCTCCAAGTTCCCAGGGGATGCCCATGCTGCTGGTTCAGGGACCCCGCTCTTGAGACCCCCTGGCACAGAATGGCAAAGAGAAATTACTGATTGGATCAAACCGTTTGTTTTTTTAATCTGTCATAAAGAATGCAAACTTGGACAGGCTCTGTCTTTGTAGCCAAGTCTGAATCTAGATGAAGTAGAAGATTTCTTTTTAAAACTTCCTAACTGTTAATTGGTTCTGATTTAAATAAAAGTTAAGTCAGTATTTGTTAAGAATCATCAACAGCTTAGAAACTAGGCCAGATGCCTCTCCCTTTTGGAAGGGTCTGTAGGTGGGGCGTCTGGGTGGCTGAGTCTAAGTGTTCCACTCTTGAATTTGGCTCAGGTCATGACCTCAGGGTTGTGAGATGAGCCCTGTGTTGGGCTCCATGCCAGGCGTGGAGCCTGCTTAAGATTCTGTCTCATTGTCTGCCCCTGTCCCTCCCCTGCTTGCACACTTCCGTGCTCTCTCTCTCATAAAAAAAAAGTTTTGTAGGGTGTTGGTGAGATTTGTTTCAACATGTGGGCAAATAACCTCAGTCATCTGCCACAATGCTTCACTGTGAGGCTGCTGCAGGAGGGCACGGCAGGCCAGATGCAGGGGCACATCCACAGACTCTCTGTCACCTTAGGAGAGAGGCACTCAGGCTGATTGGAAAAGATGTCCATGCCGTACACCCCAGAAGTAATTCTTTTTCTTATGTTTATTTATTTGTTTTGACAGAGAGAAAGATTTTGAACAGAGGAGGGTCAGAGAGAGAGGAGAGAAAATCCCAAGCAGGCTCCATATTGTCAGCGCCGAACCCAGTGCAGGGCTTGATCCCACGAACCGTGAGATCATGACTTGAGCCGAGATCAAGAGTTGGACGCTTAACAAACTGAGCCACCCAGGACCCCTAGAAGTGATTCTTAATGTGTTTTGCCAGCAATGATTTTAGATCTTTTGAAGCCTGGGCTGTCTACCAACCTTGCTGGTGGATTGGCATGGATCTTAGCACAAAATTACTGTGAGCATAATTTGAACAGCACATGCACCAAAATGCCTCTGGCGGGAAAGCTCTGGCTCTCCAGACCACCTGGGACCTCCAACCCACTCCATAGGATGCTCACGGGCCTACAGAGGTCATTTTCTTCCTTGGGGTTCTAAACAGAATAAGAAAGGGCTGAAGGTCCTCAGGAGGCCACACACACAGGAAACAGATGCATCTCTGCTGTAAAAGCAGCCCCTCCCCACTTTGTTTTTTTTTAATTTGGAGACTACAAAAATCAGGGTTGGAAGAGAGATGGAATCATGACTTTGAAGCAGGATTAAACTTCTGAGGGAACTTGGAGAAGCTTGCCACAGCTGTGCTTGTGAAGTTCCATCTGGGCCCCTGACTCTTGCCACGGACATATTTGTTACTAGTGGGAGAGATGTCTTCTCTTCCTTCTTCTTGAACTGAAATATCTGTGGTTGGTTTACATCAGCTTTAGATTTTTCTAAGAAACATTTTTAGTGAGTCTCCAAAGGGGAACATATGACTGACAGGCTAGCTTGGGTTGTAGGGGTAGTGTACTCAATAGACTTTTTCTTTAGACACCAAGGATGGGGGGCCAAGGACACAGTCCAGAGAGACAGACAGTGGGCCAAGAAAGGTCCAGGCAAACAAACTCAACCCAGTGCACCAAAAAAAAAAAAAAAAAAAAAAAGATGACATGTAGAGTCAGAGGAAACCAGCACCATTGGCAAAGGTGTCCACCATTTTTGAGAGCAATTTGGCAACACGTTCCAGAAGCCTTAAAAGGTGCTGCTCCTTAGATTCTGCTTCTAAAATTTGCCTGTAGGAAACTGCGGTGAGCAGGGCCTAGGTACCGGATGCTCATTGTAGAACGTTTATATTAGTGAAGAATGGGAAATTAACTGAAGATCAGTCAAAGCAGGTAACCTAAATTCTGTAGATCTATTCTTTAGTTTGTGGTCATTAAAATTTATTTTGTGGAAAAAAACCACTTAAATGATGTGTTCTATGGCTCATGGTAAAATGTTTGGTTTAACAGGGTGATGGTAATGTTCTCTTTCTTTTTTTTTAAATATTTATTTATGTTTGAGGGAGAGACAGAGTGTGAGCAGAGGAGGGGCAGAGAGAGATGGAGACACAAAATCAGAAACAGGCTCCAGGCTCTGAGCTATCAGCACAGAGCCTGATGTGGGGCTTGAACGTATGCATTGCGAGATCATGGCCTGAGCTGAAGTTGGATGCTTAACCGAGTGAGCCATCCAGGTGCCCCTATAATGTTCTGTTTCTTTATTCCATGGGTGTGTTGAGTGTGTGAAAATTCACTGGGCTTCACCTTATATGTGCCTTTTACTCTTTAATAGAAAGTAAAAAACATAGTTTCATAAGTAGGAAGTACATTACTATATTTCATATTTCATATATACGGGTATATATGCACACACACACACACACACACACACACACAATTGAAAAAACTCAAGTAGGCTCCAGAATGTCAGCAGCTTATCTTTAAGTGGTGTTACTATGAATCAATATCTTGAATATGTTATTTTAAATAACCTTCCAAACCCTAATAAGCAATAATTCTTAAAAACGATGGTCAGAGACGTAGAAAGCTCCATACCAAGTACAGACACAAGTCAAAATTACTTCTCCAGGACTCACCGGCTCCTCTGGGTATGAATAGTTCCCACTGCAGGGCTGCCAGCCAGTGTGTCAGGCCCCCTGGCCCCACCACAGTGAGGGGATAAGAGGGAGAAGTAACAGGGAGGCACACACTGTCCCTCAGCTGAGTCTGGGGACCAGACACCTGCATCCTGAAACGTGCTGCTCTGTCCTTCCAGATATGTCTCTTGTGGAGGCTCAAAATAGGCAATGAGAAGCGTCCCCATCAGTGTCTGAGGTTTTTCAGACTCTAGCTGGGCTCCCACTGTTGCAAACTCAAAGGCACAAATGAGCTGGAAGCCAAGGCACAATGGAATCAATCCAGGCAGGGAGGTGGCTTCTTTCTACGTGGGGCTAGATTCACTTCTCATTTGGGTAGCTTACTGCAGAGGCTCACAGCAGTGTGTGGACCTCTCTACGTGATATCTTTCTGGGTCCCTTTGAGAGTGGGCAGAGCAAGAGATTGGCACCTGAAGGGTGTTTGTTTGTTTGTTTGTTTTTACATTTATTTATTTTTGAGAGACAGAGCACAAGTGGGGGAGGGCCAGAGAGAGAAGAAGACACAGAATCTGAAGCAGGCTCCAGGCTCCATGCTCCATGCTGTCAGCACACAGCCTGATGCGGGCTCAAACTCACAAACCATGAGATCAAGACCTGAGTCGAAGTCAGACCCTGAATCGACTGAGCCACCCAGGCACCCCCTGAAGGGATTTTTCAAAGGGCAAAATTCTCTACTTGATTTAAAAAAGGAAGGCTAGAGCAGGATGGTAATGTGATAGAGGAAATAGCAGCAGCATTAGCAGCTGAAACTTATAGATATACTTAGGACCAGGCACTATCCAAGCACTTGACATACAGGACTGCATTTCAACCTTGCAACAGCTCTGAGAGGTAAATACTATTATGATTCCCATTTCAAAGATGAGATGACCAAGATTTGAAGATACCAAATAACTTACGTAGGGTTCTTGCCCATTCAGCTGACTGTAGATCCCATGCCCCCAGCTACCACTTAGTAAGACTGCTAAAGTTAGGGATGAGGTGCACAAAAGGGAAAGCCTAGGAGCTCTGTTGGGTGAGCTCTTCAGGGTGCCTTGAAGATGGGGTGCTTATAAGAAAAGGGAGGAGATTTAAGGAGTTACTAAGATCCTTACTCTGTGAGGGAGATCCTTATTCTTGAGGAAGAAACAACCACACAACTGTTTTTGCTGTGATGTGTAATGGAAGCATATTGATTTCGACTCAAGCCATGGCTGTTTGGATAAGTTAACATAATCTCTATCCTGCAAATCTCTTATAAGGTTTGGATTCAGTGTGGGTAGGCTTGGGCATGATAACTGGGACATCATAGGTGCTGAATGAACAGAAATCCTATTTCCCTTTGCCCAGAGTCAGTGGATGGATAGAATCTTCAGCCTCATGTGGATGAGCTAATGAATGATGACTGAATAGAGAAGGTAGGGGAATCAAATGAAATAGAGTGGATTTTTGTTTTGTACGGACATTGCTTTCATGTGAGTAAGTCCCTACTAATTAATATTAAATTATAAATAGTACTCAGTATTCCTGGAAATTGATGGAACTGTAATGAAAAATAATGCAGAAGGAAAAACAGTTTCCTCACCTCACAAAACATAGGCAACTTTTTGGCAAAATCCACCACTCTGGTAATTGCTGGTGTGATGATTTTTGTAAAATGGCTGAAGGCTTCCAAGTCAACCTTTCCACCTTCTGGGGCATTTACTATTGGTGCTTGTCCAATATCTTCTGGCTAAGGAGGAGAAACAAGGAAGATTTAAGTGAAGAACCTGAAGGATCCTTATTTATCATAGTTCTCATATGGCAGAAAATCTCTTCTGAATTGACATACTATATAATTTCCAGTTTTCACTTTGCTTACTAACAAACTATGCAGTTTCCACAAAGTTCAGTTCTCTGAGCAAAAGTATATGTCTTGGCCATTGCTTTGATGGCCCCCAGTGATCATGTTCACAGGATTGTTGCTGCAGAAATAGAGAGAAAATAAGTGAGAGAAAGAGGGAGCTAGAAACAACAGGAATTTGGGTTCTGTTCTGAATGTGTGAACGATGCCAGATACCATACGTGCTGGGGGTTCTGGGGTGGCATTTTCAGATCACTGCACTTTCTGGCAGGTGTGGACTGTGATGGTGGAGTATGATGGGATGTTCTGGCAAGTAGCACCCTGTGGGTTCATTCTTGCTTTTGACCCAGCTCCTGGGGCTCAAAGTTCTTGTCTGCTCTGCAGACTCCAGATGGGGGAGGTCTCGGTGGGCTGAGGGGGAAGACTTCTAGGTCTCCTATAGGAACTGAATTGTGTAAACTTGGCAAGCTTTTGGGCAGAGTGGTGAATTTGCTAGGATTTGATTTCTGGGGCACTTCTCTGTCATTGACTTGCACAAGGACAATCCATAGCCTTCCTACTCAAAGGGTGGTGTAGCAGCTTGGATGTCATCTGGGGACTTGTTAGAAAGCCCCCTCCCCAGACCTAATGGTGCAGAATCAGCATTTTAGGATGCGTCCCAGGTGGGTATGCTCCTTTAACCACCCTGTTGTCCGTGGGTACTCTCCAGCTCCTTCGCAGGGCGCTCAAAGACCATCAGGGTCTCTCCTGTATCTGCTCTTGTCACCTGTGTTTCCTGCCAGCAACAGTCCTCCGTGCTGTCCTTTCTTGTTGTGATAATAATGACCACCATTTATCTGTGGCCAAGCAGGCCAGCCCCGTTGAGGGAGCGCATTATCTCAAGCAGTTCTCACACAATCCTGATTGGCAGATGAACAAACAAAGGGCTCAAGGAGGTTAAGAACAATCCCCTGAGGCCAGGACTGGGATATCGGTCACCCAGACTCCACACAGCAATCTGCCAGGAGCCCCACATCTACCCCTTACTTTGAAGCTTTAATAATCTGTACACTTTTGACACCAGGGGGCAAAATTCTACTCGTCTTAATAGTCCCCTTAGCAGCCTCTCCCACTGCCTTCTTGGAAGTTGTGAAGGTGATCAAAGGGATCAGAGACTCAGGCCTGCCCCAGACCATCTCTGCCTAGAGCCACAGTGAACTGACCAGAACCAGGCACCCAGGGCTGGGAGGCGTGAGACAGTGGGCAGGAGTGGGCAGGAGAACAGGCACCATGAGTGCCTCAAGCAAGGCTGAATCCCTCACTTGGAGTGGTGAGGGTTCACCGCTTGTGACAAGACTGTGTTCTGTGTACTGCCATGGTCCCCAAACATCCCTGTATCAGAATCACTGGGTTAGGTTTCCATGTCCAGAGTTTCTGATGCAGTAGATCAGGGGGAGAGCCTGGGAACAACCTGAATTTCGCAAAACTTCCTGAAGCACGCTGCTGCTGCTGCTCTGGGACCACACTTGGAGAACCCCTGGGCTGGCAGTAACCACATCCAGCACAGAGTAATCCAGTCATCGTTTTCTTTCCGCACATCTGCAGTCATTGCTCACGTCTAATTTTTACCACAAAGAAAAGCAAAGGATGATTTTTTTACTGACTTGTTACCAAAACGCCAGGGTCAACAGGAGTAGCCCAGGCCCTCCAAGCGGGCCAAGAGTTGTGGTTACAGCCTAGGAGAGGAGTTTAAAATTTATTACATAACAGGGGCCCCTGGGTGGCTCAGTCGGTTAAGCCTCCGACTTCAGCTCAGGTCAGATCTCACGTTCGTTGGTTCGAGTCCCGCATCAGGCTCTGTGCTGACAGCTAGCTCAGAGCCTGGAGCCTATTTCTGGTTCTGTGTCTTCCTCTCTCTGACCCTCCCCTGCTCATGCTCTGTCTCTGTATCAAAAATAAATAAAACATTAAAAAAATTAAAAAAAAATTTATTACATAACGAACTCTGGTAGCATTGACCTTTTTTGGGTTATCCAGTAAGTTCTCTTTTTATTTACCTTTTTTTGGTTTACTTTGCAGGCAGCAAATGGTGGGAAAGGGACCCCATCTGTCATGTTATCATAGTCAGTAACGATGTTTTGGGGCAGCAGTTGGCATGGGGGAGCCCATGGGAGGCTACTCTTTTTCTGGCTTTCTGGATGCAGACAGAATTGATGGAATAATCACATGTATAGCTTCTCTCTCTCTCTCTTTCTCACATAGACTGAGCTAGAGGAAAAGATACCTCTGGGCACTGCTGCTCCTGGTATTTTTCACCTCCTTGTCGGTCTTTATAATTTTTTCCACCCCAGAAATGAAGCTCATTTACCTGCCTTGTCTATCTTACAACTCTCTCATGAAGATCGACTGATAAAAGGAACATGGTCACATATTAAAAAAGAAAGTGAGTTTTATATACACACACACACATAGGGTGAACTTTTTTAGAAATAAAAATAAAATAAAAATATGTTAACATTTTAAATAGTTTGGCCTGGTTGAATCCAAATGTCTTGCCACTAAACACTGATAGATGGAATCTGATTTTATTGAATGGTATTCAGTGTCCTTTGGAATGTGTGAGTCAATACTGATGTTAAAATTTTCCATTTAATCTGTGAGTTCACAGGGGATTTGAATGATGCCTGTGATACCTCTAAAGGTTTGAAAAAAGGAGGAAATTATACAAGGAAATATGGCAATATTAATTAAAATTAATCCCCCAAATGTAACCACCTCACAAGCTTTTCTGTTGAAATATAAATATCAGGGTAGGAAAAAATGTATTTTTACATTTTTACATGAGTTGGGTAGTAAAAGAAAAATACAGTTACTAGAGGTAAAATCCTATACAAAATAAAAGTTTTTTATTATTATCAAGGGTTATCCCCATAATGGATCTTGGGTACCAGAAAAAATACACGGATGGATGGTAGATACATAGAAGACAGACAGACATAGTCTCTGAATTGACTTGTGTTCACACATCAAGTGTGAAACATTAAGGCTGAGCAATGCAACCTTGTCTATGACTTTCCTAAAGATTTTTTTACCCATAAAGATAACGGATCATTTGGTACAATATTTGAGAGATATTAAAAATAAGGAGGAGTACTATTTGACATCAGTTGTATCTAATTAGGTATGTTAATATAGCTAGTAGCCTTGTAATCCATGACATGAGTTGTATTTGCTCACAAGCACACACACACACACACACACACACTCACACACGCCTGCATGTGCAATGCACTGAGAGCAAGCTCAGGTACTGATGATCAGCCTCTGGATTACAGACTCACCAGGGCAGACAGTGGGCAAAGCCTGGCTTTTGCCTCTGTGGCACACACTGCCTTAGCTGGCTCATGGGGTGTTTCTAGTTCTCAGTCTGACTTTCTTCCTCCTTGTCTGCCCTAATGGACCTCTTGCGCCTGCTCAGCCCACCTCTTCACATCCCTCCGCAACTGGCTTTGCTCGTTTGTGGTTTGGAGCTGCCTTTCCTCTGACATTTACTTTCTCTGAGGTCCCTGCTTACATCTTATCTTGGCCAATTCCAAATCCTACTCCATTCAAATTCTATTTTCTCCTTGAAGTCTTCCCTGATCACCTGTGTGAAATGATGGCTTCCTCACTGGAACACATATGGTAGCTCAGGTACATTTCTCATGTGGCATTTAGGCATTTATTACTATTACTTTATATTGCAGTTATGTAGCTACACAGCTAAGATACGGATTTCTTGGGTGGGAGGCATAAGCCTTAAGTATCTGTGTCTACTGTGTGGAAAGCATTGGGCTAAAAGGTAGAGGACAGAATGCTTGTTGGTTGGTTGAGTGAATAAATGTAGGTTTATATATGTTCAACCAATATTTACTGGGCAACTACTATGGGGCCGGGCCTAGTTCTAGATGCTGAGGTTACATCAGTGAGCAATGTATCCTTACGGAACTTTCACTGTATTGAGGGAAGATAGACAATAAACAAAAAGAATACTCCCACAGAAGAATTCGTTTGTGATTAGACTGGAGGTGACATGATACTATGTGGGGGTCAGGAAGCAGAGGGGAAGCCCAGGGTGAGAAGTGACGCGTGAGCTTTAATGGGAAGAATGTCAAGAAAGCAGCCCTCCACAGAGCCAGGGGGGAGAGCATTTAAGGCAAAGGGAAAAAACAGTGCCAAATCCTGAGGCCAGAAAGGAAGCCCAAGCGGATGGAGCCCAGAGACTGCAGGAGATGAAGGACACAGGCAGGTAAGGGTCCCATGATGACGGGTCTTGTGGGCTTTGGGAAGGAGACAGGGTTGATGTGGGCTGGACTACAGGGCAGCAGTAGAGACCGAGAGAAGCAGAAGAACTTAAACCTATCCTGGGAGCCAGACACAGGGATTTCTGACAGACTGGATGTGGGGTATGAGACAATGAGGAATCCAGAGTGTCTCTTCTTGGGCAGTGGAGGGCAGTGGAAGCCCAAAGGGAGAGATTCAGGGGTGTGTGCAAGGGTGAGCTTCAACTAGCTCAGTACTAGAGCAGGCTGGTGATGCACAAATAGAGACTAAGTGCCTTTCTGCTTTGACTGTTCATCAGTATTGTTCAAGGTGAGTGGCAGATGCTGACTTCTTTGCAATGGCTGCCTCCGAACTGAGGACCTCTTGGCTTGAACCTGCAAGCTCTCTGCCACATGCAGAGTGGGATTGGGCCAGACAGAACTCTTCTCTTTCTCCACTGACCACAGGGTGTCTTCTTGCACCTTTGTAAGGAGGGGCAGGAAGACCCAGACAAACGGTGATTAAAGGTCCCTGGGCTTTGGGATATTACTACTGTCCCTTTTCCTGGGATGAACAGGGATGGGACATGAGGATGGGGTGGTAGGGACAATGCACCTCGGAACCACTGATGTGGTTGTTCGTGATATGCCAAGCACTTGTATCTGTAACTTTTATGCCATGTGAAGTAAAGTCACCTGAGCTTTAGGTGAAGTAACTTGCCCAAAGTCACGTAATTAAAAAGCAACAACCATACACGTATAAACCGACAGAGGCAAGCATTGAACTCAGGCTGTCTGGTTCCAATCTCCATGCACATGACTATACACCTTTGCCTTTTCCTGATGTAGTTATAATCGCAGGTGTGACAGAAGCTTTCTGGCTTGAGTTGCACTTGTCTGATGACCTGTCTACACAGACCACATGTGGCCAAATCACTCATCCTGCCTGACCCTTCTGCATATGCCCCTTTTCTGAGGCTTTCCCAGTCAAGCATGTGTGAAATCAGAGAGTAGCTCTGCCAGGGAAAAGTAGTGCAGGCCTGCCCTAGGTCTGATGGTCACACTTTATACTTGTGTGGAAAATCCATCCAAAGTCATACCTTTGCATGTGAACGCAGGGAGCAGAATAATAACACAATGTCAACAGAAAATATTGTTGCTGGTATGGGGTTTACTCCAAACCACGTGTCTCCCCGCCCTTGGGAGGTGTAGACGTGAATTGCCCTTGGTGGAGAGACACTGCTTCCTTTGTTTGTCATCAGATGCCCCTTGTTCCCTTTTCAGTGCACTTCTTCTTCTTTTTAATGTTTATTTATTCTTGAGAGAGAAGGAAAGTGAGAGAGAGAGAGAGCGTGCGAGCACAAGCAGGGGGAGAAGCAGAGAGAGAGAAGGGGACAGAGAATCTGAAGTGGGCTCTGTGCTGACAGCAGCAAGCCTGATAGGGGGCTCGAACTCACGAATCGTGAGTTGGATGCTCAACCAACCAAGTCCCCCAGGCGCCCCCTGCCCATTGCACTTCTATATTTCATCATTATTGTCATCACACCTGAAGGGTTATTACTTTGGGCACTTTTGTACCCTCAGGGATTTGAGTGGATAGGAGAAAACTAGAAGATTATGATTTAAATGCTTTTGGACAAATGCTTTTGGAAGTAGTTTTAAAGAATGGCTTTGAAATTATTACGAAAATCTGCATGGCTATTTTTCAAAGTTTCCTATTTGCCAATGACTCTCATTTTCACAGACACAAATAAAGATTTGAAACCCAGGTCAATCCACCGGTCTCCATTTCTGACTAGAGTCCTGGTGTCAGGGTAAAAAGTGATGAAGAAGATTCTTTAAGGGAATAAGTTACTTTCTTGTTCCAGATAATTGAATACTTCCAACTTTTATGACACCATATAATTTTTAGTCCCTTATTATATATTACTATACTATTATCAGCAGGATGGTCTCCTCAAATTCTTTTTCAAAACAAGATGGGCCATCATCATATACAAATATATGAAATAATATGTGTAATGGTGTTGTAAGCAGAATAAAGGTATCAGCCACACAGGACACAAATCCTAATACGTAGAAGCCTATTCAGACATGGATATCATTTCACAAGGCTGTCTTTAATGAAGTAGTCTTTTTTTTTTAATGTTTATTTATTTCTGAGAGAGAGAAAGAGAGCAGGGGTGGGGCAAAGAGAGAGGGAGACACAGAATCTGAAGCAGGCTCCAGGCTCCATGCTGTGAGCTATCAGCACAGATCCTGACGTGAGGCTCGAACCCACAAACCTTGAGATCATGACCTGAAATTGGATACTTAACTGACTGAGCCACCCAGTTGCCCCTAATGAAGGATTCTTAATGTCCTTGCTGGAATAATTTACCACTCAGTGAAATTTTTTTTTTTCCTGAGCATAAATACTCAATTGGAGGCACCGTTCTGCAAGAGGTATGTGTAAATATGTAAACTGGCTGGGACATGGGGCTGGCTTAACTGTCCTGTGTCTGAGGACAGGCCAGTGGAACTGTGCATTCTGTTTAATAAATAAATATTTATTGAGTTCTGTTCTGGTTATCTATGCTGTGTAACAAACGACCCTAAAACTTACTGGCTTAAAACAACAAAGTTTCACTGAGGCTCAAAGTTGATGGGCTCAGCTGGGTAGTTCTCACTTGGGGTTCCTCATACAGTTGTCCTCAGATGGCAGCACAGGCTGGTGTCATCTACAGGCTTCTTAACTCATGTTTCTCGTGTCTGGTCTGGCACCGGATTTAGCCTTAAAAGTCACTGTGCTAAAATCTGTTGTCTTAAAAAATATATATACATATATATTTTAAGTTTATTTATTTATGTTGAGAGAGAGAGAGAGACAGCACAGGTGGGGGAGGGACAAAGAGGGAGGGAGAGAGAGAGAAGCCCAAGCAGGCTCTGCACCATCAGCATGGAGCCTGATGCAGGGCTCGAACTCACAAAACCATGAAATCGCGACCTGAGCCAAAACCAAGAGTTGGATGCTTAACTGACTGAGCCATGCAGGTGCCCCTTAATACTGTTGCTTAAAGGAATCACACACCAGCCCCCATTCAATGAGAGAGAGGAATGGACTGCACCTGTCCACGGGAGATAATGAGCTGTATATACAGGGAAGAAAGACTCTAATGGCAGCCGTCTTTGAGAATAGCTACCATCCATCTCAACCACACCTGTGATAGATGCTGAAGTGACAGTACTGAATGGAATGTGGTCCTTCCGCTGAGGAGATGTGGGGGTGATCCCAGGCACAGAAGAGGGTTGGCTGATAGAAATGAAGCTCATTGTGGAGACCAATGGGACAGTGGGGGTGTTCTGATCTCCCCCAGAACCCCTCTAAAAAATGGCCTAGAGAAGCAGTTCTTTATATTTGGACCAAGAAGGGCGAGTTCTTGAACAGATCAAGGACCTACAAAATATACATTTCACGTCAGCTCCATGGCAGGAGATTGGTGGGTAAAACAGTTGCTCTGTAAATGTTAGCTTCCTGAAGAAAACTCTTGTTCCTGGGTAGCCTCATGGCCCTGACAAAAAAACTAATGGCAAATCATTTGGTGCCAGACTTTCTTTGCTTCTTTCTGTAGATGATCAGACTGAAGAAAAGCATAAGGAGCCTTTGAGCTAAAGGTGCAAACCTCGCTGTTTTTAATCATTAGCCATCATGCCATCTTTGCTAGAGAGACCATGAGACATGAAGAGATCTGATTGTATTTTACCCTACTGAGTTTGTTTCTTCTTCTTCTTTTTTAATATTTGTTTTTGAGAGAGAGAGAAAGAGCATGGGGGAGGGGCAAAGAGAAAGAAAGAGGATCAAAAGTGAGCTCTTTGCTATCTGACGTGGGGCTCCAATTCACAGATCGTGGGATCTGAGCCAAAATCAGACACTTAATGGACTGAGACACCCAGGTGCCCCAACAGTTTCTTAGCTTTCAGATACAGCGTGTGTGGCCTCCTCAGGAAGACCGTTCTGACTTCCCTGTTGAGGGAAGTGAAGTCTCTGTTCACTTCTAATTCTCAACCACTCTGTCCCATCACCACGTTTATGCCCCTCATGGCGCATGTCACCACCTGCAGTTATCCTGATTGGTTAATCCTTACTGTCTTTTCCCTCCACCAGAATAGAGCTGACTTATTCACTTCCTGGCACACAGTAGCTGCGCAAGAAATGTTTTTAAAGTAAAAGAACAGATCTTTAGAGTCTGGAAAAAGCACCCTAGTGACCATGGAAACGGTTTAATTAGGCTGGTATTCATTCTCATTTTGGAGTAGAGAAAATTGAAATGTAAAATTCCCTAGAAGTCCAGATGTGCCCCAAATCTTCCACTAAATTTATGTAGTCACTACTGTGAAATCAGGCCTGGAAGTGGTTTTCACAGTCTCCTTTTATGGCTGACACATTTGGGGAGAGGACAGATTTAGGATCGAGGTAGGCAGAACTCTCTCTTGTTGTGCCCTACATATATTGGGTTAGAATTGATCTATCTATCCAGAATTCATATTTTCTAATCCTTGGCAGATATGCCGGAGTAGGCCTGATGATTCAAGATCAAGGCACCAAGAGGTGGGTCCTCCAAAGACATGTGTCTCTCAAAGGCTCTTGGGTTTGGGTAGGTGACCAAGTTGTACAGTGTGGTGATTCAGAGCATGGGTCCTGGAGCTGGGCGGTAACCATCACCACCGCCCACCAGCTATGGAGCTTTCTAAGTTTCCTTTTAATTTTTCTGCCTCAGTTCTCTGCTTGGGAAAATGGAGATTTAACCCACATAGTTTTTACCTACATGGTTGGCATAGGTTAGTGTACAGAAAGCAGTTAGAATAGTACCTAGCCCTTGGTAAGAGCCATCTAAGTGTTTGCTAACATTACTGTTCACGGATGCCATCAACAGCATGAGTTAGAACCTGCTCATGACAATAGTGAAGGTAATTGACAGCAGGTAGCTTATGGGTAAGATTTTTATTTCCAAAAATGTTCTTTAAAGTTATTGTCACACTGTTTTCATGAAAAAAAAATATCTCCTTATAATGGTGATGTTGAGATATCAGGATATTGTTGTTCAGACGGGAAGGAATGCTAATGTAACCTGGAGATACAAACAGACCCATAGAATGTCTGCTGCGGGGGCTCGGTGAGGTGCTCATAAAGGGTTCACCTCATAAACTAAGGGCAAGGTCAGTCTCTGAGATGGTCAAACACTAGCTGGTGGGGGGGGGGCGGGGAGGTGTTAGTCCATCTGGTGAGGTGGGTGGGCAGCCGGCTGCCACTTTCTAGCAGTACGATCTTGTGTGAACCAAATAAAGCCTTTGGCTTTGTTTGCACATCTCTAAAATGGGGATAGTAATTATGGCCCAATCCAAAGCATTTTGATGTCCAAAGAGAAATGAATGAGAAGGACTTTCACAATGGTTAGTTTTTTACAAAAACATCACACACTGATCTTCCAATGGCCTGGAAATGCCCATTTTCTCTACATATCCCCAGTCCTAAACCCTCGCCCTACCCCCCATTCCGTTTCTCTCCCTAGACTCAAGTTCTTTTATTTTAACCTAAACATCTTGACTTCTATAGCCATACAAATACATTTGAGATACAGGACACTTCATTCTAGGGGTTATTCTAAAGGGGATATTTTGGGACGAGTTTAGGGGACTAACTTTATTAAATAGACATCCAAGAGAAGAATGGGTATAAAAAGGGAAACGTGGCTTCTAAGAATTTTGCTGATTAGTTGACTCAAGGCTGGCCTTATTCACTGCAAAGACAAACAATAGTACGCACTAGGGGCTGCTTTAGAGTTTAGCAACTCACAAGCCATAGATTGTATGAGTGACCTTTGTTCTCAGACAGACCTGGGTTCCAATTCTGACTCTGTGAGTCACTTGACTTCTTGGAACCGCAGTTTCCCTCTCAGTAAAATGGGAGCACTAAAACCAGCATCAACTGAGTTGAGTAGAAAACGGCGAGCACGCAGCCATCATTTAGCTGTGCCGGGGAGCCTTACCAGGAATTTCCGTTTCTGCTTCCAGTGGCTGCCTTGGGCATTGGTGGCCACGTGGGCTTCGGTGACAGTTTTGATGAGCTCCCACTCTTCATCCGTGGGCTCTGGCTTGTGCCCAATGGATTTCTGCAGCTCTTCCCGCCGTCTCTTCTCCCGGTTCTCCTCAATCAGCTTCCTCTTTGCCAGCCTCTTGCTGTCATCCAGTACCACTGGGAGAGCAGGAAAGATGAGACAAAACACACGGACACTCCCGGACACATGGCACACTGCGTGTGCACCCAGGAGCCTCAGGGGCGGGGACCACTCATGCATTGATGGCTTAGCGGGTCCTGGCAGAGTGGGTCACACTCCCACTGTATTTTCTCCCCTCCACTGAAAACTGCCATTGACTAGCTATGGTCTTACATGAGACCTAGGGCCAAACTCCCCATGTCTGGCCAGCTTTTCAAAACAAAGCTCCGTGAGGAATTGAAACTGGGCATCCCAGCTCCACAGAAGGTGACCCTAAATAAGAATGAAGCAGAGGGAGGTAAAATCTGCTCTACCCACAGCTTCAGAGATAATCGTCTAGCCATTCATCTGAATTCACTCCTAGGGTCTCTCTATTCTTCCTCTCCTTCCCTCAAATGGCTCTTAGTAAAAAGAACTTCAGATTAAAGAAAAGATCTGGAGCAGTAACAGGAGGCTGATGATCCTCTTCCTCAGATAAATAGGACTCCAACTCTTCATTAGCTTTCTCAAAAAATTTTTAATGTTTATTTATTTTTGAAGGAGGGAAAGAGTGTGAGCAGGGGAGGGGCACAGAGAGAGGGAGACACAGAGTCCAAAGTAGGCTCTAAGCTCTGAGCCAGCAGCACAGAAGTCCAATGCGGGGCTCAACCCCACAAACTGTGAGATCATGATCTGAGCCAAAGTCAGATTCTTAACTGACCAAGCCACCCAGGCACCCCTCTTGGTTAGCTCTCTTAAGTGCTAATTGGAAAGTGGCTCAACTTATCTGAGGCTGCACAGGTACTCACTTTGCTCTAGTTTCTATTTGGTCTACCCTCAATGGTGGTTAAAGAGCCCAGGCTTTGGAATCTAGAAAGAGCTGGGTCTGAATCCTGACACTACCACATTCTAGCTGTGTGACCTCTGGCGAGTTGCTCAGGTTCTTGGAGCTTTCATTTCTTCCTGTATAAAACAGGCTCAATAATACCCACTTCAGAGGGTGTTCAATGTGATAATGCACTACAAGTGGTCAGTAAATATAGCCATGACTTTCACCGTTTATGCAATAAGGGAAATAAGGGCAGGGAACAAGAAACCTATACTTCTGTGGTTAATTTCCAAATAAAGCCATTTCACCAGACTCTTAATAACTATCAGTAGAATGGAAAGGCTCAGGTTTTATGCTACAGAGTCATAGTACTTAGAACTGGAAAGAACCTTAGGTATTATCTAGCCCAACTCCCTCCTTTCACAGAGGAGGAAGTTGATCCAGAGAGATCATGACTTGCCTAAAGTCACAGAGCAAGTTCATGGCAGAGCCAAGGCAAGACCCAGGACTCCTGATTCCAGTTCTACAACATCATTGTCCTAGGGCCATTTCTTGATGAAGGTGTGACCTGGTAGGAAAAGAAAAAAAGCAAACATAGCAGGAGGAAGAGAACCAAAAAGACTCAGCTAATCCACAAACAGAATAATGAATCCCACATCATCTAGACTTGATTGGATGGTCAAAGTCAGGTGAGCAATGGCAAATGTGGGAAATGTGAATGAGCCCTGTTTAGTCATTTAGGTTCCCTTGTTAAAGGGATTTTTTCCCTTTAATAAGTGGGCTATACTCATAGCCCCATTTCCCAAATGCTTCCTCTGTGCTGGGGATTGTTGCATTTAATATGCATCATCTAATTTAATCCTGACAACAACTTGCAAAGTAGGCGATGATTTCACAGAAGGGAAACTGGAGGTTAACTCTGATGGTCACACAGCTAGCAAGTGGCAGATATGGGACTCCAACAGTTTTTCTGATTATAAAGCCTGAGCTCTTATAATGCCTCACAGGGTGCATTCAAAATTAATTTCCACCCAGTCCAGATTAACACTGAGCTTTTTTAACCTTATAAATATTTGTATCTTTAACTTCTCAGTAAAACAATGAAATGGATACTCAAAAATAACAGCTCCTTACAGTGGCACATCTAAATATTTGGTTCTAGGTCAATCATTTCACGTATCCCTATCCGGCATATTGTTGGCAATGGCTAAAGTCTTTAAAAGATAAAGACAAAGAACACACTCAGCGGACGTAGGGATTAACCCAGGATTTCCAGCCTAAAGCCATCACACAACCCCCCTCCTTTTTAAAGATTCCTCATTCTGTCTCCTTTAATGGACATTTCACAGATTTTTTTGTTCTACTGGAGAGAACTCTGTTTATCACAAAAATGTGAGCAGTGATTATTTCCTCTTTCATGAGGAAAATCCTCACTGCATTCTTTTATTCTTTCTCTCCTTTTTTTGTTTTCTTTCTTTCTTTCTTTTTTTTTTTTTAAACCAAAAGTTGGAAACTTTCATTGAGGTGCAAAACATTTATGCCAATAGAAATCATTAACCCTGACGCCTGGCAAGACGAAGGCCACACATTCTGAGTGACACAATTCTTATTTTATTATTAGATTAACTAAAGGGACTGGTGTAAATCCCTTGCACAGTACGGGAAGAAGAGACTCCAATGGCTAATCTCACTGCCATATGCTGTGGCACTTTGAAAACTGGGTAGGAGGACTGGAGCTTAGAATGTTTTTATGGCTAAAAATATAACAGCCACCAACTGCAGGATGACTCATCTATATAGCACTCAACCTCACATTCTTCAGAAATTACTGAACACGATGTTTTCTGCCAGTGCCCCATCTCCAAAAATGTCCACAAAATAAAATTCTTGTCTCTTCTTTTGAAAAATATTAGGTCTAGTCCATGAGGCTCTCACTACATGAATGTTGTATGTAAAACATCACCTTGTCAAGGTGAATGGACAAGACTGCTCATTTGTACTCCGTGGCAGAGTCCTGCAGACGTGCTAGGGATAATTTACGCACTTTCCCTCCCCTGTCATCCAGAACTTTGAGAGTTAGGAGTGGATGGGGAAGGGGTTGGATGGAGACCACCCAGCAGTGGGGAGTGAGGGGTTGCTGGGAGTGCTAGGGGTTTTCCCTCCGTCCACACGAGCTCCTGTTTCTTTCCTGCCTGGTTCATCTCCTTTAACCAAACCTTTCCCTAGTCAACACTCCTTGAATATGAAAAAGAGGAAGAAAATTACTTACAATCTGTTGCCATGCCAACATAGATGCATTTTTTAAAGCGACATTCCTGGCACTGATTTCGCGTAACTTTGTCTATGACACATTTTCCTTCATATTTACAGGAATAGGATGGATGGAGATTTTTCTGAATGGTTCTTCTAAAGAAACCCTACATGAAAAAGAAAGACCCAAGACAACAGTTTCATATTTTCTAGAAAGAAATGACTCCAGACTTTTGTGTCCATATAACTGTGATGTGTTTTTGACCTTTCCTGAGTATGGGCTTATATCTTTACCCATTCACATATAGGACAGTTAGTCCAAACCAAATCTAAAGAATTCTAAATCTGAGATGAAAGAAATGTCTAGGACTATGGAGTCAACACCTTTTTGGCATTTGGTAAGGAAAAGAGGTTAATGGGGAAATCTAGTGTTTGCTTTTATTTTTTCTAAGCATTGAATAATAAAAATAAATTATATTTTATTTATATTTATATATTATATATTTATATAGTCATAAAAATAAATATTATATGTGAATAGTCATTTCATAGAGTGTCACAATTATGTTGTTAAATTAAGCTCTGAAGAACCTAGCTACACTTTGTGCTGAAGAATAAAGGAGCTGGATACTTGTCATACTCTTTTAATTAATAATTTAACCATTTAGTGTTCAAATGGATGCATTAAATGACCTTTAGAGAGTTAGTTTAATTCTTGTTTTTGACTCTAGCAATGTCCATTACCAGCTCAGATAACCCTTGAAACAACAGTACTTGAGGAATAGAAAATTCTAGATTCTCTACCCAAATTTTCTCTGAACTTACTGCATTGGAGTTTTTCCTTTCATAGTACTCTTTTTCTCCAGTATCAGTAGACATACACCCTGAAGATCAATAGGTGTCTTCCTTTCTTAAGATACGGGAGAGTGCCAGGTTAGGTGACATAAATATCCTCAAGACATGTTATAGTAGGACTTTCCTGGACATGATACTCCAGTCTTGGCAGTGGAGCTTCTGTATTGTAGGCATTAATGATGGCGGAGACACTTATCATGAGGGGAGCATTGCAAAAGGCCATAGACACCTTCCACACCCTTCTGTCTCTTCTGCAACCTTATGAAGTAGGTACTCTTAATATCGCCATTAAGGGGTTAGGGGTTAAAAAAGTAAGCCTCAAATAGGTTAAATCACTTGCCCCAAATCATATGGTAAGTACATAGTGGAATGTGGCCTAGAGCTTAGGAGTTGGACTCTACATCTTATTTACTTAGCTGCTTATATGATATAAACCAAATTCAATTTTACTGTATTATTTAATGTTATGGATGAATGGATTATAAATAGTACCCCCCCCTTGCCTTTGTTTTATTTGTTTTAGTAGACTAGCAAAGCAAACACAAATTTTGAAGGATATTATCTACTAAAGCTTAAAGAGACCTCTAACTTTGTTACGTAAATAATGGGACTGAAATACCAGCTGACCTAGATTAAGCCCAAATTTGAATTATCTTGGTTAACTTTCCTTAGCTTTGATTATGTACACATACCACTTGCATATTCATCACTCAGACATAAGAGCCCTTCCTTGTAATGAAAAAGTCAAAGGCAGGACGAAGTCTGGAGCGAAACAGAATACAATGGAAGGATGACAACAATAACAAACTAATGGACTTGATTTTGGGGCATGTGTGCAAAATCCCTTATCATTTCTATTGCTCAGGTTTCAACAGGAAAATTGTCACGTGTTTGGGTTTTGTATCCTTAAACACTTCAATCCATTAGTTTGAATGAGGTTGATATACTGTTATATAAGATCACTCAGTCACATATGGGTAGCATTTGACATGTTGGCAGTGTCTCCCTGTGTATTCAAGGTGGGCAAATTCTGCAAAAGCCTGAATGCCAGGGCATGTCACTGAACTAAAAAACCAGCTCCCCTGTGAACCTTCCTATTCCACCTCTGCTACCCTCTGTCCAATCCACCCTTTGAGGGTTACACCTGCCTGGATAGCAAAAGAGACCTGGAGATTCCTGGCAAGAAGACATGTGTCACAGATGGGGAGGAGGGGGCTGGAGGCATATCTCCTTCTGGAGGAGGCAAGGTCTTCCCAGAGGTGGTAGCCCCAAAATCCAGGGCATCCAGGGAGAATGATGCTCTGCAGATAGGACAGTTGGTACCCCGAAGCTGGAGAGATCCTTTTCTCACATACTCTGACATTGTCTCATGTTTCAGAGGGAGGAGAGCACACTGAGGAGTCAGGCAGTTCTAAGAAGAGGATGAGGTGTGGTGTCCCTGACACAGGGGTGACACTCATTTTTCCGCAATTGGCTACTATATGAACTTTTAAATGGGGTGAATGAAATAATTTATACTTTGCTTATTTTGGGAAAAGTATTGAGCTCTGCTGTTCCTAGTGCCTTCTTTTCTGTGGCTTATCTCCGATGGCTTTTCTTGGGCCCTTCGTAGATCTCTTTTAAGGTGTTGGCCCCCCTTAAGCTATAATAAAAGCATATTTGACACAAGATGAAGCGCCACTTCACTCAAGTTAATGTAAAGGTGCTAGGTCTCTTAATTTTAAAAAGTGACAGGAAGTAGCTTCTGGAAGTGAACTGAATGGAGAATATTTCATGTAGTCTACTTGTAAAAAAATCTTTTTAGGGGTGAACTGACGAAAGACGTGTCCCAGGGACTAAATAAGGACATATATGTCATTGATGATTTGTTAGCCAGATGTGTTTCTCTGCATTTTGAGAAGAACTAGATCCAAACGATGCACCAATTAGTGTGGTAAGAGCTAAGTGCCATTCTGCTGATTCAATATTTGGGCAACTTATAATAGCTATGAATCTTTCTCAGAAAAATAATTTGTTGTGGGGAAGTATCAACATTCCTTCTGTAAAAGATTCATAAAAACTGGTTCATCAAGACAGACAAAACAGCTCCAAAAGATTTTTACTGTCTTCAGGGGAAAAATGGGCAAAAAATAAAAAAAAGTTCTCTCCCTACACACTGCAAATATGGGGTAGAAATATTTTTAAATTGTAGGTTTGAATAAACACTTTGTGAAGCATAATCTTTTTCATCTTCAGCCACTCTTAAGAACTGTGTTTTATTTGAAAAGCTGTTGCCTTTTTCCAAGATACTTTGTCCTTACATTAAATGCATGATCTGTGTAATCACCCTAGGAAAGCTGCCTTCTGGGTTTATGATGGAGGCCATCCTAGAATCAGGAGTCTGATCTGAGACAAAGGCACAGGGGCTGAAAAATCTAGCTTTTTGCTACATGATTTCTTTTAAGGAAATCTCAGTTCAGTCAGGCCCCAAACATCCCGTGATCTTGGGAAAGGCTAGTGGATTCCTTGCATCGTGAAGACATACATGAAACAGAGACACAGGTTAATAGGCTTGATTCTTCCTTTGTTTAAGTCAGTCACTAATAAGCATTAAGGTCTTCGCAAGGCACATTTAGAGTCACTTTGGGAGTTGAGTAATAAATGGAATTTTCATTAAAGTCTCTTCCAGAATTCAGAATTTACCATTAGTAACTGATTTGAAAGAGTCTCAGTGCTGCATAATCAGGTAGGCAAAGCTTTATGAATTGGGGCTAATTTAGAAAAAAGGCCTGTTTGTGGATTACTGTGCTTTCAGAATGAGAGAATATATCTAGAGTAATGCAGTTTTATTACTTTCAAATCAAGCCAATAAAAGCATGCTTTCAAGAGACAGTCTGCAAGTCCCCCAAATTAATAAATAGTCAGGGCTTGTAGTCAGTTCCATTAAACTCCTTAAGACATTATTTTCATAAATATAATAGAAATCTTTAGCATCGTCTTTGTTAAAAGGTACACATTCCAGATGAAAGGGGTCTGGATGAATGAGAGCACACTGTATCACATTACAAAAAACAGCCTTGCAGATATAAGGCCTTGGGAACTTAGAAATGCCTGATTCCAATGGATATATCATTTCACTACTTTTAGCAGGCTTCTGCTACGGGGTTCCTAATTTTATGGATAAAAAATAGGGGGTTTGCATGGAAAATCTTCCACTAGGGAAATGGGGCACTTTACCTTGAAACCAAGCTAATCTGCTGATTTGGGGGGTTTTGGGTCAAAGGATAGCAGGAGGGGGGGGGTAGTTGGAGGAAGGAAGAGAGGAGGGGAGACGGGAACATGGAGGGAAGACCGAACTGATTTATACAGCTTGATATGATCTTTGCTTTAGGGTTTACATCCTGTGATCATTTAGTTTTAAATACAAAAAGTAAATAAAACATTCAACAAGAAGAAATTCAAGAAGTCTTCCCTGACTTAATATACTTCCTCATTTATAAAACATTAGCTGAACATTTGGATGTAGCACTGGGTTAAACTTTACTTATTTTTATAGTGGACTTCATTTTTGAGGCTAGGTTGTTGGGCCAAAAGATAGTTGCCAGAAAGCTCATCTTAATTTTGATGATGAAGAATATAAGTAGGCAAATTTAGGCTCTCTTTCGGGAAGTGAACTGTTGCTCACTGGTGTATTCTTGTCAAGTATCTCTTGAAGATGTTCTGTATAGCACAAAATTAGCTGATGGATGCCCAGAATTTACTTACTGGCTGAAGGCTGTGCAGAAAGCCAATTTGGGTAATTTCAGAACACAAATGAATCTAAGTAGCCTCAAAGATATTCCTTAATGGAACCCTTAAAAGTGAACATATTTACTCAGATTAACTGTCTGTGGTAGAGCGAATCCTGTCTCTTCAACCACTGGTGTTTAAACAGGAGAAATGGTTGTTTCTTGGGAAAACATATTATAAAATATCTATGCATTTTTAAACTCAAAGTGAGAATATTATTAATTTCTTTTGATCTTTAAAATTTTTAAAAAATGCTTATTTATTTTTGAGAGAGAGAGAGAGTGAGTGAGCATGGGCAGGGTAGGGGCAGAGAGAGAGGGAGACACAGAATCCAAAGCAGATTCCAGGCTCTGAGCTGTCAGCACAGAGAGTGACACGGGGCTCAAACCCATGAACTGGGAGATCATGACGTGAGCTAACGTGAGATGGTTAACCACTAAGCCACCCACGGGCCCCTAGTTTCTTTTCATCTCAAGACTTCTATCCCAGTCTTAAAAGCCAGACATTATACTCTTGCAAAACTTCACTTAGTTATTTTTGATTTGAAAAAAAAAAATAAATTCAGTTCTTGAACATGCCAAAAAATGAGGAGGACAGCCAGACACCTGTTACGGTTAACAGGCCGTGAATGTTGGGATTTGGTTCTAATTTGAACTTTAACCTCTTGTTGCGTTCTAGTGGAATCCTGGGAGGGGACAGGAGCGGGGCTGAGCTCTGCGCCCACTGGTCCCGGGGCGGTTACCTTGCAGCCTTCACACGTGATGCAGCGGTAGTGATACCCCGTGGCTTTGTCACCACACACTACACATAGCTCATCCTTGTCTAAGTAACTGGGGATGTACCCTGTGAAGAAGGAAAGAAGAGGAGTGTGAGAAAACAATATCATATTAGAGTCCAAGACACGCCCTGGTTGGAGGAGGATTGTGAGTGGACAGGAGGTAAGGGTGCGCGAGGGAGGAGGCAGGATCAAACTGTTTTATACATTTTAATACAGCTTTTGCATCAGGGTTTACATCTTGTGGTCATTTAGTTTTAAATATAAAAGGCAAGTAAAACATTTAATGAAAAAAACTTTAAAGTTTTTCCCTGATGTAATATACTTCTTCAGGACCTTATTCTTATCCACCATCTTATCTCACACTTACAGAGTTGCTACTAGGCCCAGGATTTCAGAATGTCTTCGAAATAGGTGTGACCACTCTTGCTGCGCAGATGGGAATATATCTGAAGGCTGTTGGAGCCAATAAATCATGCAGAGAGGCCAATATTTGAGATGTCTGGAGTGTTTTGGGTTCTGGAGAACACAATCTCTTTCGTAAGGCTTGTTTCAGAACTTTGTCTTAGAAGACTGGATTGACTTTGCAAATCAAGGTACCATGCAATAAATTCAGAGAACTTTGTAGCTTGGAGATCATCAAGTACTTTTGAGATGAAAAGACTTTCAAAGGTTTGCTTGGCCTTCCTAGGGGTTGCACTAGAAATTAAAGAAGATCTTCTAACTTCCAGTATAAGTAATGATGACCTTTTTCTAAAAATAGACAGTTAACTTTAAGTAGAATGGACAAGCCATCTAAAAATATATTTTTTTGTAAACTGTGACATTATGACATAAAACCCAACAAGACTGGGTACTGTGAAATAATAGAGGCTCTATTCATTAAGAAAAAAAGAAAGTCCAACTATGACAGCTCTCCTTGTTAGTGAACTATTGGTTTATTGGTTTAAGTTGTTTGGCCCAGGAAACTAAAGTTTTAAAACAAAAACAGAAGCAGCCCATTTCCCACTGGTCTTTCCCTCTTCCTCTTCACTTGTGGACAATGTCCAACCACAAGAAACAGATTCTGAAGGGCAAATTCAGTTTCATATGGTATCAGTGGTTGACTCTTACTAGTTTCAATAAAGATTTTCCAGGTTGAAATGACAAGTGACTTACTGTATGTTTTGCCATGACATTTCATAGATTCTTTATTAAACTAGGTCACAGAGGGCTTACTTTTCAGAAAAAAAAATCCACAATGAAAACAGAAGAAAATGAGTCCTTTTCACAATTTCATAGAAATTACTTTGCTCAGACGTTATTTTAGAAAGATGGTCCCTCTTGGGAAGGAGACAAATGACTTCAGAGTAAGGTCTGGTAATGTACAGGATTATCTTCTTAAATATCACAGCTTTTCTTAGTTTACTTTTACATCATGCAAACCATGAGTCATCTGTTGAATTCACTTTAAGAGTTTGAAAACTCTCATCAGATTTTGAAAAAGAGAATTCTGGGAGGGATCTGGGCAGAAATAAAGGCTGGAATGGTTGGTTTTGTAATTCAATCATTCATCTATTCATTGATTCAGAAAACAGTTATTTACCATCTACTAGGTGCTTAGCACAATGCTTAGTGCTGAGAATATAAAAACAAATAAGACATTGTTCCTTCCCTTTATATGTAAGAGACTGAGTTGTGTCTTTCCAGTCCTGGTCATTCCTCACTGAGAAAAGAAAAGGTGAAAATGAAGGAAAGAACATGAAAAAATGCTGAACATCTCTGTACGGGAAGGCAGAGCCCAAACCACAATGAGACACCATCCAGCATCCTCGAGGAGGGTTCTAATAAAAATGACGGAAAGTAACAAATGTTGGGGGGGGGATATGGAGAAATGTGAACCCTTATATACCACTGGAATGTGAAATATGCTTTAGAAATGAGTTTGGCAGTTCCTGAAAAGGTTAAACATAACGTTACATATGACCCAGCAATTCCCCTCCTGCATACATACCCCAGAGAACTGATAATCGGTGTCCACACACAAACCTATCCTGAGTGTTCAAGGGAACATTATTTATAATATTCAAATGATGGAAACAACCCAAGTGTCCCTCAAATTATGAGTTGATAAACAAAAGGTAGTATATTCATAAAATGGAGTATTATTGAGCTGGAAGAAGACCTGAAGTACTGATACATGCTACAACACGGAGGAACCTTGAAAACATTGCACTGTAGGAAAGAAGCCAGACATGAAAGGCCACATATTGTATGATTTAATTTATATGAAATGTCTAATTTCATATAGACATAGTCATAGAGACATAGAGAGTCATAGAGAAAGAAATTAGATTAGCAGATGGCAAGGCCTGAAGGGAGAATGAGAAGTTACCTCTAATGGGTACAGAGTTTCTTTTCACTGTGTTGAAATTGTATAGTGTTGATGGTTCCACATCTCTGAATAGACTGAAAACCACTGAAAGCAATGGTTTTTCATGGATACGTTTTGTGCACTTTAAATGTGTGAATTTTATGGCATGTGAAATGCGTTTCAATAAAGCTGTTATTACAAAAACAAAGAAATGAAATAAAAAAGAATGGTTCCATTTGACAGATATTTATGTGGGTATACTATGCATCAGGCAATGTACTAAGGGTCTAAAGAAAGCGCTAAATGTGCTAAACTTTAATTCTTGGGGAAGCTTTCAGTGTAGTGGGGAAAAAGACAATAACAGATCATCTGCATACAATGTGGTAGGCATTGGGATAGGGGTATGTCCGGGATCACAAAGGGGAAACTCTTTGAGGAGCCTTCCTGCTTAACCCCTGAGCTCAAGTCAAACTGGGTGCTCCTATACCTCCTGTGCTTCCCCAATGGTAGTCCTTTATAATCTACATTATAACAAACTGTGGGTTTGGTAAATAAAACAAGATTCCACTCAGATTGACCATAATCTTTGGTTCACTATAGGTTTGTACAGTTCCAGCTAGAGGGCAGGGATTGGAACATTCATGCTGAAACCCCAGTGTCTAGCACCAGCTTCCTCTGACAGATGACATCGTGGCTGGAAGATCTCTGCCATTGGCCAATGGCAAAGAACATAAATGAGGAGGGATGTATCTGGAGCCTGCAGATGAGCAGACTTGAAGCCTGGAGGTATGCCTGAGAAAGGTCTCAGAAAATAGTTCTGAAAGAGGTGATAATGCAGATGCGGGAGTCTAATGAAAACTTCACTAGAAAAGTTTGCTTTTTGGTAAATAAAACAAGATTCCACTCAGATTGAAACTAAGACACCCAGATTGACGCTCATCCAAGATTTAGCGATCTGGGGAGATACATGTTCACTAATCAACTAGATTTTTGGTCCTGCATTCTTTGCTCTGATCACTACGTTCAGTATAGTGTGACAGGACTAAAGAGAGCTTAAGGGCAATACCATTTTCCCATAATACAGAAATGAAAATCACTATGACCAGGTCAGTTTAATAAAGATGCCATCACCAATAGTGGAGATTTGCAGTCTGAAATGTATATGATGTGCTCTACTTTCTACTTGGGGCTATATAAACCACTATCCATTTACTCAAAAGTCTGCTTTCTGGGCAAGTTTCCCCTTTACAAAACAATCATTAACCTCAAGTTCCAAGGTTGTATGCTACTGTCTGCTAGGTAACTGATGGTGCTATGGCTCAAGTTTAATAAGAAATCTAATAAAATCTACAGGAAGACTCACTAGGCATTGATTTATTCCAAACACAGTTTTGGGGAGTCCCTCCATATAAAGAAATAACATAAAATATTCAAACAGGGCTCTATGCCCAGAGAAATAACTAGTTATCAAATGTGGGAGGGGAAGGGTCGTAGGGAAAATGGTCAGAGATACTCGACTTAACTAACATCAATGGAGTTCAGTGGTTACTCTTTAGGGATCAAAAGCAATGTGTGTATTAGCTTCTTACAAATTTTCTTTTTACATAAAAATTATATAAGAAATACAGTTCACTACAGAAAAAGTAAAAGACATAAAAAAGGAAAAAGCAAATTTACCTATCAACTCTCCACCAGTGATAAGTACTGTAGCATTTTGATATTTCTTCATCTTGGACTAGTATGTGTGACAGTGTGTGACATGTGCTTGTGTGTGTACTGAAACACAAACTTATAAAACACAAAGTAACTTTTAAGCAATAAGGTAACCCAATTATTAAAACACATAGCTTCCTGGCAAAGGTGGAAGGAATACATGTCAGGAAAGTTATCTCCTGTTCTCTTATACGTAGAACTTATATATAGTTGAACAGAATGAAGACTTTGCAGTTCTTGGTATCAGGTGCACATGGCAGAGATAAAAGAGTAAGAGATATAGGCCACTTGCTTCTCATGTTCAGGAAGCAATTGCAATACAGTTGGACACTGGTTTGCTTGTGGAACATGCCTTGGCAGGGGCAGGGAATGTTAATCAGAGTGAAGATGTGGTCCCTCACCATTCCTCACTCTACCTCATGACTTGCCTGCTCTACACTTTGGTGTTGGCAGTAGGGTACTGAAAACTTCTCCCTCCCTGTAAATTGTTGAATTATTGTTCAATAATTTACGTACATGGTTGAACTGTTTGACCTTTGGGTTCTCGTGAATCCTGGAATCCAATGATAATTCAATCTGTGATTGGAATGGGCTTCTTCCATTTTCTGACTGCTAGTCCCATAGGTGATTTGATTTGTGCTCTTTGTTTCTCCTAGATTATATTTTTGGTGGGTAGGTGAATAGGTGATTAAGTATGTCTTTAGTAAAATCATCATGACTTTTATAAAAATATCTATTTAAGCAGGTAGCAATTGCTCACATGATCATACCTGTGTCTCCTACCCATCTCTTTCTTTTCTCTAAAATATGAACTCAGAACCATAATCTTTACTCAAAACAGTCACCACAGGCAATGGTACATCAATTATTATGCCTACGTCCATTCTTCATCTAGGTAACTTCCGTCAGGGAGTAACAGCCCTCACATAATTAATAGAAAGGTGAGGTTCTCTCAAGATTACTGAGTATACTTGACAACATCATGTGCTAACTAGTTCTCCCAGAGAACTCAACCATTTCTTGCTCTCCTATTTCTGTGTCCCCATTTTTTTCCTTTTCCATGCTTATCAAATAACCCACATGCTGGCCAATATGCCCTGTTAAGGAATATGCACATGTAGTGGAAGTTTTGTTACCAGGAATGGACACTTAATGGATGTCAGTATTTGGTGTTTGGTTCTGTCTAGAAACAGATATGAGAAACTCAACCCTCGAAGCCATGCTACTCATCTGAGGACTAATTGCATCTGCAAATTACCCCAAGTGACTGTTGAAAAAATGTGGTTAATAACACCCCTTAAGACAATTAAGACCCATGTCTTAATGGGTGATATGTTTTCCTCAGCTCTTATATGCTCAGATGTATTAATTTTTAGACTAATAAACTATGTTGCCACATTATCAAGCATATTATTATGAAAGCAAACTCCATCTGTTCAACGAAGACTTAGGGATTTTTTTAGTTTATAGTTGGCAATGTCTGATTAATTGCTGAGTATTATCCTGTATGTAAAATAGTTGACATGGTAAAATATTACTAACATTTTCCAACCTTTTTTGTTAGCAGCTTCATTAAGATAGAATTCATATACCATATAATTCAATGGGTTTTTGTATATTCACAGAGTTGTGAAATCATCACCGCAATCAATTTTAGAATAATTTCATCACCCCCCAAAGAAACCCTGTACCTTTAGAAGTCACCTCCATTCCTCCTATCCCTTTCACCCCTCCATCCTATTTATGCTTGAAATCTTGCAACAGGCAGTAAGCTTGGCTTCTTGGTTTGCACTAGATTCAAGCCTTTCCCATGTATGAGTAAAATTAGAAGGCTGTCTAGTTTAACTCTCTTGAGTAAATTATAATAGCATCTTAGGTCCTTGGAGGAGAAACACTGGTATCTCTTGTCATCTTGGCAAACACACAAACTTTAAGGAATATAACATAAGACAGATTAATCTTGATGGACGCAGATGCAGAGCTCAGAAACCATTCCCTGTCTGGCCAATTTTACCTCAGGTATAGGACCCCTTGCCAAATAAAACTGTTTAAAAGGAGCAGTGGTTATCATTGGTGGTGGGAAACACTTTGGGCATTTTAGGGAGGTCCATGCTGCTGATTCATCTAGTGGAACTATCAATTTAGCACCACTGAAGGATCCTAACTCGTTTGGGTCAGGATATTAAGGAGACTGTATATTAACATTCCTAAGGAAGCTAAGTCATTAGCATGTTGAGTCATTCTTTCAACTTTATTTTATTTTATTTTAGTTATTTATTTTAGAGAGGGGGAGGGGCAGAAGGAGAGAGAGAGGGAGAGAGAGAGAGAGGAAGAGAGAGAGAGAGAGAGAGAGAGAGGGAGAAAGAGAGAATCTCAAGTAGGCTCCATGCCCAGCACAGAGCCCGACATGGGGCTCCATCTCATGACTGTGAGATTATGACCTGAGATGAAATCAAGAGTTGGATGCTTAACTGACTGAGCCATCCAGGCGCCCCCAATTCTTTCAGTTTTATATTGGACCTTCTCAATTCATCCCACAGCTCAAAGCCTTCTGATTTAAGCTCTCCCTCCCCCCCCAACCCTCTAGTACCTTCTTCACTATGTCATTTCTTTATATATGTAAAAAATCCCGAATGGCTTAGTCTTTTCCCAACATACTAATGCTGATTCCTTTTACACTTAATTGTTAGTATTAGGTACCATGTTTTGCATCATGTTTATTTTAACTCTCTGATAAACACTATAGTAATCCATCTGTCCAGCCAGCCAGCCAGCCAGCCAGTCATTTATTTATTTAACAAACATGCATGGACATAGTGGGTAAGACACTGTGTACAAACCTGAAACAGTATTAACTCTAAAGATATTCTTTCATTGCTGTCTGCACATTTCCAGCAGAGCTGCCCCAGAGGTTCCCTGTTCACCAAGTCTTTCCTCAGAACAGCCACCACCTTTCCACATTCCCACTGCCCTGATGGAATCATTAAGCATCTTTGCTTTCCTCCTTGCCCTGTGGCTGGCTAGGCCCTTGCTACTGGGGGATGGATGACATGGAGTCCTAAGTCTTCCAATGTAAATGGGGGGAGAGAATGGAAAAGGAAGGAGAAGGAGGGCCAGATAGGAGGCATTAATTCAGAAAAGGGGAGAGGACATGATGACAAAGGACTCTGGACTTCAACCGTCTGGAAGTCTTAGGGCAGAAAAAGGGGCAAAGCAAGTTTCAGATTATTTCTTCTGATTCAAACCTTCCTGAAACACAAACATATTTATTTTTAGGACTAAGTATAGCCATAGTGCAGTTTCATGCACAAGTCTCTAGCTCAACTTTCTTGTTTCTATCCCTGTAGACTCAAGTTTTTAGTAGCTGACATAACCTTCTGATCCATAATTAAAGCTAAAACACTTGAAGATGCAAATATCTAGGAAAGGGACTAGATTGGTATAAAGAATTTCAGTCAAGATTTTAATCAAAGGGGCACACACACTGGCCGCCCACAGTGTTTGTATTGTGGAGTGTTCAAAAATCTCAGCTGATTTTTAAAACCAGAACATTTCAGGTGAAACCCAGATTTCCTGCTTCCTGTGAAACATCGGAAGATCTGGCAATACTGAGTCCAAATTCTCACAGGGTGACAATCAACTAAACTGAGAAGGGCAGTCTATCTCCTAAGAGATATAATCTCTAGTTCACCACAGTCCACACCATTCCCTATTGTGCCCCAACCCTGAGGCTACTTTATTTATAAATGCCATTTATGTTTATCCTTGCATTGTGTCTTTCTATAGGTAAAGAAGCATTTCACAGAATTTTAATTTTTGTCAAAAGTGGGAAGACAAAAGTAATTCAAGGAAAAGGAGAGAGAATATATTTCTTTGTAAAATTTAAAAATTTTCTTATCATATAACATATACACAGTATGTATATTGGTTGAAAGTTTAAGTTAAGCAGTCTTTATAAAACAACTGTGCCTTTCTCTCATTAATTTAAACTCTCTGGCACTTGTAGGCACTGGAATTTTAGAACTTTGGTATTAATGAGGTCTTTTCCTGTTTTAACAGAGGGGATGGGTTGGAAAGCAGGAAGGTATAGAGTGGGGAGGGGAGGAAAGCGTAAAGGGTCACTAGAAATGGGCACTAGTTGCCTCTGATTTTTACACTGAGACTCAATTTGTGGCATTGGTCTTACCAGAAATTCCCATGGTTATTTCAAGTTGTGCATGTTTGAGAAAAATGGGTGCTTTTCGTTATCTGGAAATCCATTCAGAATGAGATTCAGGTTATGGCTCTAAAATAAAGTGGACTATCAGCTCTTCAGACTGATGTTTAATGAAGGGGAATGAGTGGTTGCACTTGTCATCAGGATAACATCATTGTTGTTACAAGCCCTACTGGTCTCCCTGCAGGTATATCTTGTGGTGGAGTCACGATAGATGTGTACTTCACAGAGCGTGAAGTAAAGGAGGTCTTGCCCTCATGGTGCTAATGGTCTAGATAGAGTTGACATAAACAAGCATATATGATGAAGAGAACCCAAATCCAGACTATTAGGAATGATCTCTAATGCACATATGTAAGTAGCATGTTGCACGTATTTATATGTTCAAGTGTAGTCCATTTTGAGACAACTCGGTATACAAAAATCTAGACGTTTCAATATGAAAACTGAGGCAGGATTTTTTACATTACAAAAAGATCCTTTACTTCAGATGTTCTCTAAATGTTATGTCCTTTTAATGCAGTGGCTCTCCACCAGGAGTGATTTTGCCCCAGAGGGACATTCGACAACATCTGGACACACTGGTATTGGAGGTCACAACAGGGCAGGGGCAGTTGTATGCTTCTGGAATGTAGTATAGAGAGGCAGGGATGCTTCTAAACATTCCACAAGCCACAGCTCAGCCCTACAACCATGATCTGACCCCATGTCCATAGTGCCGAGGTTGGGAAACTTTGGTCTAATACATATTAAATAATTTAAAAAATGTTTATTTTTGAGAGAGAGTATGAGTGGGGGGTGGGGGGTTGGGGGGCAGAGACAGGGACAGAGGATCCAAAACAGGATCTGTGCTTTCAGCAGAGCCCAATGCAGGGCTTGAACCCACAAACCATGAGATCATGACCTGAGCCAAAGTCGGTTGCTTAACCAACTGAGCCCCCCAGGTGAAACTATATAAACAAATTTCAAGGTGGTTTACACAAATGATTCAGCACTACTGTAAAAAAACAAGGGATACCTGCCTCTGGAGCCAGGGCCAGTTGGGTGCTGGGGTATTGGAGCAATGCAGTGCTGGTTAAATAGAAGAAGCTTTTGAGCTCTGAGCTGAGTTAGTGACCTGAAGAGATGCTGGGCAGGGCACATCCTGGGGTATGGCCGACAGTGGCGGGTATCTGGGAAAAGGGCATCACTGGTTCAGAGAAGTATGGTACAGAGAGGGATACAAGGAGAGAATGGCTAAGATTTCTGGAAAGAAGAGCATGGACTGAAGCGCAAAGCCAGAATCAAAACTTCCCTTTAGGGCAGGGAAGCCAGAATCTTCCCTGTGGGTAGGGAGGAGTTGGGGAGTTCCTGTTGTCTAACAAGACTGGAAAAGGTTTGGAACATTGAGGAGGAGGCTTGGGGGGGGTAGCAGAGGGCAGGGAATCACTGCCAGTGAGTGGCTGGAAGCAGACGGCTTTGAGAAGATGGGTGAACGCAGAGAGAAGGCGACAGGGCAACATGGCAGGAAGTATCTGCAGATGAAGAAAGGGGGTGGGCTGGGGTGACCACTCAAAAGCAGCTGTCTCCAGGAGAACAGGGCCTTCTCTAAAGCAGCTAGTACAGTACAGAGGGAGTTGAGTCGAGGGTAGTACCAAGGACAGCGCATGGAAGCTAAGCAGTCGTGAAGATCTGGAAAAGGAAGAATATAGACTCTAAGTGAGCACTGGTACTTAGTATCAGTACAAGAAGATGAGGGGTCATAAAAGCTAGACCAGAGCAGGTGGTAGAGTAGAAAGCAACAGGCCCTGAGGCTCAAAGCACCTGAATGCTAAGTGCTGAGAAAAAAGCCTTGAATTTGTGGGAAAGTATTCACAGAGGGATGCAGAGTGGTGGACATGAACCCCAAATACAGGAAATAAACAGCACCAACTGTCTCCCACAAGCCTGTCCATCATCTGACTTCAGTTTCTCACAATGCCTTGGATTCTTGCTATTAGCTTTCATCGTGAGCAATCACAGTGGTTGCTGTAGGATGAAGTTAGGGCACCCAGTGAAATTTCTGAAGGACATGCTTTTGACAAGACAGATTCTTGACCTAATTCTTGGCAAAGAAGGGAAAGAAGAGTCAGCTCATGCATTTGTCTGCACTTGGACTAGGTTTAGAAATTGCTACTGTTCCTTACTTTGTTTCCAGTTCTAGATACTGAGAAGAGGCTTTTTAATTTAACCTTTTTAACCGTAAATGTTCTTTGTATTAAAAAAAAAAGTAGTTCTATTGTTTTCTAGAGTGGTGTTGTCTCTTAATACTATACGGGTGGCAGTGCCTAGTTTGAAATGCTAACCTCATGTCAGCACCACTACAATTACATAAGCTTTATAGAAAAATCTGAAGCATTAACTTCTTAGGTAGTATATTTTAAAGACATGATATTGGAACACTTGTTGCATTGGGTGGCCTAATCATTTTTATTTAAATTAAACAAACTAGAGGGGGAGAGAAGGGAGGAGAGGGGGCAGCAAGGCAGAGAGTGAGGGAGAAGTAAAGGGGAAATTGGAGCAGGGGGGTCACAGGTAGAGGGGAAGGAAGGGAAGGAGAGGGAAATGTTGAGAAAGAAATGGAAATAGTGTACGATCATCTCACATTCAGGTTTGTGGTTGGGAGTGATTATGTGGTTGGGAGACTCATGAATCTTCCCCTTTCCTGCCTGCCTTTCCAGCGACTGAGTGTGATTCCGGGGCTTAAGGGTACCTGTTTCTCACGGAACATTTTTTTTCTGGGAAGACTTTGGAATCTCCCCATGTCTACTCTACTGCATAGCATTCCTTCCCTAACTTTAAAAGAGGCCAAGGAGATTCTAATTAGAGATCATATTTCTTTGGGGCTTAACTCTTCTTTTTAATCCAGTCCTCTTGATGTGGGTCACATCAAACATCCCCACCTTCCCATTTAATTTCCATTTCTAATGTCTACATGTTTATTCACATAAAGTCAGAAGAACTACAGGACATGAAAAAAAGGTTTAGATTCCCGTCTCCAAGACAGAGGGGCTACGAAAACAGATTCAGAAAGGACAGGTCTATGTACAGTTTCTGCTTCAGTTATTAATATTTCTGCAACATCAATAATAACAAGAGCATATGCAATCAAAAGCAAAACTGAACAGGACAAAAATACTCCGTCTCTTTGATCCTGGCTCAAAACCAGAAATTTCTTATTCTCTTGGACATGATAACCAACTCTTATGCAAACACACCGGCAAATTCCGGACACACAGTTCCTATAAAGATGGCACATAGTATGTCAAGCAAAGAATCCTGTGGAAGGGGGTTGCACAGGACAGGCACTCCAGGGAATGATTCTATTTAAACAGAACCAGAGGCTGACTGTGCTCCCCACAGGGCAGCCAGACTCAAGCTGTTTGGGAACTTCAGAATGTAACTGGAATTTCTGGTGGAAAGAGCCAGCAACCCACACCCCTTGCCCCAAAAGAGAAGAAAAAGATATCTACTTTTACCTTTGCTGAAACCCTGGTGGTAAAGAAGACACAACATCCTGGTCGCCATTTCCCTTCCCCTCTGGCTGATTTCCAAACCTCCTCCCCTTCCTCCTGAGCTAAGGGGCTAGGGTGAAAGTGTGTGATCAGAAGTGGCTGTAGAGGCTGATTTTAACATAACAAATCAAGGCTATGTTACTCGAAAGACAAAAAAAAATAATAATAAGGGGTTTGTATCTTCTGGGATTGCCGGGGTTCTTTTTATTTGTCTCTAACTTTTAAAAATAAAAAAATGTATTTTCTCATATTCCATATGAAAAATAAGACAGACCTTACATTCTGCATTTCAGCCTTCCTCAATGTGAAAATGATATGGCTCTGCCCCCACCCCAATTCTTAAAGTTTTATTTTAAATTTGATTCAGTGAACTGAATTCTGACTCTTCCTTGCTTCATATCCTCAGTGCTGGGGGAGCTTGATGACATTTCCCCCTCTTGGCTATAAATGTAAAAACACACAAAAACAACGCAAAAAGAACTAAAAGTCATTCTAAAGTCTACCATTAAGATTACTAGTCTCGACATTGGGTTCTGTAACCTTCCTTGATTTCATCTATGTGTACTTATAGTAAACTCTTTTATAAGATTACGAGCATTTTCTATATACTAGAAACTCCAATTAAAGGCTAAAGACTAAGCCATCCTTAAAAAAATGAAAAAGTTAACACAGCTGTGCTATTGAGTTTATAGTGCTGTTGTGACAGCAAGAAACCCAGATTATGAATTTCATGAAAATAGATAAAAATCCAATCGGAATAATGAGCCGTGCCCCCACCGAACACCTGTTTATAGTCTTAATTTTGCCTTAAGGAGATACTACTGATGTCCTCCAACAACAACAAAAATCAATAATGGATCAATATGGATAAACGTGTTGGGGATGACCTTTTGTCCCAAGAGACAGTTAACAGCTGGGTTTAGTTTTACTGGGATTTACTTAAAGACTTGTAACAGTAAATAATGGCGCATTTAAGAATATTTGCCTGCTTTGATTTACTGAGTTTGGCAGGTGGCAGTGGCCTTTCAATGGCATATGGCTTTGGGAAATTACATCAAAATATGCATACAATGTGTCTTAGCCTCGAGTTCAAGCGTCCAATTAATTAGCAAAGAATCTCTGGTTTAGCGTTGTATGACAAATATTCTCGAGGACCGCTTGAAGAAAATTCCGTGAAAAGACAAAAGAATAAAGAGTCAAAGCCTGAAAAGTTTTGCAGGAATTTTTAAGAATATCAGAATGCTCAAATAGAGGGGTAGGCACCCGTATTGTCTTAGTGCAACATTATGAGAGGCATATCCAGGCCTATTTAATGAGGCAGTGTGAACTTCTCCTCTTCAGAGATAAATTACTTCTAAGTGTAACAGTAAATGAAAGAGAAAGCACACATTGTTGTGTATCTCAAATGTTTCCATTTGGGGAACTATGTGGTGTGCCCCTTGTTAGCAGTGACAAATTCAGGTAGCCTTAAAGGGGATATTTAAGATATCCTTAAAATTAAATGAAAATGCAAACAATTACATTGAAAATGTTTTATGCTATAATTCCCTTTATATTTCATATTTGGAAGTTAGAGAACAGCACAGAAAATCTGAACTCAGTATATGGTAAAAACTAACAGGGGTTTGAGTTTGGGGTTTTTGGGTTTTAGATTTTGATTTTCAAATATAAGCCACTTTTAATTACAGAGTCACATTAAGAAAAGCAAATGATAATTTTGTGGTAGCCATAATCAACTAAGCCATATTCTGTCCTAAGATAATTTTGCAGAGAAATTCACCTCTGAGGATCAACGGGCATCATATTTTTGCTAATTATAGAAACCTGTAAATTTGGTTTCATAAATTTTGTAAATTCCTATGCAATAGCCTGTCTATACAGGAAAAAACAGTTTCTGGCATATTTGTGCTAGAATTGAAGCTATTTCCAAAATATCTGGCAGAGGCTACTATGTTCCTTGAGTACTACCTGTTTGCTTCTTTTATTTTATTTTTTGGCATACAAGACATGTTCTCTTGATAGAAAATTAAACAGCATTGTAAAACCACAGTCTCTATTAAAATAACTGGATATTGCACTTGTTTTAATCTTGGATATTTTGAAGGATATTTCACTTGCTTTCATATAGAGAATTCATTTGACCTGGTCCCAGACATGTGAAACTTGAGGGACAAAATGGCAATAGAAAGTGTCTTGGTTCCTTTCTGAGTTTTACATTCTTATGGCTTACTACAGTCCCAAGTGGATTCTTTACAGCTTAACATGGATAAGTAAATATATTAAGACAAACATTTATAGATCCCAACAGATCAATGTTATACTACTATCAAAAGTCACTAAAATATTTTATTAGTTAACTAAAATAAACTTTTAATATGAAATACCAAGAAAAGAATCAAATGGGTTTTTAATCGGAACCTGAACTGGGGAGAATTAGCCTTCAAAAACTTCAAAAGCCAGAGTGCCTATGTGTCAAGGGGAAGCTTTTTATATAGTATCTTTAGCAAAGAAACTGACCGTATTCATTTTGAGATATGCGCGCGCGCACACACACACACACACACACACACACACTAAATAAATAAATATATTTACATATATATACACACAGCTTAAAAGGTCAGCTCCATCCAGCTTTCATATACGCTTGGGGGAAAAGTGCTTGGAAATCTTTGTTGCTCGCGGACCCCTCTCAAATCACCTAGCAACCTCTCTCTTTACTGCTGTTGTTAATTTCGAACATTCAGCGCCGGGAGTAAGATTTGACAGAGCTGATGCAAACTGTAACTTTAAAACACAATGGAAACAGACGTGGAAACTTTTAACAAATTCAAGTAAAACGGTCCCTACCTTTTTTTTGAGAGTACGATGGCAACTGCACTTGAGAAAAAGTAGGCTTTTCTTCAGTGAAATATTCAGGTTGGCTGTATTGATTCAGGGCCATGTCCAAGTCAGAGTCCTTGCTTTTCAGCATGTTTCCAGGGTAACTACAGGTATAAGGCTGATTCACTGCCCAGGCCTGTTCCATATATATGTTGTTACTGGGCACGGCCTGAGCGTTGCAGCCACTGTAACCCGGACTATCTTCAAAATACGTGTGATAATCAGTGGCCTGCATGTAGCAATTGCTGCCAGCAGTCGAGTGCACTGCGCATACTTCTTGCATACAGTAGTTCATTTTGTTACTCCGGCTCGGTTCCTACTTTACATAGACACACACTCTACGCATGCATTCACCAGCCCCATACACCCTGAGAGCCAGGCATATACACCGAGAAGCGTCCATCCATACGCATGAAGTGAGGAGGGAAGATGAATAAACACCAACACAGCAACCCAGCTTGCTTTACTTCTGAATAGCACCTGATGTGCTAAAATCCTGTTTAGACTGAGGTGTCCTTTGAGCTCTCCTGCCATTCAAACACATTGGAAAGCAGATTTCTGCCTATCAGAGGTCTTAAGCTGAGAATGCAGCTAATTCCTGGGGAAGATGGCACACAGGTAGGGATGACTGTCACTCAGCTGGAAGAGTGACAGCGAGAATGCTCCTGTTACCCCGAAGCTGGGAAGATCCATTTTATACGCTTGTTTTTAACCCCTTTTAACGCGATTAGAAGATGATTACTCATTGCGATGTCATTTTGGTTGACAACTTAAGCATGAAACATCATAAAGACATCTTAGAGAATATCCTTGGATACACACAAAATCCTAAAATCAATAATCCAGTTTATTAGCATGACCCAGAGAAAATCCCAATAGTAATGAGATGACTGACTCCAAAACATTAATCTAGTCATGCAAGTGCTACTGGTTAAATCTGCTGGATGTTACTGATGGGCTTTTAATAGCAGGATCCAACCATTTTCCTAATGACACTCTGGCCCCACAGGTTGTAGAAACACGCCAAGGAGAGCCACTTCTGAAAATGCTTTTAACTGGTGTCTGTGAGTGAGTTCTGTTTTGTTCCTTGCAGCTGATAATTTTCTACATCATTAGCACTAATCTACATGAGGCCTAAAGCCTAAATTAGCTTCGCTCATTCTGCTTTTACGTTTCGTTTATGAGCACGAGGGAGAGTCTGCGCTGGTACCCTTAAATGAGGACCCCCCACTATTATGGCAGCCCCCCCCCCCCCCCGGCTCCGTTTGTACAACAGCGCTCTTGGAAGTAGTATGTGGATAGCTCTGTACAGCTACCATTTTATTCCAATCAGATCTGCCTTTGAGATTATTTTCTAGCTTAATTGTGATTTAAGTCGTATTTACATGCTTGGGGTTTAAAGACAGTGATCAAAGGGAATATGCAATTTCTATAAGAATCACCACATCTTTTAACTGAGATGCTAACAAATATCAAACTAGACCCTAAATGCTCGCTGAGATGATTACTAAGGGTTTTCTCTCCATGTGGATAAGCACGTGTATGTCCACTACCCGCGTGTGTTCTAGGTCATGATTCAGTCAGGGCCAACGCTACTTTCATTTCTCTTTCTTCCAGAGACTTAGTTTGCAGGGCTGGGACTCTGGGGGTGACATTTACATTTGGGTTCCTGCTGGTCTATGAATGTGTGACCTTGTTAATAGTTTCCTCCTAAGGGACCACAGACACTGGAATATTGTAATACTCAGTAGTGAGACCTCCCCTTTGGCCATGAAGTTCTAGACAACTGCCACGTGGGATTCTGGGACAAGGCTGTACGACAGCCATTCGGTGAACACCTAGGAGGTGTCTGTTAAATGCAAAACAGGGAGATGGCTCCGGGGGGGAGCAGAGATGACTGTCCCTAAATTTGATCCCACCCCTGTCACTAAGTGGCTTAGTAGCACATGTATTCAATATACAAGAGTCAGTGGACCACTGACATTCAAGGGAATCTATAAGGGCTGGTGATTTTATAAACATAGTAAAGGAGCCACTGATTCAAGGGAAGAAAATAAGCAGAAGATGAGACAGAATGACAGAAGAAACCCTGGCAGAACTCATGGATGTTTGGTAATAAGACTCCTTGAGAAACTGCAACTGGACTATAAGACAAGCAAAGGAATTTTCTCTAAATTGACGCATTTGAGTCAGGAAAATGAACTGCAGGAACATTACCTAGACAGCAGGAGAATTACCATAAGGAATAACGCACATAACTAACATTTTAATAGTATTTTTACTCTCTGATTACTCTTCAAATGAATAAAAGAGTTATTTGCAAGTGTTTTTAAGAACACATACGCATAACATTACAATTAACATTTTCTCCCTACTGAAAATGTCAAAACATTTCATTGGAAGCAGTGATTGTTTTCTGAAAACCCCAGGAGAAAGGATCCAGGCCTTATGTTTTTTTGTCTGATTTCATTTATTTATCTCAAATTTCCCCCAAACTAATCTGAAAATTAACCTTTCAATAAAGCAGTTTTCTTTCCTGGCAAACACTCATGTTCTAAGCCCTCTTCTTCGGGTAAGGAGCTGCATGTCGGATCCATCCAGTTCTGCAGTCCTGCTCAGCGCATTGCCTTGCACCCTTTCTATTTCACTGAAGGCACAAATCCAAGCAACACCTTGCTTTTTACTAGTTACGATATCAACCAAGGCCTGAGCCTCAGCTTTCCCTTCATAGGAACACTTAAAAGCAACTTCCCCAGAACTGGACATACTGCAGCGAAAAATGAAGGAATGACTCCAGCGACGTTTTTTCTTAAAGTTTTACAAAACCTATAGAAGACCACTGAGAGTCAATGGCATTTTTTCTGAATTAAAACAATCCTGAGTTGCCTCAGACATCTCTGAATAGGAAATAAAAGTTCCAGACCATATTTAAGAGAACTCACGTTCTAACTAACTGTTATCTTTTGGAGAAAACAGTACAACTGTTTTCTTGAATGCACTCCTTGCTCCAAGTGGGAGATATTCTTTATGGGTAATATGATCACGAAACTCTCATTACTGTGAGCTGAAAATGGAGACCGGCACTTACACTGAATTTGAAATATGGCCTCTCACACCCTGAGTAAAGCAATCACAGTGCTGTCACTTGTGATCGATCTGGCATGCTTCTTTGTAAAGTCGATAAAGCAATTTAAACATATTATATGTCACAAATGAGATGAGCTTTGGTAAGATTGTTTTCTTATTTCCCAGGCTGACTACTCTAATGTAGTTACTTAAAGGAAAGCTTAAGTAAGAGTTATTTGACCCACAGTGCATTGAACTCCCTGAAATAAAGTTGGGAGGGCTTTAATAATTCTCATTAGAAGTGTTTCAATCAATAATAATTTATTATGTAAATACATCTCTGTCTTCAGCTGGAAGGGAATAACCTAAAAGGATAAGACTAATAATATTGCTTTGAAAGTCTTGTAGGTAAACGACAAACCCCCAAGGTCTCTGAAGGAGGAAATTTGCATCTTTCAGTCTCTTTTCCTCTGTTTTCAGCTGTGTTGATTCTCAAATAAGACCGCACATTGGCGTCACCCAAACACTAAAAACATGGACGCCTAGGTACCATGCTCAGAAATTCTGGTGTGATCAGTAGGGGATGAGCGGTGAGCATCAAGATTTTTTCTTAGCTTATTTATTTAGTTAGGGGGTGGAGGAAGCAGGAGAGGGGCAGCGAGAGAGGGAGAGAAAATCCCAAGTAGACTCTGTCAGTGCAGAGCCTGATGCGGGGTTTGAACTCACGAAGTATGAGACCATGACCTGACCTGAAGTCGAGAGTCAGAAGCTCCACCAACTGAGCTACCCAGGTGCCCGAGAATCAAGGCTATTTTCACAGGCAGCAAAGTTTGAGAACGGCCGCTCTACTGGGCCTTCGACCATAGCCCGTTTCCCACGCGCCAGGGCGTCCTTCATACTGTTTCCTCATTCGCAGCTTTGCTACATATTTTCCTTAGTTCTTAAAAGTTTACCCTCCACACCTCGACCTGGCTTCACCTGTCCTTGAGTTATCTAGACAAGCAGAGGCAACAGGCCAAGGAGATGTTCCAGGGAAGAACTAAATCCAAGGCAGAGTGATAGCGTTACATGGGAACGTGAGAAGAATCTGCCTAGCAGGTTGGTCAGAGCCTTGTGGAAGAGGTGACTTGTGAACTTCAACAATAGCAGCCAAGTGTACAAGACAGCTGAGCAGAAAGGTCTTAGGGAGCGTGTTAGCGACCATGCTCGCAAAAAAGTGCATGAAGATAGCTAGTGAACATGAAAGCAATGTTAATGCCAGCTTCTACTCTAATAATTTTTCCTTCTTTCTGCTTTAGAAATAGAATATCTAAATTTCAGTTGTGCAGTGGCCTTTGGGAAGAAACTTTTGTTTCTCCCTCACAGTTAGACATGTATGTGTGAATAACTTCTGGCCAATGAGATATGGCAAAAGAAATGTTGTAAGGCAGTTTCTAGGAAACCTTAGAGACACCTGGTGCATACCGTTTGCTTCTTCGTTGTTTCTTCTTCCAACTCTTGGAATGTGGACGTGATGACTGGAGCCCCAGCCACGATTCTGGCCCTGTAGACTGACAGCTGTACTCCAGGTGGCTGAAGAATGCGCTGGAAGGAATCTAGGTTGCTGAACCTAGAACTGCCACAGAACTGCCAAACTCGTCTAAACTGTGAATCTCGGAATGTTGTTTGTTTTCCACAGGAGAGAGAAATGAACTTTTCATTTCGATAACTAATTTCCCCTTTGTAAAATAGTGATAATGGGTCTCACTCATCACTTAGTGTGAAGATTGAGTTAATATAAGTAAACTATTTAATTTTTTAATTAAAAATGGTTTTATTTATTTTTGAGAGAGCGAGTGATAGCATGAGCAGGGGAGGGGCGTAAAGAGAGGGAGAGAGAGAGAATCCCAAGCAGACTCGGCACCGTCAGTGCAGAGCCTGACATGGGGCTTGCACTCACAAACTGTGAGATCAAGATCTGAACTGAGATCAAGAGTTGATTGCTTAGTTGACTGAGTCACCCCGAAGTAAAGCATTTAGAACAGTGACTGGTATGGTAAGTGATAGAATTAGGTATTCATTATATTTATTATTATCAGAGTGCCTTAGGCTCTGTCTTGGATTTTCTCTTCTCAGTTGACATTTTCACTCTAGATTAGGAGCCAGCAAGCTTTGGCTAATGGGCCAAACATGGGTTACTACCTGTTTTGTAAATAAAGTTTTATTGAAACACAGTCATGCTCATTCATTTATATACTGTCTATGGCTGCTTCTATATCTAATTTGCTACAATGGCAAAATTGAGTAGTTGTAACAGAGACCATATGGCTTGCTGAAAATATTTAGCATGTGGCACTTTAGAGCAAAAGTTTGCTCTCGTCTGCTGTAGGTGATTGATCTCATCCTGTCTAATGGCTTAAACAAACAGACAAATGCTCGTGACATTCAAATGTATGTCTCCATCACAGATGGAGCCTCTTCTAAAACCAGAAGCTGCTGTGTGGCTGTCAGCTTGACAGGTCCATTGGCACAATGAATAGACATCTCCAACTTCATTCCTTCCTTTAAAAAAAATTTTTTTTAATGTTTATTTTATTTTTGTGTGTGAGAGAGAGACAGAGCATGAGCAGGGGAGGAGCAGAGAGAGAAGGAGACACAGAATTCAAAGCAGGCT